>NC_090926.1:723033613-723336643 GCF_040938575.1 Ambystoma mexicanum
AGAAAAATGTTTTTATTGAAGGACTGGGGATTCACTTAGGTGTAATGAGGGGTAGATTGCAGACTTCGGATCTCCCACAAGGGGTGAGAGATCTGAATGCTTTGGCACTTTCGAGGGATACAGAGCAGAAAGTATGTGGACATGTTGATAGGTTGTTTGAGTTTAGGAGGGATTTTGAAAAGCTACAAAACGAGGATGATGAGGACGATAGGATATATGTACAGAAACGGTTCCTTTCGTGCCGGAGATCAGCACCTGAGGAAGTACGAATTTGTACCAAAGACGCGATTCGATGGATCTCGGATTCATCGATACCGCCAGATGAGGTGTATGACACATATAGTCAATACACGGTAGAGATGCAAAGAAAGGTAATCCAAGTGATGGTACAGCACTTACAGGAGGAATGTATAAGGAAGAAGGTTGGTTGCCCCATAGAGTTATTAGGTATTTGTAAAAGAGCTTTTTCGCCCGACACTTCTACAGCTGCTTTAGCGCTCGATTTGGCCCTATTGCTCAGTAAGCGGTCGGAGGTCCCTATATCTCAGTTGCCTATGAGAGAGGTCCCTCCAACCCTTGTCCCAAAAGCAGAAATCCCCGCCGACGCGGCGGCTGGTACTCCCGCGGTGGATATCCCTGCACATTACGTATCGCAGTTTGTTCACGTCCCGTTCTCTCGACAGGAAGTGAACACGATTAGACAATCAGTCCCTGATATTAGGAAAAACCCGACAGGGTTTTATAAAGAGATAGAATCCGTCTTACAGTCTTCTGTGTTCACCTTAAGTGACATGGACTTATTGTTTCCAGTGCTTTTGCCAGTTGATGTATGGAAACAGATACGGACAGTAGATGATGTGCCGGGGCTAGGGGATACATGGGTAAATCTGATTAGAATAGATGGGGAACGACCAGCTGGTGAGAAACCACCCCAGGTAATACTTACCTTACCCGATAGAATAGTTGCTAAATTAAAAACTATAATCCCAGAAAAAAGGATTATTTGGGACAAGCTTACGGCCTGCGTCCAAGGGAAAACTGAAGGTACTACTGAATTCTTTAATAGATTTGAACAGGTGTTCTCTGACTTCAGTGGACAGGATTTAGGCACAGAGTCGGGGAAGAGGTTGTTTGTGGACAAATGTGTAAGTGGATTGTTGCCCGACATCCAGTCACAAATTATGTCCTCAGAGAGCGCTTGGCAGGCAAAATCTCAGTCAGAGGTTTTGCATATGGCTCAGTATTATGAGAATTGGGTTAATAATGAAAAAGAGAAAATCGAAAAAAGAAGGGGCGACTTAAAGACTAAGTTATTGTTGCAGCAAATTGTCAGAAACCCCAGAGGAGGTACGACACAGACTAGAGGTCAGTACATTCCAAGAGGAAATACTCCTCCGAATTCTTCAGAGGTCAGGAGGCACATTTGGAGGTATGGGTAGGCGACCAAGGGGCCGCCCCGGAGCAGGGGGCCCTGATAGGGGTCAGCTTCTACAAGATCCACAACAACCTTTTTCACGGGAAAATCGGACTCCGAGTATGGACTCGAGAAATATATTTCATCACCCTTCTGCTGCCTATCTTTCTGAAGAACTTCCCTTTGACGAAGTTCTGCCTTACTAGGATTGCCCGAAGCAGCGTTTGGAACCTTTACCTATTCCCGTTATTCAGAAGGGCCCCTACGTTGAATTATTGGTGGGGAATAGGAAACATCAGTTCTTGATCGACACTGGAGCACAGAAGTGCTCCATTGACCATTCTAGGGTTCCAAACATCCCACTGTCAGGGCAAACAAACGTTTCTATAGGGTTCTCTGGTATACCAACTGTTTGTCCGGTTTCTGCGCCGGTATCTGTTTCTCTGGGTCCTTTCACAGACCAGTGCCCTTTTCTTCTTACTTCAAACTGCGGAGAAAATTTGCTAGGGTTGAATTTGTTAAAGAAACTGAATGCAGTGATTTATTGTTCCCCTGACGGAATAAGATTAACAGTTTCACCACAGCAACCCTTTAACTCCCAGTACTTGTCCCGACCTCTATCTCCCGAGTTTGACATTGTCCCGGAATGTTTGTGGGCAATAGACGACAATGATGTCGGGATATTGCACATCGAGCCTGTTAAGATAGTCTTGAAACATGGGGTTAAGCTACCGCGCATTCCGCAATATAAAATTTCAATTGAAGGTGAGCGTGCTCTGAAATGCATTGTCTCCGATTTTGTACATCGTGGAGTGATCGAAGAGATTACAGGTAGCTTATGTAATAGCCCGATCTTGCCAGTATATAAGAAAGGCGACAATGCAATTCCGTACCGGTTTATAATAGATCTTCGTGCTATTAACCGGGTGGTAGCCTCACAATTTCCAATCGTGCCTGATGTAACAACGATCTTAACAATGATCCCTGCTACGGCTACACACTTTAGTGTCGTAGATTTGAAAAACGCCTTCTTTAGTATTCCGATACATGAGGAGAGCAGGTATTTGTTCGCGTTCACCTTGGGGGGACGCTCGTTTACATTCACAAGGGCACCTCAAGGGTATACTGAAAGTCCTAGTATCTATAGTAGAGCCTTAAAGGAGCAGCTCGACACCCTTGAATTGCCACCTACTTGCACGCTGCTTCAATATGTAGACGATTTACTCCTGGCTGCAGACTCTGAGAAAGCTTGTAAAGAAGGCACTATATTGTTGCTTGTTCATTTAGCTGAAAATGGTCACAAAGCTTCACTTAAAAAATTTCAATATTGTTGCCAGGAGGTTGCCTATTTAGGCTACCTCCTGTCAAAGGAGGGGAGAAGATTGACACCTAAACGAATAAAACACATTTCTGGCATGTCTGTCCCAAAAACACAGAAGGAAGTCAGAGCCCTGATAGGGATGGCGTCCTACTGTAGACTGTGGATCCCGAATTTTGCCCTAGTGGTAAAACCGATGTTGGCTTTGACGAAGAAGGGCATTTCTCTGCCACTGCCATGGGAATCGGAACATCAACGATCATTTGAGCTTCTCAAAACCGCGCTATGTTCAGCACCGGTTCTGGGTACACCAAATTACGATAAGGCCTTTGTGTTGTTTGTGCATGAATGTGATGGATGTGCTTTGTCTGTGTTAACACAGGAACATGGAGGGAAGAATAGGCCATGCGGCTATTATTCCTCCGCCCTCGATCCTGTTGCATGCGCTTTGCCGCGATGTCTGCGCGCTGTTGCTGCTGCCGCTGCGTCTGTAAAACAGAGTGAGGGGATGGTCCTAGGCCACGATTTAATTCTGATAGTACCTCACTCTGTTGATATTCTATTGAATAAAACTCAAACGCAACACCTTACCTCTGCCCGGTTGACAAGGTACGAATTAGTCCTATTTGCTCCTCATATCCAAATTAAAAGGTGTTGTGTTCTCAATCCGGCTGAACTCTTACCTCTCCCGCAAAATATTGTTTGCGGTGATGAAGGATCACATGACTGCCTGTATGCCACCGAACAAGAAACAAAGGGCAGGATAGACCTCTCAGATACTCCTTTGGAGAATGCGGAAGGGGAGCTGTTTTGCGATGGCTCCTGCTTCAAACTTCCGAATGGCACATCTACAGCTGCTTATGCAGTTACTACTTTGAACAAGATTGTTGAAACTAAAAGGATTCCGCATAACTCCGCGCAGGCCGCGGAGATTATAGCGTTGACCCGCGCTTGTGAGCTCTCCCAATGGCATAGAGTCAATATTTATACGGATAGCCAGTATGCCTTTGGGGTGGCTCACAACTTCGGAAAACTGTGGTCGGAAAGAGGGTTTCTGACCTCACATGGGACCAAGATTCAGCATGGTCCCTTAATAGTACAACTACTTTCAGCGCTCTCACTCCCTGAACAATTAGCGATCATGAAATGTGCAGCACATCGCAAGGTCATAGACAATGTGGGCAGAGGAAAACTTTTGCAGATCTGATAGCTAGACAAACAGCCACAGACCTTAGCACAGACATGTACATCTCGAGGGAAGTGAGAGATGTTTGTATAATAGATGAAGGCATTGGGTCTGTGCGAGATATGCAGACCGATGCCTCAGTTGAAGAGGCTAGGAAGTGGGCTGAAGGCATGGGAAAATTGGATGATGAAGGGTGTTGGGTGGACGCATCCGACGGGAAATGGTTGCTTCCTGATTCTTATGTGTTAGCAATGGTTACAATGGCACACGGTCCAACGCATGTGTGTGCCCAGCAAATTACGAAGATATTACAGCAGGTTTGGGCGAATGATAAAATTTTGGAAACTGCAAAGAGATATGTTCAGAATTGCATGATTTGCCTACAGCACAATGTGGGTAAAGGGACAGTGACTCCAAGGGGAAGTTTCGGGCCCCTCTCTGTCCCCTTTGAAACCATTTACCTTGATTTTATTGAAATGGAGCGATGTAATAACTTGAAATATGTTCTTGTCATCATTTGTGCTTTTAGCAAATGGGTCGAGGCTTTCCCTGTCAAAGATGCTACCGCCATGACTACCGCAAAGATCCTGGTGAAAGAGTACTTCCCTCGATTTGGGCTCCCGAGGATAATTTGGTCGGAAAACGGCCCCCATTTCATCGCAGCCGTAATGTTGCAAATATGTGTTGCCTTAGGGATTGAGAAACGTTTTCATTCAGCTAGGCACCCTCAAAGTGCGGGGTTGGTAGAGAGACACAACGGTATTTTGAAAAACAAACTTGCAAAAACATGTGCCGACACTAAACTAAAATGGCCCGACGCTTTACCTATTGTGTTGTTAGCTATGCGCACCACACCCCAGACTAGAACTGGGCTCTCTCCGTTCGAGGTGGTAATGGGAAGGCCTGCTAATATCTGGGGTCTCCCTAAACCTAAAGCCCTGAGGGATGTGGATAATGTATTGCTCATAGATTACTGTAATCAATTGACTAAAAATCTGTACTTCATTTACCACCAGGTGAATGCTGCCTTACCTGTACGGTTTACGGGCCCAGGACACGATATACTGCCCGGTAGCTGGATCCTGGTGAAGGCCTACGAGAGGTCTTCCTGTCTTGCGCCTCGCTTGCGCGGACCCTACCAGGTTTTATTGGTCACCAGGACGGCAGTGCGGGTGGCAGGAAAGAAGAACTGGATACATGCAACGCATGTTAAGAAGATCCCTCACCCGACGCCACACGCTACAGAAGAAACAGAACCCCTCGCTGGTGCTACAATCTCTGATCTCGGAGTAGCAGGCAGCGTTGTGAGTGCGTCGGAGAAGTTCTCTGAGCCTGAGGAGCTCGGGGAGCCGTCCATTTTGTCTCCGCACTCCCTTGATCAATCACTTCCGGAAAATCTTGTTTCGAGCTCTGCGACTTCCGTCGCCACCGACACGACGCTCCCCTCAGGGAGCGACGATACTTTGCTTTTGGATTCAACAAACTTGGGTACCATCAGGTACAACCTTCGACCACGGAAATAGAATTACTGCACGAGTGTCGTGCATCTGGAAGGAAAAGAGTGATTGAAGTACTGCCGTCTTTCTTTTTTCGAACAAAGAAAAGGAGGGTTCTGTTGGCTAGGGTTGGGAAGGACTCAGAAATCGCGCGGCCGAAGTGCCGCCAGCAAAGAACATTGGGGCCGTCGATCAGGATGACCATGATGCCTGCCGCCTTCACCGCTGCTCCCCGTATTGAACTATTAGATAAGGAGGTGACCAAATCGAACAATGAACAATGTGCCTGGGCCCCGAAAACGTACTGTTGTGTTCTCGTTCTGATTATTGTTATTTTTGCAACTGCTGCCGTGGGACTTTGGTATTTTGAAGAAATTTATCCTTTGAAGCCTCTGTTACCGACCAAAATCGTACCAACTGTTTTGACTCCCTCTGTACACCTTCACACTCTGTCCCCTAGGGACTCTCGGCATAGACAGAAATATCATAATAACACTTTGATGATAGTGATGAATGCTACGCATGCTATTTTTAATAAGAGTAATTGTTCGATCTGCACTCACTTACCACAACATGGGAACAAGGGACTGGGATGGTATATACATCCCTTACCTTTAACAACTTCTTGCTATGCTTCTCTTAGAGCACTCTTCTTTGGCCGATGGAATGATAGCATCTCAGGGAACTTCGATGGGACTAATTTGAATGAATTTGAAAAACGTGAATTGACTCCCCTGGGATGCTCGCTTTTCGCAAATAGAAGTAAACCTAACGTCGCTTCTATTAGGCCGTCTGATAAACTATCTTTTCCTTTCCAAAATCTAGTTTCTTTTAAGATGGCTCCGATAGGCAATAAGGATGCCATGCCTCCTTCTTATTCTGTAAATCATAGTCCTGATTCTGTTCCTTTCTGTGTACAAAGAAATGGCACTAGGCCAATGGGAGACTTCGAGCCTTGTGTAAATACTGTAAATTTGACTGGGGAAAATAGGCCTTTGTATGTAGGGGGACCCGTTTATTTTGTTTGTGGTAGTTTAGCTTTTCCCTGGTTGCCCAAGAATTGGCAGGGGACTTGTTATTTAGGGATATTGTTACCAGGTGTATTTATAGCCAGTACCTTTGAGGTATCTAAGGCTCGCCCGCGACGGGATAGTAATGGAGACACCCCTGGACAAGTGTTCGGGGATATAGCCAAATCAGTAGTGCCCTTTTGGGGACAAATAGCAAATTCAGAAAACATTAGGGGATTAGCGAGGGTGTTGGAGAAAACGATCAACCGGACCACGGACATACTTTACAATATGACCTTAGGGCAAAAGGCGATAAGATTGGTAGCACTTCAAAATCGAATGGCATTAGTTGTCATTTTAGCCGAACGAGGTGGAGTATGTAAATTAGTGGGGTCCGCTTGTTGTGTTTTCGTCCAGATTCTTCGCCAACAATTTTTAAAGCAATTCAGAATTTACACACTCTCAGTTCTGAAGTCCATATCCCTGTAGGAGACTGGAACCTTAGTACTTGGTTTTGGGATTCTTTACGATCTTGGGGGTGGAAGGTGCTTTCTGTCATTTTAGGTATTTTAGGGATTCTGTTATTTCTTTGCTGTTGTTTTCAATGCCTCCCGAGTATATGTGGAATGATGGGGGGATGTTGTGCTCAGGTAATGAGCGCAATAGGGCATAAGATATACACCCCGAAGACAGCATCTAAAGAGTTCATGTTGCAAGAAGTTCTTATGAACAATTTTATGGCTATTGACATTTCAGACAATGATGCGGAACCTATGGATGATAATGCCTTCAGTTATTTTCGAAAGTATTAGGAAATGATGTATTAGCACTTGGCATAGGCCAAAAAGGAGGGTCTGTGGAAATCGATATAATATTGTGACCCCAATCGCATTGTTTAAATGTATGTTGGCCTACGCCAAGCTGTCTAAAGAATACCATGTACATAGGTTCCGCGGCAAGGTCTTGACCTTAATGTATTGTGTAAGCCGCCATCTTGGATCTAGCCGCCATTTTAGGTACTCTTGCAGTGTGGAAGTCACCCTGAATCACAAAATGGAGGCCGAATGACATTTCGAGTAAGACTCCGGCCATGGTGACCTCCGCACACGTGAATAAATAATATGCCCACTTGTTAGGGTCATGAACTAAGACCTTGTCCTCTCTTTAACCTGTGTGTAAATATGTAACTGTATCAGCGGAACTGATCAAATTATGTAAATTGTATGTTCGACCTGGCTACGAACCCTAGCCACAGTTCCAAGAATGGTTAACTTGCGAGAGGGCTGGCCAATGCAGGACAAAACGTATAAAAACCCAAGCATCCCTATGATCGGTCTCTCCCACTTTCAGTGTGAACCTTACGTTGAAAGTTCGCGTGTCAGTCAGAGGGCCGAATAGCTATCCGTATGTCAATTGACTTTGGTAACTTTGTAACTTTGAAATAAAGCGCTTTGTATGTCCTTTGTAACCTGTGTTGGTGTGTTTCCTTTTGGGCTTCCCGGCCTCATATCAATTTCTCTGTTTCCACAGAGCTGCGGGAGGGGCTTGAGCTACGTGAGGGGTTTGAGCAATAGTTACTGATGTGTTTGGCCTCGCTTCTGATCTTGGGCCTTGTTTTGTATGAATCAATATGTTTTCCATTACTTCATCTGCTATGTTCAATTCTCGTTGTGGGTATATTTTTTCTATAATTAACTGGTCACGTCTACCTGACCTTCTTAGACTCCCAGACAACTCCTTCTCCTCCTTTTCTTCCGCTACTTCACCTTTTTATTTATGCCTGCGCGCATGCTTCGCTCTACTTCTAAATCGGAGCATTGCTTCCCTTCTCCAGTCCTTAACAATATCAAATGCTGCGGGACGTGCTTTCTTTCTTATCAACACTCTTTCCAAATGATCTATTCTCGCTATCTCAAAACTACCATTTATCGGCCACTGATGGTCTTGTTGCTTTCTGGTTTGCCTGTGCCAAGTCTCACAAAATATTATCGCTCCCACACCATAATTCACATACATCTCATACTCCGGCGTACCCCCAGGTGGTGCAATTTGGCCATCTTCCAAAGATTGTCTACCACAGCGGAAAAACCCTGCTAGGTTGGACAATACCCCAGGCATGTTTCAACCTTCCCCCTGGTTAATCAACCTTACCTAGGGCGTTTGATTTTGCAAAGTCAACTCTCAACCAATATCAGGATTACTTTGAATCAGGGAATGACTCACCTGATAAATCAATTTGTCCTCCAGGACACAATTCGTCTGTATACTGACGCAACCAATGATGTCGTGTCTGCGTTTCTTGGCTTCTGCCTCGTTTCGGGACCCTCGCCTCCTTGTTCTCTAGCCAGATACGTCGATCAGGGATCAGGTGTGTGCAGATCTGCAAATGAATCTCTCATCACTTCTACAGGGCGCCCCGAACACCTCTTGATCCCGGCTCGATCGTCCCGTCCTCGTCGTTCTCCGCCTTTACTCAATTACAACGTACACGATGGAACAAGTGGGGGAGGGTCCCTATTCGGGCGCCATCTTGAAAGGGGCCCCTAGGGGTCCCTCACGTCTATAGGAACAAGGCAGGTCACCACACACGATAGATACGCCAGACACGAGGTTGTATTCCCAAAGCTAGTGTTTATTGCAAAGCAAATAGTCTCAGTTGGCCAACTCGGTCTCACGCCCCGTGACGTGTATCTCTAGACCTCGAGGGACGCAAGAGAGCAAATTACGTACATCAGTTACATATATACAAAATGCATATCATACAATCCGCTGTGACATGTTTAACACCCCCCTTTATTGGGTTTCTTTGAACTCGGTTTGATGATGGACACTTTCGACGAATATGACACCTTCAAATGTCTATTCTAGTAACAATATGCAACTTTGCAAGTGCAGAGACATCTTTTCTTTGTTGTTCAGAACACAGTGCTTCTGTTCTTGACAGCAAGCTACATACGGGGGAAGAGTCACATTCCAGAGCTTGCTATCTATGAGGTGCTATTCGTGTCCTGGGAGCCGACACGCTCTACAGGGCTCGAAAAAGGGGGGCCGTAAGAAGAGCATAATTCAAGCCTTTAGCTGCTTTATTCTAACATATTCTACCATATAACGAGACTGCCTGGCAGCTGTGAAATGATTAAATGCCCTGCGGCTCTGCTTCAAGGCTACATTCGGAAGGGAGCCGGGCATTCCTCCCCAGAGCTGCCTACGTTGTATTTCAACGAACTCTTATTAGCCTCGCGGCCCTGCGGCCTTGTCCTTTCACGTTCAGAAAACAATTTTAACAGTCGAGCAGTGCAAGCAGAAAATGTGCTGCGAAGCAATGTGAACAGAAAGCAATGAGCAATTGAAAGAAAACAAAATGGCGATCCTTGTTACATCAAAATGGCCGTTCATTGGTAAACTCGGAAACCTGTATTTCTATCGTTTCGTACATGAGACGGTTGGCCTTCGGCCATCAAAATACGTTTGCCGTCAATCATGAGAGGTATCCATTTTTCTAGACTGACAAGCGGAGCAGCAGATCTTCACGTCTACATTCGCCGGCTGCTAGCCACGCCCCCCCAACATCGTATAATTGTTAATTTATTTGTGAAACCTAAGATACATCATTGTATTACCAACTACACAATATAATCTTAATATAATATTATGTATATATTGGCACACAAAGGACTTTGATCAAAAAACAAGATGAAATTCAAATGTGTTGTTTAAGGGTTGCTTATATTGGGGCAAATAAACAAACTGGTTTGCACAAAAACTCAACTAAGTTGTCAGGATTGGTCTGGTGTTCCTAATTTGTTTGTGGGTAGCTAAAATGTCCAACATAACTAAAATGTCAAGATAAGCAAATGTGCTCAAGATTACTTTTTCCCATTTTGAACTTGTCACCAGGTTCCCTTCCTGGGATAAGCCCTCACACAAAGTCTATTCATATACAGTCCCTGGCAGCAAGTGATGTTACAGATATTCTCCTTTATTCACAACCTCAGGCTACAGGGCTTCCAGTACACTTTTTTATCTGCAGTTGTAACCTTGACTTTATCAGGATTTAGGGCTTTGCCCACTCTTCTTCTGTGTTGTCTCATGTCTCTCCCTCTGCTCTTATTAGAGTCACATTGGCTTCCCCATGTCAGGTTTCCATTTCGTTCTGGGCTCTTTAGAGACCCACAAGTTACCAAGGACGACGGCCCTGGGCATAGTGCATGACCAATCTAAACTGCTGGATATGAGCCAGAGGCAGAGGCGTAGCCAGGATTGTCTAACAAATGGGGCCTGAAGCTAATGTAGCTGGGCCCATCAGAGTGACATTGACATCTGTAAATACCGAACCCACACAGTGCTGCTGAGTGGGCATTTGCAGATTTTGAGTGGGCCTTGCCTGCTTAGGCCCTACCCTGTCTACGCCTCTAGCCAGAGGAGGATTTTTGGAACATAGGTTAGTAAACTACACTCAGCTTATTATTTAGTTATATTGTCTAAGCACCTCGGCCCAACTCTCTGTTCCTTTGTTCCTTTCACCCACTACAGCAGGAGGGCAATATCTTCCTCCTCCTTCACTAACTCCTGGACAGATTCTTCATCTCAGTTATCTAACATCTTTTCCATTCCCCAACTCTCTGTTTTTCCTTCCTCCCCCACTTGGGAAGCTCTCTATCTCTAAGCTTTCATCCCTCAATGTTTCTCATTTTCTCTACTTCCTTAACGCCTTTGGGTATGTTCCTTCATACAAACAATGTCCTCCAACTGTCTCCTACCTGCCTGCCCTTTTTCACCCCATTGGCACTTTCATCTTACTGAAACTTTATCCTACATTTTCCTATTTCTTCACCTATTTGGGCACTTCCCTCATTCCAAGTATTCTCCTCAAATAAATGCAGATCTATTTCTTCAATCTCCTCCTCGTGCTCTCTTCTTGCCCTCCTGATGGGCACCTTATTCAACCTCTTGATAATAAGCACTTTCAAACACCTCTGGTTCACTTCGTCCCCCTCCTGATAGTCATTTTAGTTTACCACCTGATTATCACCTCCTGTCACCTCCTTATTCCCCATCTGATGTAAACCTCTGTCCACTACATGCTAATTACCATATTCCAACTCCTAAAGTTCAGCCCTCTCTCTCCTGAGGTTCAGCTCTGCCTACCTCCTGATAATCATCACCTGCTACCCTCTCCACCTCCTTTTACTGACCCCTGTCCATATCCTGTTAATCGATTCTATTCACCTCCTAATAATCAATACCTTCCATCTCCTCTTTAAGTACTCTGATGTTCCCCATAAAACTAGCATTATTTGCACCTGAAATCAAAGTTAAATTTTAATTTTATTTTAATGTGCTTAGTTCAAATAAGCTTTTCACATAAAACCCAATTCATTTGCAATAAAAATCTAAGGGCCTTATCATGATTGGGCCTTAGCAGGGGTAATGGTATTACCGCTGCATTTAAGGGTTGACCCAATCATGAGTCAGGCGGTAAGTGGGAGTTTTACCTCCAGCTTTCTGCTGGAGGTAAAAGGGCCTAGTCACGAGTTGGGCAGTAGCCCTTAAATGTGGTTGTAATGTTGTTACCGCCCCATTTAAGTTCTGCCAAATCTCGAGTTTGGCGTGTTTACCCCCAGCTCAGAGCTGTGGGTAAACACACTGGAGAAATTCCCTTTTTCAGTCCAATTATCCCCAGCGGTATAAGTGCACGGTAATTGGGCTGAAAATTCCAATGAACAATGGGGAGTAATGGTAAGCACCCAAACTGTGGGTGCTAACGCAAATAAAGTTGGGCAGTATCCCTGTGGGGATACCGCCCAACTCGTGATGAGGCGCAAAATGTCCCCTGAGTGCCTGTTTTTGGCAGCCTTGTGACCCCTTCTCAGCCGCTATGTGAAACCTCAGGAAACCTTGTTTATAAATGTTATTAAGTGACCAGATCTCTTGGGAGCAAAAATGTGGGAGTTACAAATAAGCCACTGAAAATAGACAGATTCAATTTTACTTTGTAGACTTGCTATATCCCAGGAGTTGAAGGGAATTTCTTGATGGCTAGCACTACAACGTTTTTC
Organism: Ambystoma mexicanum; assembly: GCF_040938575.1. Lineage (NCBI taxonomy): Eukaryota > Metazoa > Chordata > Amphibia > Caudata > Ambystomatidae > Ambystoma > Ambystoma mexicanum. Next base: position 723,046,097 of record NC_090926.1, read on the forward strand.
ATCTGCGCCAGGATCTTCTCCTATCTAAGGTAACAGAAATTCCACAAAAGATGACTGAGGAAGTGTTCAATATCATGATCTAAGAACAACATCAATTGGCTCTCTACGCACAGAGCAATTACAGTCAGAGTCGGGATTCTGTGAAGAAGTATTATGAGTATCCGGTGATTGCATCGACAACCAAAGCATCGACAGCCATACCATCTAAAAAAAAGCATCTAAAAAATAAGCATCTAAAGCATTTTTTTAGATGGTAAAAGGTTTAGTTTAATAAAAAGGGGGTTTAAGGGTTACAAAAAGGGGGTTGAGGGAGGACCCCCCATTAACATTTTTTTTTAAATGCATTAGATGCTTTTTTTAGATGCTTTTTTTTTAGATGGTATGGCATTAGATGCGTTGGCTGTAGATGGAATCACTATAAACCGTATTATGTTATAACATTTAGAACATCTATCCTTAGCAAAGAGATAGTGGACAGAAAAAAATGAAAAATATGATTTGAGCTGGATTATAGTGCACTTGTGTGGAATTACCCTAGTGTCTTCACTAAGAAAACCTTCTGCTAAATTTTATTTGCCAATGCCAGTACGATGTGTTCAAAACCGAAGCCATGGAAGTGTGATTTTTAACAGCATCAAAATATTATCTCCGAGTAGCAATTTACAACCTCTAACAAACCTCAGAGTTTCGGTTTTCTTTCTTCATTGGCCCTGTAGAGGAGCAGATGTATACATCCACAGGAGATCCTGTCCCCCTACCTCTTTTGTATTGGTAACATGAGACTGTGCCTTGTCTGACACCAGCATCATACCAACAACTCTGCAAGTATTTGGAAGGAGATATCTGTTGAGACAACTGTATGGAATGTACCCTTGAGTTGATGACAGCCTACAGGAGGAACTCCCTGAAGGAATATGAGAAAGAGCCAAGACAATGAACGAATGACATCATAAGAAAGTGTGAACGACGTCCGAAGATACTGAATGAGGATGATGTATGGATCTTAGAAAAGAAATAACAAAATAAAGAATCACATGAACTTTAAAGTGTAAAAGAAGAAAATGACATGATAAAAAGTGCTGCAGAAAACAGAAGTTTAATCAATGTACAGACGCTGAAACGCAAGGCAGATCAAGTCATTGTATAATCTAGCTATAGGTGGTGAGTAGAATGCAGGTGAAGCTTCCATTATATCGAAAATGTATTGGTTTCATGAAATAAATAAGCCAAAACCATGAAAGGGGAATGAAAAGCTGTGTCGCAGTAGAATAACAGGCTGCTGTAGCTGTATGGCAAGAATGTCTGGCCCAAAGTCAAAATCTAGAGATAGAGGTCAGCTATCTGCTCTGAAGAACAAGTCTGTGGAGGACGAATCCTCTCACGTTAATGTGCAAGAAAGAGCACAAAGGATGCAAACTTTTAATTCAGTTAAAGCATTTAAAAGCTACAGAATTACCCAAATCGTGGTCTTGTGTCACGTGAGTCAAGGATGGAAATAGAGTTCAAACTTGGAGTTCCAGAGATGATAGTGAGTGCCCTCACTCCTGTGCATTCCTAGGATGAGAATACTCTGCAAGGCCAAGTACAAAGAGAATTTCATGGCAGAAGGCTTAGGTGATGAGAGATGTTGGGCTAATTGGGTGGTGAGGTAGCTTCATGTCCTATCTCCCTGCACCTGGGTCTTGGATTACGTGCTGCTAAAAGAATCGAATGTTCCAGACATGGCACAGGTATGCCAACCAATTGTATTACTCTGTATAATGAAGGACCTTATATCTTAGAAGACCAATGAAATATTGTGTAACTAGTTTGTCTTAAAATGACACATATGAAGAGGTAGGCATAAGTTGTCCACCTGATAAAGGATAGCCAATAACAATCCTAGCTCCTATATGATTGTATATCTAGAGGTCTCGCTTAATCAATCCCGACCCTTGATAGGTTTTTCACTATTGCCACATAGTATGATGTCACTCTGATGCATAATGAAGTATATAAATTGTATTTTTGGTGGAAATCATTGAGCGACTTAGTGTACGTCCTTTGATGTTCGATGTGAACTCCCTGTTTCAGATAATTGTTAATAAAACAGTAACTTGCCATCTTCTTGCATTTGTCCGGTTATTTGGACTCATTCTGATGTTATCCCATCCAGTAACAGATGCACGTTCCAAGGGCCATAAGCTCAGCCCCAAACATGTAACACCATTCATGTACACACGGTTGTTACTCAGTGGAACATGTCCCATTTTTATAGACCCATGAAAATATTCACAAATGGCGCCAGGTAAGAAGCCCGGCTAGAACAAACCCTCTCACCTTGATTGAGCGTTGTTCTGTCTAGACTTGTTATGTGAGTTTGAGTAGTAGTAGAAAATAATAAGGTGGTTTGAGTCAATGTTTACACTAGGCTGAAGGTTTCTCTTTGGTGGACCACTGGTTTTAATAGCAGAGCTTTTTTAAGCCCTTTGCTTTGGGAGTTCTTTGTTAAATAGTTTTTTAGGTGAAATTGTCATATTCTTTGTGGCAATCTCCAAAGATGGTACCTTATCACAACATTGTATGTCAAATACACTGCAAAACATGGCTAATTTAGTGTTAATTAGTTCCAGGTATGTAAACATTGGCAACATTAGTGGTTCGGTTCTGGCAACTTTTTGCCTGCACTCGAAACAATCTGGAGTAACAATTTCCTTAACATTATTGTTGTTCACTCATGAGATGGGGTTGTCAGTGAATAAAGTCAGACTGTCAGCGCCAGGTGACATGTTAGGTGCAATAGAAGACAACCATTGTGATGGAGAAGAAAGTAGTGCTTCAGTGGGAAAGCCAGTGAATTTTATATGCAGATTAATGGTGAGAACCTATTTTGTACAGTGACAAACTCTGCTATTTCATAAGCAGGGAATTCAATATTAATTGTAGCCTCGCCAGCTGGAATCATACCTGCTGCTAATTCATTGCCATAAGTGTTATGATAAGAGTCATTACATGAAGTATGTTAAAGCAATTTGGATTGGGTTGGCGATACGCAACAAGATTTTAATCTCATCCACTGTGACGAATCAACTCCCGGGGCACCAGTGGTCATGGGATGAATATCGGTTTCTAAACCATCAATCAACCCCACACCTCTAGTACAACAGAAGGCATCCAAACAGATTCGAATACAAGTGAATTATAAGACCTCCTTTTCCAATTTTGGTAACGTGGACGGAATGGCAGGCTTATCTCTGCAAGGTTGTGGATCATTTTGCAGGCCGAGAGACAGAGTTAGTGGCAGAAGACAGCTGTGGGGTACCAGGCAGCAGGCAGGCTGGCAAGCGAGGCTGGATGCAGGTCTGCAGGCTGTCCAGCGTGGCGGCTCAGGCCAAGAATCTTTGTCTCGTGCTTGTTGGTGGATCTGGCATGCTGGTCGAGGCATCTCAGACAACTATGGTGACTGCAGTGTGACAACAGTCAGCGGTGCTGCCAGATGTGATTCGAGCACTCGACTGTCTTGCAATTGTTCTTAAAAAGATGGATGCTGGATGATGCTTGTGTGGCACACCTCTTAGCTTCTTGGCAGGGCTCGTGTCCTTTCAAGGCAGATGGCTAAAAGCTCAGGAGAATGTTAGCAGGCAACAACCTTTTCCTTTGTCCCAGGACTCTCTGACACTTCCCACCTAGGAAGCTTGCTGTCAGAACCCAGCAGGGCATGCTGTGTGCTGGCTGGGTAGTGGTTCTGGAGATGCTGGATAGGTCCTCTCAGTCTGGTATCACTCTCTGTTCCCTGGGAGATGTTTAGGGGTGGGTCTTGCTTCCCTCTTGGTACTCCTGTTCTTCCTTCACTGGTGGAAGATGTAAGGTAGACTGTACCTTCAGCTCGGGTCCAAATGAGTCCTTCTTCTTACTCCTTGCAAAGCCTTCAGATGATCTGATAATGGAGGGGCTGAGCCCTCTTTTAAAGCCAAACGGGGCCCAGGAATTGGTATAGGCCAAGGCTAAATTAAGTGAGCTAATCCTAGGTCTCCACCAACAACCTTCAGTGATGCTTCAAGTCAGAATCAGAGCGGTTGCCAAAAGACAGTAGAAGGATGACAACAAATACTTCTAAGCCCCACCCCTCCTCCTGTCCACTGTACATCAAAGTGTCTCCCTGAATAACTGAGCCCTATGCAGTGCTTGATCACAACATGGGCGTCCTTTGAAGTAGGGGATAGCAGGCAGACTTGTATCTCCTCAATTCACATACTTCCCTGCTCTGAAAGGAGTGGTTCCAGACTGGCCATTCACTGCCCTTTCATGCTAAGGAGGGGTGTTAGTACCAAGTTGACACATTGCATTGCTAAGAGGTGTTGGTGTCCAATCTCACTTCCTGCACCGAGGCCTTCCCTGAGGCCTGCTAATTAACATTCTTCAGTATTCACCACCACCAGCAAGGTTTGACAATGGAGATGCAAATCCATGCCACCTTGAAATTCTAATGAGGCTGCCCACGGCCAAACGCTTTTGATGAACCCATGGTTATCAGGTGTCAGCTACACATTATAGGGGAGGGCATCACTGGTAAGCTGTGTCCTCCCAGAGTAATTGACTATTTTTCTGCTGTGCAGTGAGCGTGGGAAATATGTGCTGAAACGGCCCCACATATTTTTGGAGGTTGATCTCCCATTATTCATTTTTTTAAACAAACAAATAAAGCCCAGGCGAGCATACTCTTCCTGTGCGGATGGTCGAATCCCTCACAGCCACCATCAATAATGCCTTGCCTTCAAGTGGATTGGGACAACCCAGCATCTCAATTGCTCCCGGAGGCAGCATCTTCTCTGACCTCTTGTTTTGGCTTCTGTTTGTTGTAATGTATTGATCAGTCGATCAAAAAACTGAATTTCGGCACAACGCCATCAAAGTAGCAGAACGATAAATGAATACACACATTGAAAATATGTCCATTTAACAGTAAAGCGCTAAGAAGAAAACTACCTAAAAAATGTGAATAAAAATAGTTAAAAGGAGTTCAAATGCACCAGCAACGTATAATAACAAAACGCTGTAAGTCTTTCTACCACTCATACCTTAAAAACCGGGCAAAGCATGAGGTACACTCTGCAGTTAAAACATATCTCATTTATGAAACTAAGGGCCTGATTTACAAACTGTTTTGCAATGGGATTGCACAATTGCAAAACACCTTTTTAAATCTGGCCCTAAAACGTAAACAAGATGTTTCATGCAAAGAAACAGAGGGTTAAAGTACTCCTATAGCAGTTTATCATCATAACTCCTTACAAAGATATCCTTTTCACGGTAGCTTATGGGTCCTAAGAGCATAACGAGATCCTACAAACAGTTTCCATCTCTAGCATATCAGACAGACCATCACGTGGCCATATTCAATGCTGCCTGCCTCATTAGCCACGCTCTGAAGAGATATTTAGCCGCATCATTAGTTTTATTAATATCATAATAATGGTTTGGTCCAAGATTTCATTACTAAGACAGATAATAGGTTCATTATTGAGTTCATTGTCTAGATGACAAACCGCAGGATTAATATAAACGTTCAGAGGAAAGCTAGATACGCGTGGCGAAACACTCAAACATGGCAAGGGTTGAGGAATGTTACATTTAAGTTGTGTCTGTTCAAACAGCTTATTGCTATGAATGCCGGGTGCCTATTTCGCATACCAGACCATAATATCAGCCTGCTCTGAGAGCAGTTGCTTATAGAGATGTTTAAACAGGGGTTTGCTGAACCTCTCCTTGTTAACTATGGGGTATCGTTTCTGTTTAGGTCCTTTAATAAACTTTTAATCATTGAGATCAGCAAATTCGCTTCAGAAATGGGAATCATAATTGCATAATACTTCTTAATTTTAATAATAATATTTAGGACTTATGTAATGGATTTACTTGTGCTGTTCAGCAAAATGTTGATCATTCCTACCTTGAAACGGAGAGTTGGGATTCAGTTAATGTCACAAAGTCGAGTACTGTCTGTAACAATTCTTTTAATGTGCAGCTTAGAAGTAAGAATGAAGACAACAGCGACAATACCCACAATTCCCTTCCCTCACAAATGCTCCTGCCACCAATCCCCTGTTCATCAATCCATATATAAAACTTAGTCCTTCTTCTTTTCTCCTGTGACACCGTCAAACGTTCTTTAAAATTCCTTGTGAAATAAATAGCACCAGCAATGCTGCCCAAATAAAGCAAGACACATTCGAGGACCCAGAATCCTCCCCAGTAGAACGTCTGGCCTTTTTAGAATCCCCCTGTCAGATGCCACAAAAGAAACAGCATTACGGAGGGTAATGGGAGAGGAATAATGCTCCTTGCCATTAAGAGAATCCAGAATTTCCGTCACAATCTAAGAACAATCAACATTCCATGACATGGCACAAAAGCTTCCTATTAGGCACGTTCAAAGCCCTTCCAACGCAGACCGAGAAGTGTCCACCGTAATCTTGCCATCAAATCAGTGAACTGTCCTGGCATTAGATCATTTGGCTGACCAAAGAATGTCCAGAAGCCAAGACCCCGCCAAAAAGGCCATGAATGCCATAGTCCTCCCTAGCTGCATTAGCTACACACAAGGAAACTTCACTGCCTGCTTGTTCCATGATTCATTGCACCCCCTTGGCCAGCAGGAGGGACATCACTGGATGGAAAGCGTGCAAGGGCAAACAAACAGTTGTTCTGTGTGCCGCCTATTGTCCAAGGTATTGGTTTCATAAGCACAGTGACACTGGACACACTAACAGTTCAGGAAAATCTGGAAAAAAGAAGAAGCGATAACCGTAGAGCAAGACTTAGTCCGACGATGAACATGAAGCCTGACACCATCCAGATAAAAGAACCTACCTGAGAAATCCATGGCCTTAACGTTCCCAACGCCCTGAAGGACACCAGACATATCAGCATCACCAGTCTAAACAAATTAGATCTGGGTCGCCAACCCCAGAATATGGACAATGCCACATTAACATCCCAAAGACAAGAATACTTAGAAGATGGAGGGCGATAAGAACATTGGATCACTTTGAACAGTCTGCAGAAGAGAGGCTGCTTCAGATCCAATGGAAAAACCCCTAACAGAGCATGCGTGGAAGAAATAGCTGCTCTATAAATATTGATAGTGTATTAAGAGAGTGAAGGAGGTAAGCCAGAGAAAAAACATGTACCACTTGTATTTATACATCATGAACAAAATTGTTTGGAAAACTGGAATAAGAACCCGTTGGGCATTTGAGGGGCCATCTGTTGGCCATCTGAGGGGTCAACATATACCAAGGCTGCTCCCTCTGGAGAGGGGCCACCCACACTAGAGTTCTGCTCTACAGGTGGGTGCAAGAAAGCATTGAAAAAGGAGGAAACGCATAGTACCTCCACATTCCCCAATGCTGAAAAAATGCATCCTTTACCCTGGGAAACAGATTTAACCTCCATCTGAAGTAAATTGGTAGCTGAATCCTGAGCCAGAATGCAAAAAGATCCAACCTGAATGGACCCCAGGGCTTCTGAAGTCATTGGAATGGAGGGCAGTGAACCTCCAATCGCTAGTGTCCAACCAATGGCCAGAGCACCACTCACCTGCCATATTGTGGGAACCTGGTAAATATTCTGCCCGTACCTTGAAGTAGAACTATAGGCACAAATTAACAGAACATGATTGCCAGGTCTGAAAGGGACTGAGAGAGGGTCACCCTTAACCTGTTTATTTAGTGGACTGCTGCTGTCTTGTCCTTTAGAAGATAAACCACAACATGAGACAAACAGTCTGTGAAGCAGCCAAATGCAAAAGAACTAGAAAGCATCTTGAAACAGTTAATGCGACATGCTGACTCCTGAGGAGACCATAGGCCTCCATTCAAGAATGTGCCACACCTCCTGTACCACCCCCTTTGACTTGCATTGGATTCTAATTGGAGATCAAGTTATGTAGCTAAGAAAGCCCTTCCGTTCTACATATCCAGGTGATTTACCCACCAGAGAAACTCTTCTCTTGCAACTATGTAAACCAGTACCCAACTGGCAGAACCTAGGCCCTTGCATAGTACCTGCATCTTTAAATGCAGCAGCACAGAGTAATGCAGAGGGCCTGACTATATCTTGGACAGAAGACAAGAGCAGCTCGATCCACCTGGCTACATGACTGACCAGTCTTGGGTCCTTCCCAAGCTCCTTCCTGAAAAAAGAAAATTTCCTGAGCGTTAAACTGAGGATCACTACCCTAAGGTCTAACACAAGCCCCAACAACTGCATCCTCTGTGAGAAAACCAGATGTGATTTTTGGAAATTTATGACAAACCCCAGTGCCTATAGGAAGTCAACCATAATAGGGGTATGGTCGGAGCGACATGCACTGAATTGCTCATGAGAATATTGCCTAGATAATCAGTTGGGCATCTCTGTCCCTGAGAATCTCTGCTGCTGTCTTGGGCAATTTGGTAATATATGAGGGTACCAAGGGCAATCCAAAGAGAAGGATAGAAAACTGGTAATGTCGCCTTTCCCTCAGCAAAATCATTTGTGAGGTTTGAAGACGGGTACCGTCATATAGATATCCTTGCAGTCCAATCTAATGAACCAAGCTACTGGCAGCAACATGTCTTTCAATGTGGCAATCATCACCATCTTGAAGTACTGATAGACAAGATGTTTTTCCCTCTTATTTATCAGTGTTCTGAACAGTTTGTCCTCATCCTTCACCAAAATGTTGTTTCTGGTAAACCTAAGAGGATGGCCTGGTATTGTCACAACTCTTTTCTTCAAGATGTCCTAGATTTCATGGTACATTTTCTTTTATTGTGTTCCAGGCGAATAATCGACTTTTCAACAAACCAAATTAACAATAAGAACAAGTATGGTCAAATTTTTAGCACATTTTGCGTCAAGACAAAATCTCACCCCTATTGCTAAAGATCAGATGGAATCTTAAGAACTCTTGTCTAAAGCTTGAGTTAGGAAAGTACCTCAGGTACTTGGGGGGCAATCCTCTTGGTTTATCAGAGAGATTCAGCCAGGACTAACTTGCGCATGTCTTCAATGGTACAAATCCAGTCCCACCTGCCCAGCGTCTTCTTGACGCCCACAGGATTGGAGATAAAATCTGCATGGGAGCACTCACACTCACTCAGAACTCTGGTCACCAAGTTCTTTAGATTCAATGAAAATGGGCTCACCCCCCTCTCCAAAGAGGCAATAATATCCTTATAAAAGGAATTTTCCTGTGGGTGACTATCTACCTATAAAGAGAAATAGGACATCACTCCACATACATTTGCATGGAGTAAATGCCCAGCTCATACCTCAGGCTGACCATCAGCAAGCTCTGAGGTAACCTCAACACTCTTTTCGAAATGGCTCCCCTCTATTTTGGTCCAGTTGACTTGCCTCGATAAATGCCTTACAGAAACACCATAGAGCAAGGCAGGTAGCACCTTTGCTGTACAGAATCTTATTCTGGGAATGCGTGAAGATTTGCAGTACACAGGCAACAATTCTGACATCTGGCAGGACAATAGAGGACCTCTCCATTCAGCTCTGTTTCATACTGTATCAGTGTCAGAAACAAGTACAATTTAAAGTCTAGGTAAGTCACTTCTTTCTCAGCAGGAAGGACCTGCTCTCCCAATGACCATGAAAAGTGCAAAAACACACTTTCCAGTCCTTCTGAAAGCAACAATTTTGGATTTCATTGTGTTGATTTGTAGGTTGTTTTCTCTAGTCTAATCCCCAAGAGCTCTCAGAAGGTGCTGTTGGCTGACAGCAGTATAGTCCATAAGGACTATATCATCGGCATAAGCTAACTACCTCATTGGGTGAGGGCCAATCCTTGGACTTCCACGACAATGCAAAGCCAAAATGTCTTCCATATCCACCAAATTTAAATGAAAGAGGAGAGGGGCAATAATACAACCCTGTCTCATGCACCTCTTAACTGGGGTCCATGAAGACAATTGGCCCTGCACATTTAATCTGACCTGCAAACTGGTGTTATCATCCAGACAGGCTACAATTGTCAACAAAGATCTCGGCAGCCCCCGGCAGCCAACTTTGCCCAGAAACGCTCTCTGTTGTCCATGTCAAAGGCCTTAGAGAGGTCAATCCTTGTACCATATAGGATGCAACCTCCCTTAGACCAAGAATTAAATTTTCACACGCCAAGTTCATAATTAGGCCATTTAGAGATGTCGACAAACCTCTTCTAAATCCTATTTGGAGCTTTGATAGAATGTTATTGTCACTGTCCACATCTAAGAGAGCGATCGGGCGATAGTTAGCTGGGATACCCAATCACCGCTCTTATAAATGGAGCCAATTAAAGACGTCTTCCAGGATACCGTCTTCAAGGAATCCAGAATTCATCTACTTTGTGAGATTCCCCTGAATAAAACCAGCAAAACTCTAGACCAGGAATCGGCATCTCCCTTCAGTATTTGGTTGGTCAGACCCTCGATGAGGAGGAGCCTAAAGTAAGAGCAATTATTATTTTCTGTAAGAGGTCCAACCTCCAAGGGGGGTTCATTTACAGATTACATTTCCCCACGAGGGATTTCTCATAGAACACACTGAAATGCTTACACCAGTCATTCTCCAGCACCGTATTACCTTGTCAACAAGTTTGGCTAGTCTATTCCTCAAAGTTTTCAGCATCACTTCTCCATCTCTTTAGTGATGGAGATACCTGTGAGAGTGGGACCAGCTTCTATATTTTCTTCGCAAAATCCACGCTTTAAACTGATACTCCCCAACACTGAGTGACTCCTCTTTTAAGAGCCTGATAGCTTTCATCATCAAACAAATGATTATGATTTTTCTGTGTGAGGGAGCAAGAGGTTGAAGTGTATTGAGATCCCACAAGAATTCCAAGAAATGAATCGGGCCACAGACCTCCCTGAGTTCTGAATCAGGCTTACTTTCTAAGAATCTCTGCAGGTTTCCATTCAAGTCAACACCTCCTCTACGGAACTTCGTTACTCTGTTCTTACCATTATTCACTGACAAATCAGTGCAGGAACCCAATTTCTGTACAAGTGAATTTCAAAGAAAAATTCCCACTCAGTGGCTTATTATCACGGCTGCCACAATCTAAGATTTGGAATCTATTCCAACTATCAAACAGATGTGAGGACAGAAATAAATAATCTATTGTTGATCCCACACAGCCTCGCCTCAATGTTGTAGCAGGAAGCACATCTCTCTGAATATTTCCATTTGCCATCTTCAAATTCCATTCTGCCATAAAAGATAGCCATCTCTTTCCATTAATTGACAGTCTTCTTAATACTGTCAGTGGGGCAATACATTGCGAATAAAATCCCCTGCAATGATTATACCAGCTGATTCAAACAGAGTCTTAACTTTGACATTAGGGCCGACGGGGAATCCTAGATGGGAAGAAGAGTGGACCAGTTTGGGTTCCAATTTATGTTTACAACTGCAAGAGACTTCCGAGGTGGTTCACCTCTTAAAGATAATTTTACGTACAAAATACACCTTATATCAAGGAAGATCAGTTCAACTTCATCAACTAACAATTTCTGAACTGCTATAAGAAGGCCTCCTAACAGCTGGCCCTTTTTATGAGAAATTGCTGGTTGATGTACACCAAAGAAACCTTCTAATTGAAAGTAGTTGATCAGCCATGCCTCTTGTAGAAGAATTAGGTAGTTGCTGCCAAATAAAACATTTTTCATTGCACTATTCCTAAATTAATTGGAACCTCAAGTGTTCCAACTCAACATCCGAAAGTCTCTGGCAACAAAAGAACCTACTCAGCTGTCCCCAATTTATTAAAAATGTGAAAACGAATATCTGGACGCATTGACCACACATGCATCTTTGTCTCACTAATGGTTTAGAGTCGCCCAGTCCCACGATAGGCACACTGATATTAGCAACGGTAGTCTGGCAAGAAACACCCTCCTTCACCTCTGCATTTTTTTCCACCCCATTATTGCCCCTCTTCATCTTGATTGTCACCAAACGGGTGTGGTGCTTCTACATGAAAACCTTTTTATTTTTATGTTTAATATTTCACAACATGTATACTTACCACAGCCTTAAAAAAGATCCTAGTGGGTCAAAACATGTGTCAGCTTCAAGTGTGTCAATAAATCCCTTCTCCACTTATAGGGCAAAAAACGAATGATAAAGACTTTTCATTTATCGCGTTAATAACTTAAACCATATAGAGTTACTACATTATCAGTGATCCAGCGCCCAGGTGACCTTAGCTCTTAACCAAACTCACTGAAACCATTTAGTAGTCCACATAATTTAACAGTCTTGAGAAACAAACAGCCAATTTAAATTGAAAAATCAAGTATGCCCTCTGCCACTACTGATCACTAACAGAAAAGGAAACACACTTACCCTGGTAGAAGGCTGCTCTCTGGCGACCACCTCTGAATCTCCATCCTCTGCTCCCAATGGCCTTTTGAGGTCAGAAGGCTTGTCTTGCTGTTGGTGGGGCGTGTTCCATCTGTGTTTGTCTGTGAGCAGTGTGGCAATCCTGGCTGGCTGAATAGCCCATGCTAGGGGCAGGCCTGGAAGAGACCTGAGGCAAGAACATTTTTTTCAAAGAGGTTTCGGTTTTTTCAGAATGGGGTGAAACTGTTGCCATATCTACCCAATTCTTTGATAAATTTGTCTCCAAACAAAAGAGGACTGTGTCCTCCCATCTTTATGTATTGGCCAATCCCCTTCATTTGACACAAACCTTAAGAAGGATACCCTTCCTGCCCTCCTATATTATGTGGTACTAGCATTCCCCAAAAAGCAAATTACCTATTTTGCCAAATTTCTACCAACATAGGGTCCAATGATTCCCCGCCACCATAGCTTCATCCGATAGGTCAACGATTTTAATAGGCCCAAAGTCCTGTTTTCCAATATTGCCAGGCCTTACCCACCCCTCATCACTCCCATATATTCGTTTTAAAAAGTAACCACTTTAGGATATATAGCAGAGGTTGAAGGAGAACCCTGAGTGACAGAAGGTCTAGGAGATTCAGCCTTCATCCTACTTCTGTCCATAGATTCCTTATTACACGGGAGGAATGTCCTTTCACACTCCTTTGCTGGCTGAGAGGGATACCACTCCCTGGAACTACGATGAGCAATCAGATCTGGGCAGAACATGGGGTTACCAACGACATCCAGCAACCCCAAAGAAGTCAAGCAGATCTCAACCACCTCAAGAGGTCCAGAATCTCTCAGTAGATTTGAATCCTAACAGGGAGAGTAACTCACCCTCGGTTCCTCTGGGGACAGGTCTACAGCCACTGCCTTGGCTCTCTTATTCTGTTTCTGTGCCTCCTCCAGGGTAGAGGTCCTTGACAGTACCTGTAGCAGCTCCACTAAAGGCGTCCCTAGTGTTGTGCCTTCCCGGGCTCACCGTGCTGTGGAAAATCACCACAAGAGGTCACCTGTAAGGGGTGTTATCTCTATGAAGGGGCTTTGGAACTTGACCTTGACTCCACATCACCTCCCGATGCCTGGTAGGCCCTGGGATTGCTGGAGGTGAAAGCATGGGAGACTGAGGACTGAATGAATTGAGAAGGGGCTGTCAGCTTCTGATCCATAGATATGTCCACTTTCTGGCATGGGGATGTATTAAAAAAATTACAAACTGCACCTGCCGTAAGGCAGGTTGTACTTCCTCATCCATAAATATGATCTCTAAAAGGGTCCCTCTCTTCCTTGTCCTGCTGGGACATCCTGTAGGGGATGCTGGTAAGAGACATGTGATGAATCACTTCTGTGGCATCAATGGTCTAGGGATGAATATCGGTTTTTAAACCATCAATCAGCCCTACACCTCTAGTGCACCAGAAGGGAACTGAACAGATTGGAACACAAGTAAATTATAAACCTTCTTGTCAAATTTTGGTAATGTGGACGGAACAGCCGGCATATCTCTGCAAGGTCGTGGAACGTTGGTTAGTTGCAACACAGCAAACATTCAATTATTACCCAATGATAAAAGGGACTGTCCAGTCAAGGTTGTATAAAAATATCTACTTCATTATTATCACAACAGACAGTTCTAGCACACAACCAAATACAACCCACCCTGTAAAGGAACTCAGAGGACAGACAGTTTCACAAAGGAAAGGGATGCACTCTGGATACTGACAGGAGGGTAGTCAGTAAAGCAATCAGTCTTAACTGTTCAAGGTTAATTTGTTTCAGCATCAAGGGAGCAAGGGGTCGTAAATGTCACTAGGGGCCGTTGGAGATCATGATGCTCCACAACGTTGAGTCGGTTCCAAGACACTTTGCAGCTCCTGCGACAGAGTTCAAAATAGGAGAGAGCTGCGCGTATCAGGCGGCAGGCAGTTCGGCAAGTGAGGCTGGATGGATGGCTGCAGGCTGGTCTACACAGTGGCTCAGGGCCAAGAATCATTGTCTCTGTGCTGGTTGGTGGATCTGGAACACTGGTCGTGGCGTCTCGGATGGCTTTAGTGACTGCGCGTGACAACAGTCAGTGGTGCAGCCGGTCATGGTTTGAGGACTTGACTATCTCGAAAATGTCCTTAAAAGATGGACGCTGGTTGATGCTTGTTGTGTTACTCCTCCTAGTTTCTTCGCATGGCTTGTATAGTCTTTTAAGGCATATAGCCCAAAGGTGAGGAGAGTGTTTCCAGGCAACAGCCTTGTCCTTTATTCAGAGACTCTCTGTCACTTCTCACCTAGGAAGCTTGCTGGCAGAACCTAGTAGGGCATGCTGTGTGCTGGCAGGGGGGACATGGAGCTGCTGGATGTGTCCTCTGAATCCAGTATCTCCCTCTGTTCCCTGGGAGATGTTTAGGGGTATGGTCTTTCTTCCCTCTTGGAAATCCTGGCCTTCCTTCACTGGCGGAAGCTGTTAGGCAGACTGCACCTTCAGCCAGGGTCCAAATGAGTGATTTCTTATTTCAAAGTCTTCGGATGATCTGCTAAATGAGGGGCTCAGCCTTTTGAAGCCAAATTGGCCCCAGTGATTGGTGCAGGCTAAGTCTACCTTAATGAACCAATCCTAGGTCCCCAATAACAATCTTCTGTTATGTGTGCGGTCATAACCAGGGTGTTTTGCAACAGAAAAGGTAAGGGGTGACAACATGTACTACTACGTCCCACCCATCATCCTGTCTGTTGTGGATCAAAGTGTCTCTCTGGTTAATTGAGCTCTCTGTGACTCTTGATCAAAGCACAGTTCTCCCTTGAAGTTTGAGCTAAGAACAGAGAGTCTCCATCAATTCACATACTTCTTCCCTCTGAAAGGGGTTCTGCCTGGGGGGGGCTGCATACTGTAAACAGTTGTAAAAGAAATGCCACTCACTGCCAGTCATACAGAGGGGCGGGTGGTAGCTTCAAGTTGACACATTGCATATCAAAGAGGCTTTGGTATGTCATGTCCCTTGTGTTATGTGAACAAGCCCCTTCACAGGCCTGCTTCAATTAACTCTCATCAATATGCGCTGCCACCACACAGAATTACAATAGTACAGGGCAGATCCATGGAGCCTTTGATATTTAAATTAGGCCGGCTGTGGAGGGAGGAAGGTGTCTCCTTCCCCCTTCTTGAGATGCTTTGATATACCTGTGGCTGTCATATTCCAGCTGAACATGACAGGGAGGACTGCACCTGTAGGCTGTGTCCCCCGGAGTACACTTGACTAGGTGTTTGTTGTGCGGTGAGCATTGGAAAATGTGTGTGGAGTAGCCCTACACGATTCCATTTCTTATAAAATGTTAAAAAAGCCCAGGTGGTCGCACACTCCCCGTGCAGATGGTCGTATTCCTCACAAGACCAATGAAAATCACCCTCCCAGGTTGTAACTCTAATCTGCTTTTCGCAATCATCAGATTCAACTGTAAATGGCTACACTCATTTTCTTTCTTCAAATCAGAACACCTAGAAGCTAAATACAGAGCCCCCCAGCAACCTATGTGTGCCCCATGTACTGCTGGGATTACTGGAATCCTAGACTGAGGAAGGAGCAGCTCAGGTCACCCTCTAACCCCACAATCCTGGTCCTCACAGAACATCTTTATGGCTCCATATTATAAATGCACAGGATGTCCCTAGCCGCAAGGTGAGCTAGAAACAATACTCAAAAGAGTAGGACTGTCCTGTTTGGGGCTTATATATTTGTGGGCTGATGAACAGTGATTGGTGGCAGGTGCCTGTGTGATGGAATGAGATTACGTGTATTGTAGATTAGCTTTTTTTTATTCTTACTGCTGGGAAGCAAGTTAATAGTCAAGCCCTAGTAGGACCACCTCTGCCTTTGCTCATCATTGTTATTTTATTTGATTGTCTTGTTCTGTTCCCTTGTTCCCTCCCCTCTGCCCTATGGGTGCTTTAAAACACAATTTCTGGATGTATAAGCGCCTTACAAATGCACACTAAATACATTTTTTAATAGGAAAACTGTGTGCCTTGCGATAGAAAATAAGTTGTATGGGCCAAAGTGAATGTGCATGTAAAACATTTGAAATACATCACATTTTCTTTTTTTACAAAAAATTGTAGATAGAAACTGTATTTTCATTTAAAAAACATAATTTTGTCAAGAAACTTCGTTGCTAGATCCGGATTTGGGTTTGTACACGCAAATGTACCACTTGAACTTCACATTTCTCAACTTTGCTTTTAAAACTTTGGAAATTCCTAGCTACTGCACATATTGTTAACCCACAGAACTTAAGTTAGTGTTAATGTTAAAGGTATTTGTATGTGCACCGTCATCAACGGAATTGGTCCCCATGCGTTCACGCGGATCAGCAAACAAGAAGGTGGGGGGCGGGGGCGGTGTAAATTGGGTGAAGAGGGAGTAGGAAAGTGAGAAAGGTGATGTCCTGTTGGCAGCTTCAGTTCCGTTTTCACTGTGCGCTGAGCTTGGGTGTGAATATCGTATCAATGTGAGTCCCTGTATGCTGTTAGTGCGAGTTATGTGTTGTTTGTTTGTTGTTGCACTGTGGTGAAGTGCGTGCGGTTTGCCTCGGGAGAAGGTGGTAATCCCGATTTCTGAGTGAGTAAAGTATGCATAAATTTGAGCTTTTGGGTTCGTGGGTTATTTTTCTCTTAGTCCTTATAATTCTTGTTCTATGGATCTGGTTGTCGTAAGGAGTAGGCATAGTCCTTCTCTTTTTCTTTCCTGTCCGTTTAATTGTTAGGAGTAATGGCGTGGCTAGTTCCATGCTGTGTTATTTCCGTCCTTTGTGTACCAGGTTGAGGCATGCATTGTCCCTCACTCTAGTATTGGTGCTGTATTTTCACAATCACCCGCTCCCTTCCTATCTATTTCCCGTCGGCGATCCATTGCTGCCTGTGTTTACTTTGTAGGCCAAGGTATTATTGACATATCACCCTTACCCTTCCATCCCGATCTCTCCATGATCGTTCTTTGGTATGATTCTAGCTTATCTATTGTTCACTTAGTAAGTTGATATGCCGTAGATTGTTCTTCCCTTACTTCAGTTGATGGGTGGTAGCTTAGGGTGATAGGGACGATCTGTTTTTTCTCTCAGCATTGTTTCAGCTGTGTATGTGCCACCATATACTCTCTTTCTAGTTATGGTGTGAAGAGCCAAGATTTGAGGAGTTATCTGAATAGGAGGTAATCTCTTCTCTACTGTTGTGTTTTCTTCTTGTGCGTCTTGTATTTTGTTAGAAAGGATTTGATCCATAGTAAGGCACGGTCGGTGAGTCCAATTTCTTCCAATCTCTTGATGAGGATATTGTGGATAACTTTGTTGAATGCCGCAGAGAGATCTAGAAGTATCCAAGCGGTACTATTGTCTGGTTCTGCGTTTGCCTTTAGATCATCCCAGATTGAGAGAAGTGCTGTTTCAGTTCCTCTCATTGGTCTAAAGCCTACTTGTGCCTGGTCAAATAGGCGGTTCTCGTCTATGAATTCTTGGGTTCTATATATGTGTGTTCCCAGCAGTTTAGCTGGGTACCGGATGTTGGAGATAGGTCTGCAATTGGAGAGTTCCTCCTAGTTTTCTGCTGTATCCTTGAGAAGCGGCTTGATGTATGCTGATTTGAGGATTTGTGACACTTTCCCTGTTGAGATTGATTGGTGTAAGACGTTTCTGTAGTTGTCCATGGGTGTTCCTTGTGAAAGGATTGATTTGTATATGTCTGGGGGCAGGGATCCGTGGGGGAACCTGTGTTGTTGCTTTTGTTTAACAGTTTGACAAATGTCTCCACTGATATTTGGGGGAAGCTTCGTAGTTTGTTTGGGCGTTCCTCATAGGGGTGGGTGGGGTGCATATTGCGGTTGCATGGTCTGCTTTCTATGGTCTGTTCGATGGTCCTGATTTTGTTTTTGAACTGGACTGCAATTTCTTTGCATAGTTTCTTCAATGATATTTCAGTGTTGTTGCAGAGGGTGTGCAGTGATAAAATTGCGGCAAAAATGACGCATGAAAAAAAATCGCATCAATAATGCTGTGGTTTGACCCATTAAAGGTGTACCCCATTATGCCATTTAAGGGAAGCAGGGGTTTTGGGGGTGTGCCCCGCTCCCCTTAAATTGTATAATGGGTCAGGGAGTTTCAAGGGTGTCCCCCATATCCTTTACACGGATTGCAGCGGCAAAACCACAGCCTTTTTGCCACAACATTTTGTGTTCACAGCCATTTTTGCTGCGATTTTAACACATGGAACCATTGCAGCCAGGTAGGTTTTAAATTTCGTTTATGATTTTAAAGAGTTCTTTTTTGGTTTTTGGTGCTTGTGAAGATTATGTTGTCGTAGTATTTCCTTTCTGCTTTTTGTATTTCGTTTTTTGTATGAGCAGGTATGTTGTTAGAATTTGAATATCATTCGCAGTCGTTTTTGATCCTCTTCCTTCGCAGTCGTTTTTGATCCTCTATTGTAGTTCAGGATTTCGGCCTGTTTTTCCTTTTCATGGTGCTGAGTAGTGGGATCAACCATTTTGCTTTTGCTCTTTTACGTGATTGGGTAAAAGATTTTTCTTTGGCGATCTCGTCTATTGTTGTTATCATCCAGTTGTGAAGTAGTTCTATTTTTTTTGTGCAGGTCAGCTTCGTCCATAGTTGTTGCTTGTGGTTTGCTGATTTCCAGTAGTTCTGTTAAGTTGCAGTTTTTGATGGTTCTCCAGTTTCTTTCATGACGATCGGTTGCTTGTCCTGTTGCTTCATTATTGTTGCTGGCAGTGCGATTACGAAGGGAATGATGAGGTGGTCGCTCCAGAGGATCTGAATTGGTGGCGCTGTGGTAATGAGTTTTTTGTTGGTGAAGATTGCGTCTAGTGTATGTCCTGCCGTGTGGGTTGCTCCTTTGACTAGTTGATGTAATTTCATTGTTGCTAATTGGCTGGCTAGTGATTTTTGAGTGGTTGTGGTTTCTTCATCAAACCAGATGTTGAAGTCACAGGGGATAATCAGGTGATTGTGCTCAATGGCTAGGTTAGTGATTGCTTCCGTGAAGGCATCTACGAAGGTTGCATCGTAGGTTGTTGGTCTGTATACCAGTATGAATTTCAGGTTTGTTCTGGGGTTTGTTGATAGGCGAAGGATTAGAGATTCACAGTTATCGATGTTTAATGGGTCTTCCAGTTTAATTTTCAGGTGTTCCTTCTGGACTATTGCCAGTCCGCCACCTCTTTTGGTTTTCTGTTTGTTTGGATGCACTTAAAGTTATCAGGCAGGCAGTTGTTGAGAATGACCTTGTAGTTGTCATCTAGCCATGTTTCAGTTACTAATAGGATGTCGATACCTCCTACACATAGGAGGTTGTAGATTTCAGTGGCATGTTTGGAGATTGACCTTGCAATGATTAGATTGCAGTGGATCTTTTTGGTGTGGTTCAGTGTATTTGTTGTTCCCTGTTTTGATTTGTGGGTGTTCCATTGGGGTGCTTCTGTGTTGATGCTGGTTGATTGAGGTTCCGTGGAGGCTGCTTCGTCATTGAATTTGTCTGTTGGATTGTTGACTTCTACTACTTCATCATCTCCTGCGGTTTGATGTGGATCTCGATAGTGCCCTTCTGTTCTTGTGTTTTATGGAGTAAGGGCATTGGTATCATCCCATTCTCTTCTTGGATCCTCCTGTCTTTTTTTCCGTTGTTTGGGGGAATTCTTTGCCTGTCTGGAGATGCCAATGTCATTGAAGTACCAAGGTTCAGCGGTTGTTGCGAGGTACGGTGTACAGTATCAGGATTTTTCTCTTATGATGTTTGTTCTGTTGATTTTATTATTTGGGGGGGTTTGTTCTGTATTCTACTGGAGGTGGTAGAGTTGTGTATCCATATTAGTTGTTCCATGTTCCTGCTCTCTTTGTCGGCATCCAATTCTGCGTCGGGGCATTTTGGGTCCTCGGTGGTAGGAGTTGGTCTGGGTATTGAGTTTACAGGGGCAGATGCCCGCCTGTAGTGCCTTGTGCTAGGATAATGTTGAGTTTTATCCTCTTATGTTGCGATGCCTGAATGCTATGTCAGGGTGTCTGTCTGCTCATTTCGTTGGATTAGGGTGTTCCTCTTTCTATGGGTGGACTGTCCAAGAGAGTAAGGGAGTACAAGGCGTTGGTTGTGTGGCGTGGTTGGTTAAGTCATATTAAGTCATATATTTTTCAAAATCTGCAGACCCAAATGTCACTAATTTTCCATTGTTTGCTATTATCTGGAAAGGCCGGTGTGCGCGGGTACTTTGATGGGAATAGCAGCCACCGGCATTGTGAAACCACATGGGGTCCCATCGTGGGAACCTCTGAAATCCTTCACAATGGTTCAATAGACTTTACAGGTCGCACAAAGTGTGTGATAAATCTAGGTTTGGAAAGTTTGGCAAACATTCGTCAAACACTACAAATATTAACGGAATGTGGAATTTGCATTTCGTGTGGGGCAAAAGTTTCTCCCTACAAATGTTGGTAATGTAATGTTAAGGCACTAACACCCAGTCGAAAATAATTGATTTCCCAATGCACACAAAGTCCATCACACAACATCAGTGTGGGGAGATGGTTCCAAGACTTTAGGGATTATTCTGAGGGACAGTTTTTGCTCCATCCTATCCTGGTCCAGGAGAATAGTTCAAAGGACACGCATTTGATTTGGCAGGTTCGAACCCCGGTCCTGTGCTTAGAGACCAGTCTTTGGTATTGAGCGTGTTATAAAAGGTTAGTTAATTATCCTAGGTTGCATTGTATTACTTAGCAAAAGAGGGCTTTCGGTACACGGTCCAAAAAGAAGGAGCAGGCAGAAGTGGGAACGCCGAGTACTCTTTCGGTACACGGTCCAAAGCATGTTGTAGGCGGCATGTGCCCAGGAACGAAGGCCCAGGGATAACAAGGACTCAGGTGGAGCCTTGGGCAACTTCGGGACTGGACACAAGGTGCCCAAAAGCAAGTCCTGACAATCCCGACATTAGCAGAGTCCTGGAACTTTTCCAGACCTAGCAACACCCCTGCCTGTGCCTCCCCATATCAGTCGGTCTCCATATGTCCTTATCAGCCATGTCTCTATCCATCTATTATGGTTTGCAGGTCGCCAGTCGCTGCCCTGTACTTAAGGTAAACCCGAATTGCATTGACTTTTCCCAACATTCTGTTGCTATGAGCTGTTAATATATAGTTTGTTTGTATCGTGTTAGCAAAGGGTAATGTAAAAAGTGTTGATCCCAAGGGTCACGCCTTAGTTAGGATAACAAAGCAATTTACTTGCAAGCTTCACAATCTTCAGATGACTTCACCAGGCAGGGGAAGAATGAAGGTCTTGCAGAGCATAAGATGCCGCACCTGTTCATGTCTGTGTTCCTGATGTGTGGTGTAAGCTTCTTGCACTCCAGCTGTCCGGCAAATCAAGAGCGTTCTTCCTGGGCCTGATGAATTCATCTGAAGATTCCCAAGATTGCAAATAAAGGAGTTTGTTGGCCAAAGGTATCATCCTCTTGCCTTTTTTTTAAACATAAATATCTTATATATGCGTGTGAACATCGTTTTCACTAGATAGTTCATCACCTCTCCCTGTACCTCTTCTCTTTATCATTGTTTATATTGTTGAATCTCTTTCTTTATAAGACAGCCCTATCACCCAATATCTCAGTCTGTTTCTCTACAACCATCACCCTCTCTCTAATCCACCTTTTCCCTGTGAGCATCTGTCTTTGTTTCCTCATCTTGGCCTGTATTTGCTTTCATCTTTGCCTGTTTTATTTTCTGGAACACTCCATGGTTTCCGTCCTTGCCTCTCATCTTTGCATGACAGACTTGGGGCAAAAGAACAGACTGCATCTTCAATAAATACCCGGATTCTATCACAATCCCTTACAAAATGTCCTCACTTACTTCTGCACTCCTGTGACTAGCCCCCCACGCACCCTTTAACCCCCCACAACATATACACCACTCACGGAGGCACCCAATGTCTGAGTGAATGAGTGCGTTTGTCGCTCTCCAGACACCCCCTATGCCTCGCTGCTTGAATCCTCCCCCTCCCGAACTCCCTCCCCCGGTACTACTCCATCTCATTTTGAAAGTGCCCCTGGAATCAATAAGCTATTACCCATAATAGAATCTGTAATGGCCCTGCCCGCTCTCGCCACCTGCTGATCCAATCACTGCTACTTTACCGCCCATAATCCCGGGCTTTAGTGCCGTGATAATATTGACTTTGGAGCCGCTGCCATTTGCAGTTTCCAGAATGAATGTCCTTGTTACCGTTCATCGAAACGGCAACTTATCCGAAAAACTTTGCATAAAGTTCTGCTCCATCATCACCTATAAATCATTAATGGCCCGCGGCATTTTCCACCCGATGAACATGCAATGTCACTGTAAAAGTCTCGGAACAAGATTCCATCGGAGGGATAGTGTCCGGATAATGGCAACGCAAAGACGTCCTCGCCAGGACTGCATCTAGCAGGCGGGCGCTGAGAGATGCTGGCTTCGCCACAGAGACGGCCTTTGCCAGAAAGTGCTCTGGAGAAACATTATTTGGTGCCCACCTCCCGCAATAAGAAATCCTAACAAATATACGCATCTCTGTTAAGGAAAACCTTAGCTTTTCCATTATGAATGTTAGGTCCGCATGTCCCAGCATGCAAAGAAGCGAAATGCCGGAATGCGTTCCACCTATATTACATGGGATGAGTTAAACATTCTGATGTCCGTGTGCCCCAGAATCTTCACACTGTCTGCTGAAGTTTACAAATCAGTAGTGACCATTTATCTAGCGGGTAGCACAAACTATATTATTGCTGGGGTTCCAAAATATAGGGACATCATTTGGACATTTCCAGAGTTACCAGGAACTACCCTGGCATTGGATTTGCTACCCCTTGGCCTGGCCTTGGCCCCCCAAAGGCTGCTGCAGGGCTAGAGGAGGGACACAGTGTGGGAACTTGTCTTTCCACCCTCATGCAGCACATTGATGACGCGCCGCATGCTGGAAAACCATACTCTGGAAGATCAGGTAACAGGTGCGAGGCTATGGGTTTAATCACATGTTCCCCTGGAGCCCGAGCCCCAACAGTAAAAGCCAAAAGCACAGGAACAGGGTTATTGAGCGTAAGGCTCGGCACAGGGGGAGCATCTGAATGTGCAAAGACTGATTTTCTAAACTCTGGCTTGGTGGACAGATGTATAGAAGGCCAACCTATATTGTGAAAGGGACAACACTGGCGAGCTGTAGCCAAACCAGTTCAAGTAGCAGTGACAGGCGGTCTAGGCTACGCTATTCAGAGATGGTGAGCTTGTAAAGGGTCCACAATGAGTTCACATAATGGAAAGAACAGATTACACTTAGACAGGATGTATAAAAATACAATTATCATTTCTTGGCCAAACACTATAGAAAAATGACTACTGGCAAGTAGTTATCATGCAACACTAGAAAAATAGATTACATTTATACATTAATTTATCAGAGGGCCTAATATATATCACAAACTCCTCCAAAGGAAAGGTACGGTTA
Source organism: Ambystoma mexicanum (assembly GCF_040938575.1). Lineage (NCBI taxonomy): Eukaryota > Metazoa > Chordata > Amphibia > Caudata > Ambystomatidae > Ambystoma > Ambystoma mexicanum. The sequence continues at coordinate 723,070,020 of NC_090926.1, forward strand.
TATTATGCACTTTTAGGACCACAGATAATGATCCCTAACTCAAAAGGTCCAGCCCTAACTTGTCTGGGGCCTTTTTCCAATAGTTCCGGTAAAGCTCCACAGATTTTTGAGGCAGGAAAAAATGCAAATAGTGTCTCTCAGGTGCAGTGAAGGGTATAAGTTAAACTAGCTTACAGAAGTAGCCCCAACTTTCAGAATTCTTGCGCGAACAAGCAATGGCAAAGCCAATATTGTTAGAATAAAGTTTATTATAAGCCCATAAACTTATAATGGGAGCTTGGGGGTAGGTAAGAACCACTGCAACTTACCCTCTGTTATCCAATTCTTCCCAATACTAGGCAGGTCATTGGAAGACAGTCCAAACTCACTTTTCCCACCATCAGCTGTAGTCCTCGATTCGCAGGACTTGCAGGTTCTAGCTGATCACCGGTTGGTGTCGTTCGCTGGTGCAAGGACTCTCGAGTGAACAATGTAGAAAAACTCGATGCAGGGCCCCTCTCAGGACTAGACTCGGGTCAGGTAAGCAATTTCAGATCGTTGTCACCGCAGCACAGCGTTGCATAGGGACTAAACTGCCACGGTCAGACTTTCCCTCCTATTCCGGGTCCCCTTGATGCTAGGATGCTGGCAGTTTGCAGAGGTGAGTCTTATGGGCAAGCTGAGGATTTCCAAAGTTCCAGGTCGAAACTCCGAATGGTGACGCCAGCAGCATGGTAGCCCAAACTCGGAGATGGTTGGCCACAGGATGCTCCTGTGGGAACTCCGAAGGCTTTCCTTTGCAGTGTACCGAGCAGACATCAGGAATGGATGTTCCCCCCACTCCCAGGGTTGCAGCTTCTTCGCAGGACTGCTAAAGATCTTCAGTAAGACAGGGCTCCTTCAGGACAGCAGCAGAAGCTGGTAGCCAGGTCTCCTTCTGACGGGTCTCCGGTTCATTCACAGGACTCACAGCTGGATAGAAGTCTTGACTCCTTCAGGTTTCTCCAGGATATCTGAATAATGGATGCAGGGGTCCTCTTCTGATCCTCCTAAAAGCCAGGTAAGAGCTGAAACTCCCACTAGCCAATAGCAGGACAAGTCCCCACACACACCCCAGCAGTGGTCCAATAAGGACCACTGGCAGGACCACTCATCCATATGACTCAGACATACCGACACCAGTTTAGGTATTGGGACCAAACAGTCCCAACCCACATCCTGCCATCAAACACACACTGCCCTCCAATAGGCTGCCAAAAGCTTCTGCTTTCCCGGGCACTGAAAGTCCTTATAAGGATGTTCCTGGCCTCACAGGCCAGGAAGAAGGCTAAAGAGGAAGATGGCCAAAGGACAAGCGAAAAACCATGTGGAACGGCCATATTTGGACACTAGTCACAGTTAGTAGCCAAAGGCTTGTCCATTTAGCACACCTTGAGTAACCAAAAATCCTTTCAGTGTAAGTCTAGGGCCAAACAAAAAGTGTACTCGGTTGTACTGCATTGTAAGATGCTTTGTACAATGATACAAGTTACCACAAGTGATAAAAAGTTACTAAAAGTAGTAACACAGTCGCAAGACTAAGGGAAACAATGTTTCCCAGTACTGACAGCCTGAAGGACATGTCAGTTTCCCCATAACAGATTAGCAAAAGACAGTGGAGTGAAGCTTAAGGCTTCACTGCACTTACAAAGTACAGATCAGGATCAAAAATAAAAGCATAAAGTTTGGGGGTCAATTAAAATGGAAGGAATGGTGCAGTAAAGGGAAACCTTTCCTAACAACTTTGCCTTTCATATTATGACTACAACCTGCACATGAGACATTCACTGTCTTTGAATGGCATTTCTGGGACATTGGAACTTCTTGGGTTTGCACCAGCTAAATGCTCTGCTCTGTTATGTTTTCAAAGGGGCACTGACTGGCTCCTAATTCAAGAGAAACTTCTAACTTCTCAGGGAGTCAGTCTGTTTTACTGGAACCTGTATACTGTGGGTGGACCCACATCCTTGGCAAACCCTCCAGTGGGTGGTAGGCTCTGTACTCTGTACTTCATGCAATTGGTGCCTTTTGTGGGGTTGAGCATGTTAGGGCCCGTAAAGTGAAAAGTGCAACAAGGACAGATGGACGCATGACAAAGCTGCACTTCAGTGGCAGGAAGAGTGGTCCGGGAATCTGTGTACCAAGGGTGCCATCCACTCTGTGAGGCAACACCTTGAGTAAGTATACGGTGGAACCCCCCAATTCTCAAGAAATTCAAACACCCCCACCCCACCCTCCATCCCTCAGCGCATTAAGTAAGGGGACTTAATTGCAAGTGAATGAAAAATGAAGTGAACCAAATGGGGGTAACTGAAAAGTTAGCTGGCAGACCAGTTTACATTCCCTGCATATACATTTGTTCACACATGTCACAGAAAAACATGTAGAAGGTTTCGAGCTGGATTGCGCTGAAATATATTCTAACATGGACAAGTGTCGGCAAACCTGCTTGCACTTCCATGCCTGTAATCACGCCCATTGGTAAACAGATAAAAATCAGATTGAGTGGTGCGCTAAATAACTCACCCAAACATGAGAGACAGGAAATAGTATCAAAAAGCTGCACAACCACCATGGCAGTCACTCCTGACTCCAATATGGTAGCAGCTGTCGTTGAGCCTTCGACCGGAGTATTCCCACTGAATCTCATAGGTATTCAACATAAAAGTCAGTGAAAGGAGTTCCACAAGAGGTTAATAAAAGAGAAGAGTGAAACAGGTGAGGTGAAGGTGTAATTTGGAGCCTTGACGGATCTAATCACCATAGGTTAATTAGAGACCGTTCCAATCAACCAGAAGGTTTATTGGGGAATGTAAAGGCTCTAACCCAGTATAACAAGATGCAGGAGGCAGACATGATGGGAGTTCGAAAGTAGGAGAGCTGTTGCAAGTGAAGAGACGTTTAGAAGGAGCCAGTAGAGCCGGTTGCTGGGCATTGCAGCTCACACTTAGAGACACTTTTCCAAAACCTTACTGGGGCTTTAGCCAAGGTCCTGGCAAGGGCCAAATGATTTTGAAGGAAATGTAACCAAGTGCAAGCTTATTGAGGGCTATAGCCTGGAGTCTGCAAAGGTCAGAGACTTCTGAAGAGGTGAATTATCACCACAGCCTTAATGGGCTCCTGCATAGGTGTCAGGCAGAGCACCTTTGAAAGCATATCAGACCAGAGCCTGCAGTGGGCTCACATCCAAGGGGGTGACCCATAGCTGGTGAGCTATAATAACATCAATCTAAAATGTACCCTGGGAGGGGGGGGAGAAAATCCTGCTGGTGATAATTTTGGGTATCCCCTTTGGCTTGATGAATCAAACATTCTTACCTAGGAGGGGTTTGCTGCAACTACACTTCAGGAGCTCAGAGGAGCCAACCACAGCAGAGGGTAATAGCATCTGAGCCCAGATTCTAACCAAAGAGAACATTGAAACCGTGGAGTAGACAAGGAAAAGGCGAGGAATGTTGTAAGGCTGTTATAAACACTCTGTTTTGTGTGTGAGTCACATATAGTCAGCAGGAGCTGATAACATTGGCACTGTGTATAATTTGTAGACAGAGGCTTGGACTAGGACAACAGATTCTCTTATGGTACGCTAATAAGCTTTTATACTGTAAAAGAATCACCACCACAGTGGTTTTATGGAATGCAGTGTTTTATGCCCTCGCCACCGGCAACTAGGCCTTGGTCTGGAGGAAGAGGGAAAAATGTGAGAACAAGAGAAAAAGAAGATACGTTTGGAAAACAGATTCATATTTGGAACATTATGAGGGGGTCATGGGACTGAATATGTTAGAATAAAAGAAGAGCTGCATGGCTAGTCATTCACAGTTGATCAGATGGCATGCTGAATGAAAAAAGGGAACACACAGAATCTTAAATGGCTTGCACCTTTGCTCTGTGGGGCGAACATGGCCTTTCAGAGCCCGCCAGACCGAGCCAAGGTAGGCCTGAGCAAAGCAAGGACCTCAGCTAGAGCTGTGGGCTATTCAAGGTCATGTCTACCCCCCACAGTGGGGTTGAAAGCCACTAGCCATTCGCACCTCAGGGTTTATACAGGGTGAACATTATTTATTTTTCCTGCGCAAGCAACACTTTTGGGGCATTTTGTGGACCAAGCGACACAGGCCCACCTGATGTTATTCTTATATTGGGATCATGAGCAGCAAGCCACAAACCGGACCTGGTGCGTATTAGGACCCATTTTCTACTTTACTGGTATTTCAGTGGTGGTATTTTATGGTTATTTTGGTGTAGAAACTGAGCATAGACTTACCAGGTCACCTGGAAACTGTAATATGGGGAATCAGCTCTTTATGATTTGCTGCAGTTCAGTATTTTGGCGAATCTTGCTTTATAGCGCTGGTGGGAGTAAAACACCTCCTTAGCTTTGTACCTGTCTATATGTTATCACAAGTGATTATGTCAACAATAAACAGCCATGTACATTCTTTTTATTTCATAAGATGCTTTATAGATCATCTGGATGGCCAGAGTAAAATGGACACATTCATTTACTTACACAAGCCGGTTTCCTAAACTCTCAGAATGATGCAATTTAGAACTCTTTCTCCTTTTCACACACCAGGCAACAGTGTCCCTCCATTTGCCCAGTGACAATACTGCTTCTGTCTCCCCTGTTCTAAACTTGGCAGAATGCACACATTTTATATATGAACCTTGAGATAGCCAATGCTCTTGGCAGCTTAATTCTATTCACAGAAAGGTTATCTAACAATTTGAAATGCAGAATATGAAAAAGCTTCCCTGACACCTATTTTACCCTTAATGAATGATCAGTGTAATATTTGGCACACATACGCCTTTCACTTAGAACTGGATGCTCACCTAAAAAATGCTTGGTTCAGTGTGTGCTAGGCCTCATCAAGGCAGGTATTCCCCTCAGCTCGGCTGTTGAGAATCTCTCCCACCACAGGCTGCCTGGACAGTGCCCTCACACGGAAAATCATTCTTATCTGCTTTTCTCCCCTTCTCGGCAGGAATACCCCTAGGGATGTCATTTCACCAAAATGCCTGGAGTAGCGGAAGTGACATCACACGACCCTTGACCCCTGATGACATCACAGGAAGTGATGTCATTTGACCCAACCCCAAAGTGATATCGCGGAAGCGATGGAACACAACCTTTCACTTGTTGACAAAACAGGAAGTGGCATCACATAGCATTGTACACTACGAAAAATATGGTTACGATATCACTATAATGTGATGTACATTTCATACAATAATGGATCGCCATATGCATCATTAAGATCAGTGTTTATAGGCCCATATTACCAAATTACTGTGAATGCAAGCAGACGTCCATGACCAAATGATAATGAATTGTTATTATATAGCACTTACGCTTAAGCGCTTTACACCCAATTCGACCTCAGAAGGATGGAAGGCTGAGTTGAGGCGTTTCAGAACAGACTAAATCAGTGACTCACTTGCTGAAGTGTGCCTGAAATAAACCTTTAATGATTCTAGCAATTATTGTATAGAATTCCAGAAAGACACATTTTTTGGCATTCCTATTCTTTCTTATTTAGGGTCAGTGCTGAAAGTGTTAGACTTGTGGCACTCCTGTTCTTATTTTTCTTATTTTTTTAAGGGGCCTGAACAAGAAAGCTAGGCACTCCAGAATTAAAGAGCCACATGGTGCTGGCCACAGCCAAGGAGCTTGCATTAAAAAAAAACTAAAAGAAAGATTTATTTTATTATTTTTTAGAGGTCGCAAGGGAGACCCCAGAGGTCACAAGAGAGACCACAGAGGTCGCATTTGTGACCTCTGGCGACCCCCAAATGCCATCCCTAAATACCTCAGCAAACTCTTCTGAGAGACAGCAAGCCTGCCCAGAGCCGGCGAAATGCAGCAAACATCTCTGAGAGATAGCCAGCCTGCCCACAGCTGGTGAAATACAGCAAACTCATCTGAGAGATAGCCTCCTCAGTTTCTCTTTGCACTCCCCTTTTAAGTCCTCTTCATGATCTGCCCCTAAAATGCATGTTTGACTGCAGAAAGTGTAAGAATTGCCTGCTTCTGACTGTGATGTAACATGCCGCTCGGACATCCCCTCTCAATAGTCAAACCTTCTGGAAACTTCAAGGAAACACATGTTTTGCCTGCTGTGTAAGCGATATTCAATCAACACTATAGCCAAGTCAATGCCTAGTCTAGGATGCTGAGGAAAACCCTTATTAATGTATTTTTATGTCTAGTTCAGTACTCACGATAACCACCCTTGTATAACACCCCCCTCTTAGAATCCCCCTGACCCCACTGAGCCAAGAAGTAGGTTTGTTTTGCAAATTAAAAGGTTTATTTGAGAATTTAAACAATATATATATATATCTACTTTATAATAAATTAGTATCTGACAGTACACTTAGACATATGATGTTGATCAACAATGGGTAATATGGCACTAGCACACTTCTTTACAATCAATGAGGAGTTAGTATAGGATGGATAAAAGTAGCAAAAATACTTTTATGATTTCAAGGGAAAAGCGATGAGGAATAAAATGCAGTACAGAAATACTTAAAATGATTTTAGCAAAAGATAAGATAATCACTTTTTCTCTGGCAATTCACCCCCCTCACCTATGCAATGTAAGAAATGGAAGGAAATGGAAAGAGGAGCACACAGTTCTCAGGAATGCAATCAAATACAATACGAAATTCAGTTCCCCCCCCCAGCAAGCTTAGAGGAAACAGGTAGGAGTTTGAAACACAGGCCCAAAATGCTTTTAAATGTGATGGCAATGGATGGGAAAATGTGCCAACTGATTTTAATTCCCTCTAGAGATTCAGGGTGAGTGGGAGATGCGTGTTGGTATTAGTTCAGGCTCACTTTAGCAATGCTCTATGAGTTATTACCAAGTTGCAAACGGATTTTAACAAAAGAAAGAATGGAGCTGCTATTTTGACAAGTGGAGAAATTGAGCCAATGAATCGTGATTGCGGCAAAAGTATAAGGAGTAGCAAGTTGGTTCTAGGCTTGTTGGAAAGCTTAGATTCTAAATCTCGTTCCTAGCCCAAACGGCTCCAGAGATGCGGACGATTAAATAAAGGTAGTTTTTCGGATTTAAAGTAAAACTCAAAATGACAGGTGACAGCTTGCAGCTTCAGAATTGACAGGTGACAGTTGTGCAGCTTTACAAATGACAGATGACACGATTTCTAGGAGGCTGTTCTACTTAGGTTAAAATAGTTTGGATTAGATTATTTTAACTAAGAGATTGGTTCTGCACAGTTCTGCTAGGTACTCACAATATAAATCTGAACTAGGCCTCGTCATGGATCTGGTCAACACGTCCGGCTGCGGTTCTGTCTGCTCGGCGGGTCAATTAGGCACCGGTTCTGCTCACAGCGATCTGGGTCAGCTCTGCTCTGCTGGTCTACCCTCTCTGGATTCAGCGGCCTCTGGTTCTGGATACTGCTCTGCTTTCCGGTCCGGATCAAGTGGATTCTGGATGTAACACTGCTTTCTGGGTACTGGCAAGAGTGCTTGGCAAAATAATTCAGACAGCTCGCCCGGCTGTGGAATAGTTTGCAAATGATTTTGAGGCCTGCTGACAAATACTTTTGCTTGCAGTGGGCCTTCTTGGTTCAAAGTTCTGTAGTCTCTGTTTAGCTTGGAAATCTAAGTGTTGGATCTCTTGATGTGAAGTCGTCAGTCAGCATGCTCTGCAGCAAATGGAATTGAATGTCTCTACCTGTCCCAGCAGTCTCTTTTTATGTGTTTTGAAAATGGGTGTGTGCCTGGGCCTAGCTAAACCTGCCCCTCTCTACTTGTCATTGGCCCAATTCTCCCCTCTCCCATGATTGGTGGAACTGAGTTGTGAGTCAGAGTGATGAGGTAGATTTTATGGCCAGAGGGCCCTCCCCTGTCATCTTTACACACAAATCTATATTTGATCCAAATACATATTTTCCCAAATACACAGTTGTTTTTACATCTCCTACACACATCATATATCACATGAGGTAGGCACTGTTCCGACTCTGGCGTTTTTAGGAGCTTGGTTAAAGAAATGGCAACTTAATTTTGATTTTAGTGGGTTATGCAACATTGGTTTTTCATTAAACATTATACACATATACACGGCCTGTCCATACATACTCCAGTAAATTCCCATGTCTCTAGCTTAAACACAGAGTCTGTAGTATCAATAAATTGCAACATTGCAACTAACCACAAACACCACAAACAATCAAAGAAACACCTTTAACCAACCACTGCCACTGGCGGGACACCAGCCTGCCACATTGGAGCACTACCTGCCTCACATTGGGCCAACAAAGTTACAATCCAAACCATCACGAAGAACCAACAACACCTCCCATCCACCACTGCCACTGGTGAACCTCTGGGCTGCCACCCCCAAGAACAAACTGCCACTACATGGGTGACAATTTGCCTGCTACACCTCTACAAAAACAGGGATAACCATCAAAACAGACCATTCCAACCAAATGACACACAAGTGGATGCATACTTAACCACAACATACTGGACAACATTCTCTCCTAACACACTCATCACACACAAACACACATACTGGCTACTGACCCGCACAGCGAGAATCTACTTGGTCAACCAATGCCCAATTAAACTAAAACTTCAGAGTGTTGGCCGGACACGCTGAGCCGCCTACATCAAGCTCTACTGAGAAGACTGCCCACAAATGGTCCAGCTGAGCACTGGCACAAAGAGATGGTAAGAGTTGCCAAGTCCTTCCACAATCATCAGCTTTTCGACTGCTCAGCATGCATCCTAACTGTGTTTGAACACCACCCCATATGGCACCCTTATGACTGTCTTTTATTAATATAATGGCTTTGTAGCTTGAATACATTCCTGGATGAACAGGGATTCGGAATGATTCCAGAAAACCAAAAAAATACAATACTTGGATGGAATGATGTAAACCTAGATGGAGCTCACACAAACAAGGCTATATTCCTATTTTCGCGTCCAAGGAGGAAACTACAAACCCAATCTTCATATAAAAAATAACTTCAGAGAAGGCCTCCATCCAGTGAGAACCTTCACAACTGGATACTTGTACTAAAACTCGAGCCATTCTCGACCAGCAAACCACAAAAGTAGCCTTTTACAACTGGTCACACTGTGCCACACAACAGGAATAAACACATCAGCCATGCAAACTATGCATCCAGCACAACCTCACACCATCCAGAAAACGCTGCAGTCACCTTTTTACACTGTATACTCCATGACACACTCTGGTGTGAGAATCAACATCTGCAAAATTATACACACAAACATGATGTGGGCAGGGCCCTACCCACACCAGCTGTTAAACATCAATGTGAATAAACTCCATCCTCTTCTCATAGTGCTTCCCATTTCACATGTAAACATAACAGTCCATATAGCTTGCTGTTCTAAAAGTCCATGTTGCTAGTTTGCGCAACTTTTAGAAAATGCTGCAATTCCTCAGAATGTTGGACTAGCATGTAAAATTCAACATACCCCATGAACACATTGAGCAATAAGTCCATGTGGTTGGTTTGGGCATCCTAAAAATGCTGCAAAGCCTCAAAAGATTATTTCTAGCACATACTCATCTAAAATCCATAACCGAACAGACCACATCCCAAAACACACAACAGTGGCTTTTAAACCATAAATCCAGTCAAAAGTATGTGATACATGTTATCCACAAAGCTGTGAATGCTATACAACATTTGCATTTTTAATCACATACACAAATATGGCATTACTCATACATACTGTCAGATTTCAGATATGCTACTCTCGGATTCTGACATCTTAATGACTTAAAACCACTTCAAAAGTGACCCAGCTGCCCAAAGTCACAATTACCAGTCGAGTTCGTCATGGTCTGAATCCGTAGCTGTAAAGGCTGTCACACGTAGACAGCTACCAACAATAAGCTTTCAGAAATGACACAACTCAGAGATGTCATCACAACAATTGCTCCGATTTGCTTAGTAAAACAATGTAAACACCTGTAACATCATCTCTAAAGCCGGCACTACTATTGCAGCTGTTGTCACGAGTATCATACCAAAGGGAACAAAATTACATATTTTCATTTTCCTTGCCCACATTCAGGAATCCACATACCAACAACTAGTTTCAAAACAAGAGCATTTCTTGCTAGCGCTTCTAATCTGGCAAATACCTTCCGCTGCATAACATTTCCAACTCTGGCAGTGCCGTCATTCTGAAAGAGACTGCATGCATGAGACTGCAAGCGAACTCTGTGTTTTTGTCCTCTTTCCATACCACCACGGCTCTGGTTCGTAGCTGTTGATTAGATCGCCACATCATTCTCTGTCCCACTGAGAAAGGTGACAATCTGTCCCACGGAGTCAATTAACCAATTAACACTTTGTTTGCTTCCACTTCCTACCTTTTTTTTCACCAGCACGCACAATAACGTTTATTAGGTGCCCTTTTCTGACCATTGGAAGCTCGTCGCATGACAAAACCCTTCATTCCTATGGTCTTAGGGATGCCGAACATTGAGGCATTCACCAACTACAATAGCAACCACCAGACGTCACCATTGAATGTGGTGCTTTGAAGCAGAGCAGACTTCCCCCATCATCAAGCATCAGGCACAGACCAATGGTTGAAGAGTGCACCTTGTTGCACCATAAACACATTTTCTCATGTGCCCGGCAGAGAGGATGCTCATATATTGAGGCTGCACCATTTCCATGTGTCGAAAGCTTTGTCTTGAATGATCATACTGGGTCCTACCAAATGCCAGGGGAGGCATGAAACTGTCAAACACTCTGGCAGCCAAACTGTCATATATTCTGGCTCCAATGGGTGCCTTTCTGCTTCCCCTTGGTACTGTCCAATGCCATGGGTCTTCCTTTAACAATACAAAGTCAGATGCTCTGGGTGATCCAGGGTCAAGAGTCTCCTGGCACCTAGCATGTGCCATTTATCTTCCCCTGGTTGGTGGGACGCAATCAGGGGGGCAGTAGGTCCCCTTTTCTTTCTCTCCATTAATCTGTCACTTCCTCTTGCACCCCCGCAACAGTCTCCTTTCGCCACTCTTTCACACTCATAGGTACCTTGTGACATCAGCTTCTGGGTTCACCTGTGTCCTCTCCGGAGCCCAATGGATACAGAGATAGGCCGCAGGTATGTTCTTCGGGATACTTTAATCAAGATGCAAGTTCATCAGGTGACATCAGGTACATCAGGAGATAAGGGAAGTTCAGAGGGGAGCCCCCTGCCTCTGACCACCCAGGCTACATCTTCCAACTACGCCAGGTGGAATCACATTCAACCTCATACATTCCAGACACTCACATGTCATTCCATTCATGACATCACACCCTGCATTCACACAGCATGCATTCAGGGCAGAGGAACCAAACAGGAAAACCAGTCATAACAAGATACAATACCCACAAGGGCACAAACAGCAAGCACCTGTGCAGATGCAACAGGCTACCGACACAATAAGTACAGTATATTCCAATGCAACTTGCAAATGCATCACAATGGCACATGGATATGGGGGCCACACATGTAGCCCACCCAAATCTGTGAGTGTGACTGTGATAGGAGGGAATCCTTTCACAGGTAAGGGGACGGATTTATATCCACAATAGGCGTTAGCAATGAATTATTTTATGAAGTTCAACTTAATGCAGACAATCAAAGGTCAGCATATATTGAGGGCAACATAGACCATTAGCCAGTTTTGCATCTAATGTGTCCCTATCCCTAATTCTATATCCAAACTCTTGGGTGGTGTCACTCATGGAGAACAATGATTGGAAACTTGACTTACTCCTTGATAGTGAGCAGAGACTGGAGGGTGGTATGTGCCATTAGAGCCGATGCTCTGTGTTCAGCACAGTGTACTATGTGTTGTCCTTCTTGGCATAGCCCTTAGCCATGACATGGTGTCCATTATTCTGCACCCACGCATGGCTGCACTCCCTCCATGCAAATGGGAGTCAAAGACATGCCCTTACTCATGGTAGGGGGATGATTTAGACACCCAAGAAAGGTAATATCTGCACAGGCAATGCTGTATTAGAAATCCTTGCTAAGGAGGATGAGGCAGGAGGGCTGGTGCAGAATGCCCATATATATATATATATATATATATATATATATATATATATATATATATATATATATAATTGTCATGTTAGGGAGTTCGGAATTGTTTCCTTAGCCATCTAACCGCTAATGGTGGCTTGACTATTCATTACACTTGCCTGGAATTCTTAGGTGTACCTTTTCATCTCAGGGAGTTGTTACTTATTCATATTGCCCCCTCATCTAACTTACATAGTGACACATATCCGGGTTTTGTGTTTTGCTGCCCTCTGTCATCTGCCAAGCCTCTGTTTTTATTTGTCACGTTGTCTTTCATTTGTCTAATTCTGTATCATCATCGTTGTACTGTCAAAGACTGTCTGCTTATGAGAATCCCCCACACTGTTGAGCTTACTTTGCCTTGTGATAATGATGCTGGTTGACCTATGCATGGGTGTGCAATTGTCATGCTGGTACCTATTTCAGAGGAGACACTTTTATGAGCAAAGTGATATGCATGCGATAACTAGCATTCTGGTCTCTGTGTGGAAGTTTATCAGCTGGTGTATCATCATCACGAGTTCTGTGCTGTCATGGTTCAGCACACCGTGCACATGCTCTCCTTTATGGCTGGTCAGGTAGTACCAGGGACCTGGGTGCATCTAATGTCTTTCTGAAGAGTGCAGTCAAGTTGTTGGCTGGCAAGTGCCAACACAGACTTAACACATGTTACAGTCATTTTGTTTGAGCTATGATTGCGCTATCCAACTACACACACCATGCTGATGCATTTCACCTGTTGCTTTATGTGGACTGGTGTGGTGGTGTGGTGTTGTGTACTCTATTTCCTGCTCCCTCCTTCCGAGTTTGCACACATCATATGATTTTTCAGGTGCCCTTTGCTGATCCACAGGAGTCTGGATGGCCATCTTGGCCCTCTTCTATACAAGGTCACGTCCATTGGATGCACATTGTCAGATGTTGTATCTCTCTACACAAAGCTTTGTTTCCTGAAGATTGTCCAATTGAACTCCATGTTCCCATTCCGTCTTCGGATCCACGGCTGCCAATTACCAACACCCCGGAGGAAAGAAAAGTAAGGTTATTGAGCTGTTCACGCGATCCTAGCACCATTTCTCACATACCCACAACATTGAAGAATGTTGGACATATGTTTTGAAATTCGGATTTCATTGACATTTAAAACAGATGTATATTAGAGAGGTTAGGACATAAAGGAACATTACAGAGAAAGGACACAATCTACGGTCCTAAGCATTACCTAAGGAGACAAACAAAAGGCATTGTGGAGAATAATTTCTCACATAGGGCTTCCTGTAAACATCACCATATTAGAGGCACATATGAGCCTAGGTCTAGCCTATATCGATTACTGTGATTATATGGACATTTATTATGCCGCTAGCAAGAGTATTGCTATGCATCCTAATACCAGACTTGAGATTTTCCATGCAGTAGATAGAACAAAGCCTAAATCATGGCCACCCATATCTAAAACAGAAACAATCACTCTCCATTGGTAACATGGGCACACAAAAAACGTAAGATTTTATTTTATTGGTGCTTTGCATGTTGCCATTCTCTTTGGGAAGCAATGGTTGTCCACCCATATTTTCCTCACATCTATTATTTTGAATGGGCTTCAGTTTACAGTGCAAAGTAGAACACCTATTACCCACACTAGCTGAGTTCAAGTCTTCACAATCACTAATCGCACATAAGACAGAGATACATTAACTCAAGGCTGTCAGTGCCTTGCCCTTCAAGTCTCAAGAATTTCAAGACATCTTTTATAAATAAATGCCAATTCACTGGCCTTATGTTCGCCAGATTGAGCTTGTATCATGCTTCCAACTTCTGCAGAATATAACTCACAAAATATCAGGAAAGGGGCTAACTGCATGAATACTTTAGCAAACAGATTCATACGCCATCCAAATTGCTGCTGCTTCGACTCTGTTTTTCATGCCAAAAGTATGGCGATATGCAAACATGCATAACGTACAGGGTTCTCAACAAAATAACCTTAGAAAAATCTGGACAATGTAAAAGCTGCATTTATCAATTCCAAAATGGGTCTCTGGGAGCATACCTTCTGATTAGAGTGGAAGGAGATAAGTGGAAGACTGTGTTCGGGGCTAAAGTCAGTCTCAATGAGAATTGATTTTTATTGATTTATATTGAGATTTACATTATATTAAGGCCCAACACGACTGTATTCATAAGCTTAACACAAGAGGGAAGCCTTTCACACTCGATCAGGATTCATGTAGGTCTGAAGCAGAGGTGCGCGTTAGCGCCCCTGCTTTATAACCTATATGTTTCAGATCTTGATGTTTGTCTGGATGGGGTGAGTAACTTTCCCCCACAAATTGGTGTGGATGCATTGCCTTGAAGTGGTGAATTGTTACATCTATCTTGGTTTCCAACTTTGTATCTCTCCCACTTATTCCTATTATGGTGATTTCATTATTTCTCGCATATTTAGGAAGTCGCTTGAGACAAAGCACTACTAGTACTGGTGGCAACAACATAGACGCCCTACTCAAAATACATTTAACAAGCATAATCCCGGTTCTGACTTTTTGCTTGAATTATTATCCAAACCCTATGTAGGTTGGCTGGAGCGGCTTGAGGGGAACATTGAATGTCCCTAAAACAACACCTGTCGAGGCCTTGCGATGTGAGCTGGGCCTTATTTCACTTTCTGCCTTGTGGCTGTTAAAGCGCTGTAAACTATGTTTCCTATTACTTCTTAGGAAACGTCAAGACAAAACCCTGATGATTTCTATAGTGACAAAACTGGAGACTATCCTAATATGTTTCTTAAGGCACTTAAAACAACAGAAACTGATCACTTTGAACATCCGACATGCCTGACTATATTAACATTCTTAAAAAAACCTGGGCTTGGGATAGAGTAAAAACTATGCACAAAATGAGCAGTCCCGCCAGCGAATAGACATCACTGCTATAAAAGGAAGCTCCCATGTGGCCATTTTTGAAATCAGAATCCGTTGGATATCAGCATATGAGTGCCACCCAAACACCAAAAACAACAAAAACATGTCTGGAGAAAAGGGGAAGAGCAGAATACCCGATATCAGTCTGAGAAAGGCCAAAATCAGGGAGAATAAACTGTCGGTTCTGGCAGAGCAGGTGGTGGCCCATTCGGAGGCGCTATATGGGCGCAACACTGTAAAATCAGCCAGCAGAGAAAGAACGCCATATGGTCTGCAATTAGAGACAAGGTGGTGACCGTGGGGCACGTGCAATGGGAGGCCAAAGTCATGAAGAAACAGTGAAACGACATGAAGGCCAGGGTGAGGAGTCTGATCTCCATCTATCAAAGAGAGATGGCAGCCCCTGGTGGTGGCAGCGTGGAACCCCTTCAACTAGGACCCTGGGAGTACCCGGGGAGGAGATGATGAGTGGCATATTGACCATGGCTGGCATATATGGCGTTGGCAGTGCTGAAATTTAGAGCCATCAGTCAATTTGTCCCGGGAGGATAGCTCAGCGGCAGCGTGCGCGTCTTGGAAGCAAGACGACATGAAGCAACACAGGTTCGATCCCCGGATCCGCGCTTAGAAACCTCTGGGTGTTTAAGCGCCTTATAAATATGTAACTAAGACAAAAAAACTATTCCTGTAACAGCACCTCGATGCCTGCGGGCTGTATGAGCGCTTTATAAATGTAATTTAAAAAAAAAAAAAAAAAAAAAATAGGGTGAGTACCTTAGTGGATGAGTGCATGAGGGCCCCATAGGTGACTAACCATGCATGCATACACCATCAAATGCCACTATCATGAAACATCCACGCAAGACAGCAGGCCACAGCAACATGAGTCACTGATGCCATGACACCCCACACATGTCAACGAGGCAGGATGGGGAGGGGATGAGACAGGCAAGCACCAACATGACATGACAAGATGGAAGGAACAAGGCACATCCACAATGCAACATATAACTAACCCTTGCCCACACCCCGGCCACCCATGCACAGTCAACACTGCAGTGACCACATCCATGGCTGACCTTCAACACCAATGGACATGTGTGTCAGCTCCACAAAGCCAGCAACTGCACCGTACCACAAAATAAGCATTAGGGTCTTCATCTTCTTTCATTTTACGTGTCATAATTGCACCGATATCGGACGTATCAGGCTACTGTATCCTATTAAATGGCGCTCCATCATGTGCTGTGCTTTGTGCTGTGCTTTGTACTGTCCCACTTGTCTCCAAATGTCATCAGCTCTCTCTCTCCAAGAATAGCTGCCAATATACGTTGTATGTCTCCTATGGCCAGTGTGTTTCCCCCTGTCATTTTCTCTAATCCGTGTATCCATTTCCCAGCCCCCAAAGTCAAACTAGGGAGCTTGAATTTTAAGTTATCCTTACCCATCTGAGGCCATGGAATATACTGTGGTCTCACTCCCCCCTTCTCTAGCAAGGGGAACTGTGAGAACCCCACCCCATATTTCGATCCCATTATTCGCTTGCCTAATGCAGATGCAATCGTCCCTATTCATTATTGTGTTTGTACCAACCTTAACCTACTCCATAAGGTGGATATTCTGCTCTCTTACTACATGATTGTCTTCGAGGAGGTTCAGGATATGGTATAGGATATGGTGTTCTTACCTTAGGGTGTTCCAGATCTGACCATTTTACCTCTTTATCCATCTGTTGACTTACCAGAGGGACGCATGTACCCTTCCCTTCTATCTCACAGCCTGACTCTCTTTTCTCATCTGATATTGCTAGACCCCCAACTAGTGTGACTATCATCCTCCTCTTCTATATCTAAATGTAATCAACTCAAAGATAATGCTCTGCGTTAATCACTAAACAATTTTCCTGCTCATCCCGTGATTTTGGTATTGGGGATCGGTTGCCGCTCCCTCGACTCAAATACTCACTCTCCTGCCTTATTTGCTGATTTATCTTATCAGTACTTTCTCCAATACTTTCTGCATCATATCTTTCCTCTTCCTGTGCTACTTTAGGTGTTTCTTGACTCTTTTCTCTCATCGAGAGAACATCACTTAACATGTCCCATTGTCCCTGTATTTCATCACTTGGTCTTACTCGTTCTTTAAGAAAGAGACTAGCATCAAGACATTGCTGCCTTCTATTCTATTTTATTTCTTCGTCCACTTCCCTTCGCCTTCTCGCATTCCTTCTTGCCCTATCTTCTTCTTGCCTTTGTTCTTCCGTTCTCACTTTCTGTCTTCATTCTTCTTCTTCTCTCCTTCTCTGTAATCTCTTTTCCTTCACTTTTTGTGTCTCCTCTTCCTCTCTCTTTCTTTTTCTCCTAGGTATTTCTATTTATTTCTTCTATTACTGCTGGACCGGTAATCCTCCTACTCTTGAGGTGGTCTTGAGGGGTAATTAATCTTTGGTCATACGTTTCTTCACTCAAATGAAGGAATTAATAGATTCAGCCTCGTTGTTACCATCTCTCACATGCATATATGCTGAATAAAACATTATAGATGATGCTCTTAGGTGAGTGGAAGGTATTTCATCTTCCCAGCGGACACATATGTCCATTAGGGAAAGGCTAGCCCGCCTTTCTACGTTACTTAACACAGGTAGAAGTATTGCAGCTATCTCCCTGCTCATTTCCATTAACTGTTTTTAAATAATTTGATGGAGTGTGGTCAGCAGTGATAGCTTGACTAAATGCTTTTCTCAGTAGATGTGGATAAAAAGAGGTTATTTTGTTTCAGCCCATATTGGACTTCATTTTTTCCTTTTGAATATGCTGTACCACCTCCTTGTCCAATGTGGTCTTAGACCTCCAATTGTATTGTTTTTAACCCCGCATTACTGTGGACAGATTAAACTTTTTAGATAACAATACTCTATGCATCTGTACACTACTGTGTTATTTCTTCACAAACACGAGGATTCCACTTTTACTATATTGTGCACGGCTCTGACTCTGTTCTTCACACACTTTACCAAACATATTCCAGATGTTGTTATGCAGAGCTCAAACGTTTACTGCCCACAGTTGCTCTGCCATAGAAAGTTACACATGTTTGTCTAGATATCTTCCGAGAAGATGATGTTGTGCAGAGCTCAAAGGCTCACTGCGCGCAGTCGCTCTGCTGTAGGAAGTTACGCAAGTTTGTCCAGATATATTCCAAGAAGATGTTAATTTACAATTCTCTCAGCCCCCAGTCACTCTGTAATAATGTGTTACGTAATTGGAACTCTTTGGATAACTCCGTGATCTTCAAAGTATAGCTAGGGAGTCCCTTTGGTGAGTTAGCGTCTTGCAGAGCTCAAAAGTTAAACACCAACAGTTGCTCTGCAAAGTAGTTTCAGCTAATCGTGGTCAACATACGGGTTTAGTCGTTATTCTGCAAATAACATTAGCGTTCAATTGCCGAAGTGACACAGAAGGTATATTTAATCATATTCGTCCAAATGTGTGCTTTCGTAGTCAGTCTTTCCACAGAGACCAACAATTGCTCAATGTAGATATTTGAGAGCGAGTTTAGAGTTACCGCAGGCAAGGTCTAGGTATTGCAAATATTATGACATGCAGATAAGCATTTAGAGGAGTGTTCGCGTACCAATGCGATAAGTTCACAGCGCACAGAGCCACTGTACCACGGAACACACAGCAGCACACTGCTGCGCTCCTCGCCTTCAAGCAGTTGTTATTCCTTGTGTTGACGCTACCACCAGGGTCCAGCGAAAGAGAAGAGAGACACTGCAGCAGCTCAAAAAATGAAAGGAGAACCCACAACGCAAACGGAACACACAGCAGCACAGCGCTGCGCTCCGCGCCTTCAAGCATATTTTTTCCTTGTGCTGATGTTGCCACCAGGTCCACCAAAAGAGAAGAGAGACACTGCAGCAGTTCAGAAAATGAAAGGAGATCCCACGAGGCACACGGAACACACAGCAGTGCTCCGCGCCTTCACGCTGTTTTATTCCTTGTGCTGACGCTGCAACCAAGGTTCGCCGAAAGAGAGGCTGTTTTTAGCAAGTTGCTTTGATATGGGGCTACACACTGATTATCCATTTAATCTGAAATGACTATAACCAAACGGAGCGCGCCGCCTTTTCCCCTAATAGGCCTGCTGATGTTTGCATTAATACGACTTCCTCCAAACAGGACAGATAAATCTATATTCTTATAGGGAATTCGATGTTGGTCCTAAAACACATGCCAGGGGCAGTGATTAATTGAATAAATGGTGTTTGTTTGACATCGAGCAACCCCCATCTTTGATTACTTGAAAATTCCTGGGCAGACACATGGGCACACCAAGGCCAAAACATATGTCCTTTGAGCAGTATATGGAATAGGTTTCAAAACTATACAGAATCATTTTCAACACTCATACTAAAAATCATACCTACACAGAGAGTGATTGACGGTGGCAAATTAAGAAAGGGAAATGACATCTTCCTGCATAGTGCAGGGTTGGAAAGCAGGCTGTTTTCTCTTGTTAGTCTTGTTAGGCCTTGTCATGGTTTTCTACAAAGTCTAGTGTTTTGTTATATCTTGTTATGCCCTTCTCATGCTCTGATTGACCATGTTCCACCTGCTACATGTGGCTTGATGGTTTGCGCCCCTCATTAACCTGCTCACTATTCTACTTTATACCTTATAATATACTGCTCTCATGAGACTTACTGTTATTCTGCCCACTAGGATTTATTCCCATGTGTACCACTGTCGTTTTGCTCCTGTGTGTCCCTCTGTACCTTTGCCTCTCTGAGGTTTGGCTGCCTTGTATAGTACTGTGATGTTATCCCATGGAGACAAATTCAATTAGTGCCCTACCATGTTTACCTCTCTGATACCCGGTGTATCTCACCTTGATGTTGCAGCATGCTGAGTTGTTCCTGGGGACCCCCACAAGTGCTGCCCTCTCTGGAATCCCTACTCTGAATTGTCATCCCCGGATTTGAGCATAGAGGTTGCAATGTTTAGTTAAGGGAGGTTAATTGGGGGCCTAGTGGGCAACTTTGAACATGTCACGGTAGTGGTGCATTTTGGATGAGGAAAAGAAGGAAAAGAGAGGTGCACAGTCTAGTTCAATTTAGGAGTTTAACTGGTTCAACTAGGAACCGTAATATAATGACATTGAATTCACATTTCTATATATATGCAATTCGATTCTTATAGGCATCAATTCTGGTGCAGGAAGGTAACGTCTCTAGGCCACCAGAGACCCTAAATATGAACATCAAAACACCAAAGCCCGTAGTTGCCAACAGGAACTCCCTCTTGCACTCTTATTGAGCTGAAGCTCTTTGTGAGATATACATAAACTCAATGTCTTCATGAAAAACATACAAATTAGATACAAACTTCAAATAGTGAATTTCCAAAAAGAAAGAAATGTAATCATACTCGACTATTTGGTACACTAGTCAACTTTCAATAGAATAGTATTTGAATAGTAGTAAGAAACAAGAACATTTGGAGAGACAAAAAAATTCCCCTTGAAACAATAGTTACATAATGTGTCATACAATTCATTTTTCAGAAAAATCAAACGATGCTGAGATAACAAATGATACAGCAATAAACACTGATATACATGTATCAGTGCTCTTGCTCACAGAGAGAACCTTATTCAACGTCCCTAAGGTCAGCCTAGACATAGCATGTTACACGTGCATATCTCATAACTTTCCATATTAAGGATTCAAAATGGCGATCCCGAACCATGTTACAACGCAGAAAGGCCAGTACTGTGATGTTGTGGCCCTCCCACGTGTATTGCCCTTTTAAGATGGGCCATGACTTTGTTATGGCCCAAGCTAATAAAAGGAGTCCCTGCAGGCACGTGCTGCAGACTCCGACTATGAAACTCCTGATGTCTCCATCTCTCATTCCTACACCATGTGATCATTGTCCTGCGGCCCTGGTCTGCAAGCCCTACGCCATTGTGACCATAGCCCTGCAGGTCCCTGCTGGTCTGGGCCCCCGAGTCCAGCCCAGGCACCCACCATCCAGGATACTGCCCGCATTCGAGGTGCTCTGCTAACCAAGCTGTGCTCCACAGCCTTACAGGGCCCTGCCCTGCAACTACCTATAAGTCTGGGTGACCCTGGCACACACGAGCATGAAGGCCGCCGGCCCCCACAATAAGTATTTCATGCGCCATACACAGCCATGCACCGGTAAGTTTTCGTTATGACCGCATTGCTCCCATATGTGAATCTAGTTTAGACAGCCATTGATGTAGGGTCTACCTTTTGAGTGCTGCTTCCCCTTTCATTTTTTTCAGATTCGTCTCTGCTTATCCCTTGACCATTGTTAATACTGAAAGGTCAGTACGCCAAAGCAGTGTTGCCAGGTCAGTAGGAAACAATAAACTGAATGCCCCTTCATGCACCTTAGTTACTACTGAGTTGTATTCTGCCTCATACTTAGACATTGTTCCTGTTAGCCTGTTTCACATCTAGACAGTGCACCTAGATATTGCTCTGTTGTATTCACATCCAGAAAGTGTGCCAAAGAGATTTCTGGGCTGTTGTCTGCTGTCACACAAACTTAGAATTGTTCCTGTTAGCCTAGCCTGTCTCACAGTTAGATAGTGCGCCCAAGAGACTACTGTGTTGTTTTTTGCCTGTCACACACACTTAAAATTGTTCCTGTTAGCCTGTTTGCGCATCTAAATAGTGCACCAAGGTCGTGCCACCTTAGATTCTGCCGGTCGCAATCACTGAGAAATCATTCTGCTAGCCTATTTCACATCTATATAGTAGACCTTAGATCCTTAGATATTACTGTGTTGTTTTCTCCCAGTCCCAAACACTGAGAATTATTCGGGTTTAGCCTGCTTCATTTACTCTGTTTCTGATCCTGAAAACACCCCCTCGGGTGGCACTGTGATTTACTTACCTATATGTGTATATCATGATTTCAACTGTGTTCACAAAGTTCAAATGAGCTCCAATCGTTGCTTTACATTCAAACAACCTCTGGCCAATGCATTTCGGAATCTGTATCCTTCTGGACATTCAGAGCTACATGTTCCCAATATATTCTAGCTACTCTATACCCGGTGCACCAGTTTTGTTGTGTATATTCCTATCCTTTTTGGAACCCGCCCTGTGTGTCCGAAAGGCTTGGCTGGGAGTATATCTCGGACAGATGTGTTGCTTTAGAGCAATGAGATGCTAACTAGGTGGTGTTGTTATGTTACTATGCTTTTGTGCAGCGCAGAATCACAACCATAAACTTTTGATAGCACTGAATCCTTGTCAAAGGCACATTATTCCTCAGCTCGGGATGACCAGGCTTTAGTCTGCTTAAACAAAAATCATGTGCAAGAGTGATTAGGAGGAAGGGAAAGGGGTGAAGGAGCTTCAGATACAAGGAGGGGGTAAGGCAGGGCAACATGTTTGTATTAATAGACAGGCGTGTTTGTCCATTATATACGGACTATGTTTTAGACGTTTTGGAGTATTATACAAAAGCGATTGAGTAGTGTTTGGTGCGTGAGGAGCTCGAGAGTGTGTTCAGTCAATTCTGGTAGATATGTAGGCTTAAAATACCTCTCGGGTCTATTCATGGTACTAGCAAGTTACCGAATAATCATTCAGGGACTGCCATGAAAACTTAGAAGGGAGCCTAATCCAAGAGCAGGAACTGTTTAGTGGTGAATGTTGTTAGTAACAAAAGGCAAATTAGTAGGATTGACAGAATTAAAAAAGTAAACCTGTTATGCTGCAGGAGGATAGCTCAAGGCCAACGTGATCGCCTTGGAAGCAAGACGACATGAGCAACACAGGTTGGATCCCGGGGTCCGTGCTTAGAAACATCTGCGTATTAAGTGCGTTATAAATAACCTATCATATCATATCATGCCTGGACCTAGATGTAAAGTACATGGTATGTGTGCTTTGTATGGCGTTTCTTACCATAGAAAGGCCACTTCACAGCTTGGAGGAGCAGGAAGGTATTGTTTCAGGCTGGAGTCTAACAATTAAAGCACCAGTGTTCCCAGCGATCACCACGGAAGGACCCCACAACCCTGGATGTCCACGAAGTGCCAGTTCTATAGGAGGGCTAAGTGGATGACATTAAAAAACGTCCAAGTTAGGGTGGCTTTCGGAATGCACGTTCCCAGCTGGGATACTGTCTGAGGCTTCTGCCTGAGCAGTCATCGTGCCCTGCCTCCAAACCTTTGTGTTGTTGTGGACACTTTGACCTTCTAAGGTGGTTTCCAGGTTCCTCTTGGAATATTCTGCCAATGAACCACCACTTTAAACCACCTTCCTTCAGCTACAGTTGCCTATTTAGAATAGCAGGTGGCCGTAGGTACAAACAGTTCAGTTTACTGGCCAGCCTACTATTTCTACAGCACTGAACAGTCTTCATGCCCAAAGTCCCAGAACAGTCTTCAAGCGCAGAATGAAGGGAATGGCTTTGAAATAGAAATTAATTTGCTCCAAAAATGGACCCGAAGGCAAGCAACATGGTAATCTCTTGAGCTTACATTTTTGGAACCCTTTATAAGCAGCAGACGAGTTTGCATTACAATCTGTCACAACACAAAACATTTGCTGCAAAGATGACTCCCGGGCCTAGTCCCCCAGCAGCAAGATATATGAGTATTCGGCCAGTAGTTAAGTTGATATAGTATACAAAAATCCTTTCAGAACCCAGGCCGATTTGGGGCAGCACTGACCCACCCACAGACTAAATATTTTCTGGCAAGATGGAGAAGTGTATTTTAGTTCACACATTCAAAATATTTCCAAATACCTTTTTCAGCGAAGGGATTTCCAGAGAGAGCCATTGGGAGAATGTAGTTTGCCTTATATTTGTTTATGAGCTTTACAAGAATAAGATAAATTACTTAACAACTTTCCATCTGAGCCTTTCCATGCTGCACAACTCCTTACTATGTGTCACTCCCACAGTTTGTTGTTGCTAGGGAACTGTCTTTAATCACTTTGGGCCTGATTCGCATTGTGTTTTCAATGGGATTGCAACATTATAAAATGCTTCTGTGAATCAGGCCCTGTCTGTGACCTGTGTTTTCTGATAACGCCTCAGCTGCTGAAACACTGTTCTCAAGGAAAAGACCAAGAGATACTCACCAAGTTGAACTTCATATCCCAGATACACTGTCTTCTGCTTCAGGCGTTTTCTCTCCTGTCAGTCTACTTCACTGCAGATTTGCACTGACACTATACAGTCCTGCAAAGGCAACCCCGACAATTGCAACTGAAGGTAATTGGACTTCAAGATGTATTTTTATTTATGTATTTATTTATTTCTAAGGTCAATTTGACTACCATTCAGGATGACCATTTTCACTAGTGACCCAGCACAATATATCATTGAATTCTGCCTAAAAGATGCAAGAACACTTAGAAGATTGAGTGACTTCTTGTAACCTCATAGGGTTCAATTCACACAGAATCACACAAGTGAGACGCTCTCAGGATATTTTTTTTTACTTGCACGATTATATAAAATGCACTAGTTATGTATATTCACAGAGATTTCGTGTGCATGCCTGAGGGACTAGGTGCCAGCTCAAAATGATACTCTATCAGGCCCACCTGCTCATATTTGTGTATGAAATACTCCCAGTGCCAAGGTTGGTCCTGGGAGAACATTTCACAGTGACTGGTCCTTAAAATGCATGCCACTTTGAAATGGAGAAACACCAGGAAAAGGTCTATGCCTGTCTGGGGGATAGAAATTCAAGTGGCACAGCAGTAGATCATTTTGCTTATGTTGCGATTTAAATAAAATGTGTGAAAGGGTTAGAAACTATCGTCGCATACATTGCACATTCCCCCGTGCTTGCTCCAGACAGGCACATGGGGATACTTTGGTCTTTCTCGCATTGTAAATTCCTTCTGTTTGTAAATGCAGATGCACGTTTAAAGTCCCCCTTTAACCTGCTGATTTGCCGAATATAGCGTCATTCAGCGGTTGAAGTGCCACTTGCCCCAGGTTAATAAAGGGTCTTGTAAAATGTGATAGAACTGCCAACATTCCACCAGCAGTTCGCGAACCACGACTGTCACCCGCTGAATATGTTATGAATGTTTGATATGTGTTCTATTCTGCAACTACCTGAGTTCCTATGTGTATTTGGTTGGTCTTACCTACTATTCGTCTACCCTACAATTCCCAAGTGGTATAAGTATTGTCGCTCTGTAAGGAGGGGGATCATTTATGTTTCAGTACCATTTGTTTGTTTGTTATGAAAAAGAAGGAGTGTTACGTGTGTCCCTCCCAAGTGTATTGCCCTTTTAAGATGGGCCATGACTGTGTCATTGCCAGGCTAATAAAAAGAGCCACTGCAGACACATGCCTCAGAACGGCTGAAGACTCCAACAATGGACCTGCTGACTCAGTGGCCCTCATTACGACCCAGGCGTTGGACCATGGTGCTAATAGCACCATGGTCCATGCCGGTAACTTACCGACTCCGCCATGGCGGAATGGGGAATTACCGCCCCATTCCAAGGTTGGCGGGCGGTAATTCCCCATGCCGCCATAGCCCTTCCCCATTCCCATTTTTGACCCATAGGGCTCAATGGGAATGGGGAAGGCACTAAGTACGGTGCGGCAAATTGCGGCACCGTACTTAGCACCAAGGTCCCTTTGCAGGTTGGTTTTTTAACGCCTGCTAAAAGCAGGCGTTAAAGTGCCACCCGCAAAGGGACCTCGTAATCAGGCATTAAGGGTTTAATGGCGCCGCCACCTTTTACGGCACCGTTAACACCTTAACGCCTGGGTTGTAATGAGGGCCAGTCTCTCATTTCGGGCCTGCATGCCTACACTGTGTGACCACAGTCCTGCAACCCTGGCCTGCAGGCCCAAACCGTGTGACCACGGTCGTGCAGGTAACTACTGGTCTGGGCCCCCCAGACCAGCCTGTGCCCTGGGTCCAGCCCAGGCACCATCCATCTCTGAAGCATCCATGGTGCCGCTGGCACCCAGGCCGCATCCCTATGGCCTAACAGGACCTCGCCCTGTAACGACTGTAAGCCCGGGTGACCCAGGCAACCTCACTAAGGTACTCTAACCCCCAGCACATGTGAGGCCGGCCATGTGCCCACAGCTGGCCCCACAATAGGCTGCCCACGAATATTTTATAGACTAGTTCTGACCTGAGGGTACACACTGTTTCCGCTAGTGGGCTCACAGCAGTTTTTCTGGAACATTCCTCACTGTCTTACTTTCCGCTTTCTGTCAGGAGATTCTGAAAGAACGATTTAGAGAGGTTTTGTTAAAGTGTCAACCCTTGGGACGACTCGGGTTCATTTGTTTTTCAGAAAATCAGAAGGAACAACAGCTGGCTCCCCTCTGCCGATCAAACCCCATTTAAGATTTGGCAATGCTATCTCTCACGGTGGAGTGCGAACACAAATACTGCAATTAGTGCTGCTGCTGCGGGTTACCAACGACAAAGGAGCGCGCGTGCCGGAAATGCACATCAAAGCCGGAGACATCTTTCCTCATCTTGAATTATTGGTGATGCCTTTTGAGAACTGCCGTGCCTATAGACAGCTCCAGAGAATTAATGTCTTCGGAAAAGGGGACAGTTCTAACATCCGTTATATGATTAAAACACAATACTTGGCAATGCCAACAGTTTGGACTTTTGTGGAGGTATGGGAAAGGCATTTGTTAGGCACTGCCTTAGTGGTATTAACTGGCCACCGATGGTAGCAGGTGAAAAATGGTGCGGGTACCAGGACATACAATAGCAGTGCCCAGCAAATGCCTAATACTGACTAATACACAAGCTAAAACTGTTGGCTTTACCAATGCTTGTTTTTAATAGGACTTCAGTGAAGGACATGCATGGTGCTTATAAATCGAGTGGTTGAAGGCCGACCTGGTTTAGACATTTTTATTACACCAGAAATGCATTTACGTTCCAATTAACAGGGTAATTCATAGAATTTCGCTGAAAAGTGTCGCAAGCGGCTGGCGCAGAGTGTCCGCGTGCGATTGACTGCGCCAGGCACGTGCGCTAAAATCGATTTCCGCGCACAGCGTATTCATGGATTTCATGCTCCCAAACCAGCCGTGGCGCAGAGTATCGCAGCGACCCTGCAGCAGCGCCAGTAACGCCCCCAAGAACGCCCTCGCGCAAGGAAAAGCCATCAAAATCGCTAAATCATCGCAAAGGGCTGCGCTAACCCTGGACCAGTTTACAGGGCTGCCAAACAAGGAACGCAAAGCGGGTAACGTGCATATCAGGGGTACACGTGAAGTCATACACGCGATTAGCCAGGGTACGTGTATTACAGGGGTACGCGGGAAGTTTAACACGCGATTGGCCAGGGTACGTGTATTACAGGGGTACGCGGAAATTTAACACGCGATTAGCCAGGGTAAGTGTATTACAGGGGTACGCGGGAAGTTTAACACGCGATTAGCCAGGGTACGTGTATTACAGGGGTACGCGGGAAGTTTAACACGCGATTAGCCAGGGTAAGTGTATTACAGGGGTACGCGGGAAGTTTAACACGCGATTAGCCAGGGTACGTGTATTACAGGGGTACGCGGGAAGTTTAACACGCGATTGGCCAGGGTACGTGTATTACAGGGGTACGCGGGAAGTTTAACACGCGATTGGCCAGGGTACGTGTATTACAGGGGTACGCGTGAAGTTATACACGCGATTAGCCAGGGTACGTGTATTACAGGGGTACGCGGGAAGTTTAACACGCGATTGGCCAGGGTACGTGTATTACAGGGGTACGCGGGAAGTTTAACACGCGATTAGCCAGGGTACGTGTATTACAGGGGTACGCGGGAAGTTTAACACGCGATTAGCCAGGGAAAGTGTATTACAGGGGTACGCGGGAAGTTTAACACGCGATTAGCCAGGGTACCTGTATTACAGGGGTACGCGGGAAGTTTAACACGCGATTGGCCAGGGTACGTGTATTACAGGGGTACGCGGGAAGTTTAACACGCGATTGGCCAGGGTACGTGTATTACAGGGGTACGTGTGAAGTTATACACGCGATTAGCCAGGGTACGTGTATGACAGGGGTACGCGGGAAGTTTAACACGCGATTGGCCAGGGTACGTGTATGACAGGGGTACGCGGGAAGTTTAACACGCGATTGGCCAGGGTACGTGTATTACAGGGGTACGCGGGAAGTTATACACGCGATTAGCCAGGGTACGTGTATTACAGGGGTACGCGGGAAGTTTAACACGCGATTGCCCAGGGTACGTGTATTACAGGGGTACGCGGGAAGTTTAACAGGCGATTAGGCAGGGTACGTGTATTACAGGGGTACGCGGGAAGTTTAACACGCGATTAGCCAGGGTAAGTGTATTACAGGGGTACGCGGGAAGTTTAACATGCGATTAGCCAGGGTACGTGTATTACAGGGGTACGCGGGAAGTTTAACACGCGATTGGCCAGGGTACGTGTATTACAGGGGTGCGTGGGAATCATCACACGCGATTAGGCTGGGTGGGTCCTCACAGGTGTTCCCTGTACACCCTCCACGGCCCCTGCAGGCAGCCTACAAAACAGGGGACTACCCTGCACACCTGCTCATGTCCCCCTGCACCCCCACCCCCCAGCAGTGCAGGGGCAGCCTCCACCAGGCCCCCACTCATGTCTCCCACCACCCCCACCCTCCCGCCACCAGGGGCAGCCTCCACCAGGCCCCCACCCATGTCTCCCACCACCCCCACCCCCCCGCCACCAGGGGCACTCTCCACCAAGCCCCCACCCATGTCTCCCACCACCCCCACCAGTGCAGGGGCACCCTCCACCAGGCCCCCACCCATGTCTCCCAACACCCCCACCCACCAGCACTGTGGGGCACGTGGCCAGCAGGCAGTCAGGCAGCAGCAGATGGCAGGTGGGAGCGTGCTCAGGGCTCTGGGGGGCAGTAATTTGGCCTCCTGGCCAGGAGCGTGGTCTCTCGTGTGTGAACGCGTGGACAGCCTGATAGGGAGTGAAATCCCACACGTCAGCAAAGGCCCTGCGTTAACCCGTCAACAGCATATGCGCGCCTATAGTCACCTGCACGTGCAGGAAATTGTTGCGTGACACGTCCCAGTGTCAAAGCGTGTGATTGGTGAAAATGGATGTACACGTAGAAGTGACAAAGCGTGTGATTGGTGAAAATGGATCTACACGCAGAAGTGACAAAGCGTGTGATTGGTGAAAATGGATCTACACGCAGAAGTGACAAAGCGTGTGAATGGTGAAAATGGATCTACACGCAGAAGTGACAAAGCGTGTGATTGGTGAAAATGGATCTACACGCAGGAGTGACAAAGCGTGTGATTGGTGAACGTACACGCCGCGTAAGTGACGCTGTACGTGTGGGCCTGTATATAAGGTACATGTAGAACACCATTTCCTTGTACGTGCTTTTCGTGGAGAGCGAGTGGGTGAATTCTGTACTTCTTGTCGTTTCACACGCGATTCACTTCACGGCGTTTCCAGTTCGTATTCCCTGTTACCTCTGACAGCTTTTTCTCTTTTTTCTCTTTTACTGGTTTACCTGGGCCTGTTCCCTCAAACAGTGTCCCCTTCTACTGTTGTCCTGTCTTCTCAGACAGCGTACACATCTTCTTTTGGCGGGGGTTTAGCCAGCCAAACGCGCTCATTCTTCACGCTCTTTTACCTGACAGACGGTGAGTCACGCACGTATCCAACTTCTGTGCTTGCCCCGTGTGTAGCCTACCCCTTCAGAGGTCATTCTAGGCTGCGTGTGACACGCATACGTTCATTCTTGTGTTACTGGGTGCCACAGCGTAGTGCAGGTTTTTCTTTCTGCACACGTGGTCTAGGAGGGGTTGCGTGCACGTCATCTCCCTTTTTTGGGCCTCCTGTGCGTTGCGTGACCCGTCATCTTTCCCCAGGGGTTACAATCAGCCGTGCTAGAGCACTAGGGTACAATTACCATCTGGTACCCAACCCCTTTGACCCCCAATTGCCCAGGACAATTGTCTACAGCCACTCCCATACGCACATTAATATCAGTGCCATGGCTGGGAGGCGAGGATTCCGTAAGGGTGGCAAAGGTGGAAGAGCCACAAGTGGTGGCCGTGGTGGATCCGGTAGGGGACGTGGTCGTAACTTGCAGGGTGAGCCTGTCCCCCCATGTGTGGAGGACCAGTCAAGGGCACCCATCATCCCCCCCCCTTCCCCCCCTCCCCCCCTCCCGTTGAGGCTGAAGTGGCTGACACCATCCATGCTCAGCCCTTGTTGGACCAGCCCATTGTGGCACCAGACCTGGCTGACTCCATGGCTGACTTCCAGGTCAGCAGGGCTACGACACGTGCGCTGGTGCACGTTGATGCCATCATGCCACGTGGATCTGGGGCAGCAAGGTCATCTGCTCCACCAAGGAGGCAGGGCGGAGTGGCTGCAGGGGCAGCTGCGGCTCCATCCACCCCAGCCCTCACACACCCAGCCAGGACAGTGTCGGTCCTAGTCCATGCTGCTGACATTCCCCCTGACACCATCACACTAGAGCCAATGCCTGCACCAACTCCCATGCTGAGTGTGCAATCCCACACTCCTGATACAGAGTCCACCAGGGCTCCTGCCCCTAGTGTCCAGAGCGGCGCAGGACACTCAGGATCACCACCACCTTCCAAGCGGAAGAGGAAGAGTGCTCGTCCGGCACAGGCTGATGCCCCAGACACGGCTACACAGTCCGGCCCGTCCAGGAAGCCCAGCTTCACGGATGACGAACTGAATGCACTTGTCGAGTATGTGTCCGGACATGACAACGAGATGGTCATTGTTGCAGGATCCAAGACCACACCTGCACAACGCCAGGCACACTGGCAGACCGTTGCGGACATCGTAAGTGCCCTTGGAATCGTGAGGCGCACAGCCAATGATTGCTATAAGCGCTGGAATGACCTAAAGCGCAGGGCAAAGAGTAAGCTGGCCTCAAGTCATGCCGCAACTCTAGTGACTGGAGGTGGGTCTCCAGTAGTAGACATGGAACTCACTCCACATGAGTCAGTCGCTGGGACCTACGTCACGGAGGAACAGATCCAAGGCGTGGGAGATCTGGCTGATTACGAGGCATTGTCCGGTGAGTGCACATGCATGTGTGTGTCATACATGTGCATGGTGTGTGTGTGAGGGCTTCTGTTTGGGTGCCAGCTGAGAGTGTGTGCGCCTCAGTCGTATGGGTCAGCCATGTGCTTCATGCAATACTTCCTGCGCAGCTGCATTTGGCCATAGCAGTATCCCTTCTGCCAACAGTAGACATCTAGCACAACTGCACGCCAGTTGCCCTTGAAGTGTCACCTTGACACAACATATTTGCTTATTTTTCACTGTTCATTCAGTCAGTTTGTTTGCATTCCACCACTTTCACTAGGCATGTCGCTGTCCACTAGTCCATGTCTGACATGGGTATGGTAAAGTGGAGTGACTTTGTTACCTGGATATCATTTGTACACACATGTCCCTGTGCTATTTGACCATTTCAGACTGGCAGCTCCAGGTGAAAAATCTGACCTGTTAGAATCAGAAAAGCTATTACATGCGGGAACTGGACTGAATGAATAGGTGCTGCCCTCCTCTCCATCTTCACTCAATAGCAATGGTACATGCCATCTGTGTGATGGCATGTGTGTTTCACCTGCCAATCACAGGCCAATGTGTGATGCCACTGCCAGGCAGCATGCAGAAAATTTGTTCATCTTCCATCTTGGTGTCATCAGTGTGTGCCATTTGCCTGCACTTCATACGCAGTGAGGGTGCATGCATGGGAGGGTTTTAGTCATGTGGGACATGTGTCAATCAAGTACTGGTTCTCTTGCTTCTCAGCCCTCAATGTGTGCCATGGTGCTAATGCCTGTTTCCATTACTTTGTTTTCATGTCTTTGCAGGGGAAGACGCACCTGATACTGCTGGGGTTGTGGAGATGGTGCAGACCCAGGAGGTGTCCCAGGGCCGACCAACCACCAGTGAGGGACGTGGTGTGGTGGTGGGGGAGAACCCACAAGTGCTGCAGGTCGTGCTCTCAAGGGGTGTCTCTGGCTGCACCTCCCCCGAGCTGTACTCAGGTGTTGATTCGGATGAGACCTACGTGCCGTCGCTGGTGAGTGTTCCAGGGAGGGATTCTGTTCTGTCTCACCCACCTGCACCAGGGTCAGTACCCTCCATGGGGATGTCAGTGTTGGCAGCTACGCCTTCGGTGGTTACGGATGCAGGGTCACACTCCACGACATCTGATCCTGTTCCTGGGCCAGCAGATCAGAGGGGGAATGCAGTCCTGCAGCCTCAGGCAGTGCCGGCACAGCAAGGCGCAGTTCGCCTTGCCCCAGACAGGTGTGGTGCCCGCCGACGTGGTGGCCGTACGCCACCCGGCAATACCGCATGGGAGCAATCCATTTACGGTATGGCTACCCAACAGGCTGCATCATCCGAGATGATGGCTCAGGCCATGGATAGGGTGGCCACTTCCATTGTCCCCCCAGAAAGGCTGATGGAGCGACTAGAGCAGGCAACCGACTCCATCTGCCAGTCACACAGGGAGGACATGTTGGGGTCCAACAGGGACAGGCGGGCGGCACTGGCGACTCTGCAGGAGGCCATCTCCATTGAGTCCCAGGGCCACAGGGAAGCCCTGAGGCAGGAGCTCCTACACCTCAGGACGACTCTTGTTGAGCTTGAGGCTTCAACACACCAAAGGACAGAACAGCAGCTGGAGCGTCTCACCCGTACGCTCTCAGCTGAGATGCAGGCAACGAGGGCGGAGGTCCGGGCATCCCGTGAGTTGTTGCATGGGGACCTCCGCACACTCATCCTCCAGAACCAGACCTACCACACCCGCATGCTTGCAGCCATGGAGGAGCAGACTAGGGCCTTGCGTGGGCTGCCTCCCATAGTGCAACCACCTCCGGATGCAGCTGCACAGGGTGATAATAGCGACAGCAGTGACACTCCCACAATAGGGTAGCCGTGTGGGCCATGAGCCCATGGAGGTGTTTTATCTTCCCAGGATCCACGCAGGTGGGTTCTGGTGTGCATCCTGTCCTCGGACCTCCTGGGTGGCCTCCCCAACCCCCCCGGGCCCATCAATGGCCATTTTTGATTGTTTCTTATTTTTATTTTCATTTTGATTTCTTTTATTCCCAATTTTTTTGGGACGATCTGTTGGCTCCTATCTGTTGGCTCCGATCTGTTGGCTCCGATCTGTTGGCTCCGATCTGTTGGCTCCGATCTGTTGGCTCCGATCTGTTGGCTTCCGTGGTTCCTGTGGGCATACGCTGCATTGTGGCTGGGCACATGCAGGCTTGTAATGTATTTGGTTCAGATGCTTGGGTTTGAGTCACACACACCCCTCCTGCTTCCCGTTTCCATGGGCTTGCAAAGGGTGTGCCCAAGTGACAGTGAATTACACAGTGACGTTGGACTCCCATGAGCTGTGTGGCCAGTCTGTAGTCAATACTGTGTATACATTCATAGTGCATATTGCTGTTGTGTTGTACACTGCATGTTGCATTGATGTGTAACTCTTCTTCTGTGTCTACCTCCCAATTTGCAGGTCCCTTCCTCAAGTCCACACAAGGACCTCTAGTCTGGCGATGGGGACCATGTTGGCAGCAGTGCACCTACAACTCTACATGGCGCCAACACTGCACAGTTGGTAGTGGTGGGAGTGCAGGCATTTCCAGGTGGTGAGACTACTAATATGTAACATTTTTGATGTCATGTTAATGGTACTACGTGCTCAAGTATGTTGTTGGTCCGGCATTGCTGTGAGCATTTCAGGTGTTGCAGGTTTCTAATAGTGCCACTGTACATAGTGAGAGTGATGTCATGTTGTGGGGATTACTTTGTTTACCTGCAATTAGCATGACATGGCACGGTGTGTCGTGTGGCAGTGCTGGGGTTGGGTTGGCTGACATGGCACTGTCCTCTTGTTGCATTTTGCAAGTGGGTATTCATTTTAGCTGCTTCAATGTGTAACTTCACAAAACTGCATTGGTGGTGTCTGTGTGTGTAGGGATGCACACATTGTGACACTTCCAGGTGAACAATCTCAGGCTGACATGGAATTCCCGGTTCATTCTCCACACATTCAGGATCAGTGTCAGGTTGAGTCATCATTGATTGTCAGATGGAATGTGCCAGGGCAGTGTGCACTCCACAGGGGTGTGATTTCTATGTGAAGTAATTAGCCACTAGCTGTGTACGGGCTGCCTCCCCCCGTGCCCTTTCCCCTCCCATGCGCCGCGGCTGTGCATGTGGTTGGGGATGTGGGGCCACCACCATGTCCACGGCCAGGCCCCGGCGTGTTGCAACGTTGTGCAGGACACATGCTGCCACTATGATCCTGCACACTACTGGGGGAGCGTATAACAGCTGCCCGCCAGAACGGTCAAGGGAGCGAAAGCGTGACTTCAGCACTCCGAATGTGCGCTCCACTATGCCCCTGGTTGTAATGTGGGCTGTGTTAAATCTTACCTGGGGTGGCGTGGTGGGGTTCCGAATTGGCGTCATCATGTGGGGGCTGAGAGGGTAGGCACTGTCCCCTGTGGAGGTGGGGATTGGTATCATTGGTGAGGTTGTGACCTTGCTCAGTATCCAACATGCATGCATGTGCAGTGGCATACATACTCACCAAGCAGCCATGTATCGCCATGCCGCCCAGCTTCTAGGTCCCGGCTTAGGGTGGACATTCGGTAAATGAAGCTGTCGTGGGTGGAGCCGGGATAGTTGGCATATACTGAGGTGATGATTCCCTTGGCATTACATGCTACCTGCACGTTGATGGAATGCCAGTGCTTGCGGTTCCTATAGATGTGCTCAGATGCCCTGGGGGGACGTAGAGCCACATGGGTGCAGTCGATGGCACCTAGCACTTTGGGGAATCGTGCCACTGCGTAAAAATCCAGGGCGGCAGCATGCCTTTCTGCAGGTGTTCTGGGCAGGTATATGTGCCTGCGGACTGCTGGGCGTGCAGTCATGATGTTCAAGACCTGGTGTAGGCAGCGTGACTGGGTGGCCTGTGACACCCCACCCACTATGGCACTTGTCCGCTGAAATGATCCAGTGGCTAAGAAGTGCAGTACATTGAGGACCTTCTCCAGGGGGCTGAGTGCTTGGGAGCACAGGGTGGGTGATGTGAGGTCATCCTCCCACTCACTCACCAGGTCCAGTATGATGTGTGGTGGAAACCTGTACCTCCCATACACCTGGTCATCAGGCATCCCGAAAAGGCTGGTTCTGGGTGTGAATATTCTGGCCCTGACTATCCTCCTCCTCCTCCTTTGGTAGCCCACTGCCACTGCTGCTAGGAACGGTATGTTCATCCTGGCGTCTGAGCTTGTTATTGTTAAAGTCCGCAATTTATGCTTAGCGCGTGTTCTAGGCGAGCGTGTGACCCGCGCACCCCTGGAATCCTGTTCCCAGTCCAATAGCATGTGGAAATTCACACGCACCACGGGATACAGCGTGTGACCCGCGCAGCCCTGGAATCCAGTTCCCAGTCCAATAGCGTGTGGAAATTCACACGCACCACGGGATACAGCGTGTGACCCGCGCAGCCCTGGAATCCAGTTCCCAGTCCAATAGCGTGTGGAAATTCACACGCACCACGGGATACAGCGTGTGACCCGCGCAGCCCTGGAATCCAGTTCCCAGTCCAATAGCGTGTGGAAATTCACACGCACCACGGGATACAGCGTGTGACCCGCGCAGCCCTGGAATCCAGTTCCCAGTCCAATAGCGTGTGGAAATTCACACGCACCACGGGATACAGCGTGTGACCCGCGCAGCCCTGGAATCCAGTTCCCAGTCCAATAGCGTGTGGAAATTCACACGCACCACGGGATACAGCGTGTGACCCGCGCAGCCCTGGAATCCAGTTCCCAGTCCAATAGCGTGTGGAAATTCACACGCACCACGGGATACAGGTTCGCTGACGTACTTGCGTGTGTAAGTGGCCGCGCACCCATTAAATACACGTACATAGGCCAATCGCGTGTACGCGCACTTTTGTCCAATTACACGCGATGACACTCTGACGTGCAGTATCTCCACGTGTGCCCCGTCATCACGTCCTGAGTGGGGAACACCCGTGCGGGTCACGTCACAGACGCGCTTACGCGCTGAGGGACTCTGGTCCAATAGAATCGCGTATGCGTGCTGACGCGCTTACGCGCTAAGGGCCTTTCCTCGGATTTCACGCTGACGTGCAGGATTTTCACGTGCCAAATCACTCCGTATCAAGCTGGCCACGCGAAAACACACGGAAGCCCACGCTCCTGCCCAGAAGGCCGAGTTACTGCCCCCCAGTGCCCCGAGCAGCCTCCCACGTGCCATCTGCTGCTGCCTGCCTGCCTGCCTGCTGCCACCGTGCCCTGCCATTTGGTGCCTGCACATCAGCCATCTGCAGGGGTCCAGTTGCTGTGTCCACCCCTGCTGGAACTGAAGACTCCCGACTGGTATTACATCGCTCCACAGCCCAGCCCCAGGACCCAGTTGCCCACCCACACCTGCCTCTGGGGTTGCCATGTCGGGCACTTCCACATCTGGCACCAGTGGCAACCCCAGGCCAGAGGGGCAGAGGGGCACCAGCTTCACTGTCACCGAAGTTGGTGTCCTGGTGGAGCATGTCCTGGGGCAGTATGATGCGCTCTTTGGATCGTCCCGCGCCAGCAAGGAAGGACGGCAGAGGATCTGGGCCGACTGTGTGGTTGCCATCAACGCGGAGGGGGTGGCAACCCGCGACGTCCTGAAGATCAAGAAGCGCTGGGAGGACTTGAGGTCCAGGACCCTTGTGAAGGCCCGGCACCTCGTGGAGGGGGGCCGGGGCCGCATGAGTACCATCCAGATGAGGGTCCTGGAACGCGTACGCCCAGCGCTCCACGCCCAGATCCTTGAGAGGGAGGCCCGTCTGGAGTTGAGCGGTAAGTGTCCATGCATTACTGTGTGAGACAGGGCATGTTGCGGTGTGCTGGTTCTATGATACTTGCCTGTATGTGTGCCATAGCCCATGTATGCATGTATGTGTGCAGGGACATCATGGTAATGCATGTGCGACCAGTGATGTGTGATGCACATGGTTGTTGCATGTGTTGAAATGCCGCATGGGGAGCCCTAATCAGATTATGAACATGAGAGCATGCCAGTCTCTGTACCTGAACATGGGTGGGGGTGAGGGATGGGTGCTGATGCCAGGTACATATATGGTAGCCATGTCTGTGTGCCTGACCTGCGTGTCTGTGACTTGTGCATGCCATGGATGCATGACACATGTGTGTGACAATGCAGAGATTCAGTAAAGCAGCAAAATTACCCTTGTATCCGCTGTGTTTGGTGTGTTTGGGGCCAGATGGATGTGACTGAGGTGAAGTGTGTGCATGTGATGGGCATGAGGCATGATGCATGTGAGTTACATATCATTGAATGTTTCAAGAGTCCATTGGACATGCATGGAAATGTCCATGGCATGCACCATGCCTGTTACTGTGTGTGTTTTGCCTGGACTGACCCATGTGTTGTGGAGGGACATGATGGAAGTGTACTTTGACAGTGGTGCTCATCTGCTATTGCTTCCTGTCTAGGGGACCATTGTACAGTGCCCTGATGCTTGTGTTCTTTGTCTCCCTCTACGCAGCGGCTAGTGAAGAAGAGGGCGGAGACGGCGCTGTGGAGCAAGGCGGCGGGGATGCCCCCACGGCTGCAGCGGAAGGGGTGGGTGAGCCCCCACAGGGGCCTGCTACGGTGGGAGACGGTGAGGAGCCATCCAGGTTGGTGGTTTGCACAGAGGAGGAGGAGGCCGCCACTGGGGCACACATGGGGCCTGGTGGGGGCATCCCTGCTGGTGCAAGTGGTGCAGTCCAGGGCCAGGGGCAGGAGGCAGCACAGGTCACCGTGGAGGGGCCTGTGCATGTCGCTGTCCCTGACCCTGTGAGTGCACCACCATGCACCAGCAGGGATGCCCCGTCCCAGGCCTGTCCGCAGGTAGAGGGGATGTCCATGTCACCTGACTCCCCTCCACCTGCGGACGTGGGAACCCCTGGCCGTGCGGAGAAGGTCCTGATTGGGGTCGCGTTGCGCACGGCTGTGATTCGTGATGCCGTGCGTGCTTCCCGGGAGGAGCACGCACGTCATCACGAAGTGCACCGTGCCGACGTGGCCCAATTGGGATCGGCCATGTTCGGGGGTTTCCTGCATGTGTTGGCCAATGTGGCGGCCCTCTCCTCCTCTGTGCAGGCTATCCACCAGTCGTTCTCCTTGCCGTCTTCCAGCCCAGATGCCACCAGGGCCCCCTGTGGACCTGCCCCGACCAATGCAGCCAGCTCGGTAGGGATCCCATCCCTGCCACAGTCGGGAGTCAGAGATCCAGCAGGGGTGGACACCAGAGCAACTGGACCCCAGCAGATGGAGGATGTGACGGCATCATCGGGCAGGGCACGTGCACGACGGCGTCGGTGGTTTCCATCAGCCTGGATGCCGTCGTGCTGGCACAGGCAGTTGCGTCGGAGGCAGCAGCAGGCTCAACGTGGGAGGCATCATGGCTCGGGGCCATCAACATCAGGGGTGCAGGCATCGGCCGGAGGGCAGGAGAACCCTGGAATGGGAGTGGCTTCCGTGTGGGAGAGGTTGTGCCAGCGGATAGGTGCGGAGGGGCAGCGGGCAGAGGAGGAACGGCTCACGATGGTCAGGGCGGAGGACTCCATGCGGAGGGCGCTGAGGCGGGCTGAGTGCCTCGAGGGTCTTCGCAGGGAGTTTGAGCTTGACACTGCGTTATCCCTGCGGGACCTCGGGGCCAGGGAACATGCCCGCCTCCAAGCCATTGACCAGGAGTTCGATGATGCCCTGGCCCATGACAACAACCAGTGAGCCGTCCGAATAGCCCGCTGCCTTTGTATATAGTTGTATAGTTAGGGTTAGGTTTCCTTTGTTTTTTTGATTTTTTTTTGGTTGCGATTGGACAATGCACCACTTTTTTGTATATAGTTCCCTTTTTAGTTAGTAGTCAGTTAGGTTTAATTTGGTAGGGCTCATGGACCCAGGATGATCTTCTTAATTGGCTTATTTTAATTTTTCATAATTTTTTCTTGGACATTCATCTTGTTTTGTTTGATTTGCTTTGTGTTTTTTCTTATTTGCTGTTCAATACATATTATTTTTTTAATCTTCAATGTGTCGTATCATCTCATTGCTTTCAGGCATGTCATGTTGGGTGTTTTGTCATTCACTTGCAGCCATTGTGTGTGACAGACATGTGTTAAATTGCATTATTTACATTGGGGGTGTAACATGTAATTGCCTTTGATATGTGGGTGGGTGTGATAGTTGGTTGGGCCTTTTGGCAGGGGAGGATGGGCATTACGGACATGATTGGGGAATGTTGGGACCCAGGTGCAGGGGGGCATGGATTGGACATGGGTGGGGGCCTGCTGGCAGGTGCCCCACAGTGCTGGGGGGTGGGGGTGGTGGGAGACATGAGTGGGGCCCTGGTGGAGGGTGACCCTGCACTGCTGGGGTGTGGGGGTGGTGGGTGACATGAGTGGGGGCCTGGTGGAGGGTGACCCTGGTGGCTGGGGGGTGGGGGTGGTGGTAGACATGAGTGGGGGCCTGGTGGAGGGTGACCCTGCACTGCTGGGGTGTGGGGGTGGTGGGAGACATGAGTGGGGCCCTGGTGGAGGGTGACCCTGCACTGCTGGGGTGTGGGGGTGGTGGGTGACATGAGTGGGGGCCTGGTGGAGGGTGCCCCTGGTGGCTGGGGTTTGGGGGTGGTGGGAGACATGAGTTGGACATGGGTGGGGGCCTGCTGGCAGGTGCCCCACAGTGCTGGGGGGTGGGGGTGGTGGGGGACATGAGTTGGACATGGGTGGGGGCCTACTGGCAGGTGCCCCACAGTGCTGGGGGGTGGGGGTGGTGGGGGACATGAGTTGGACATGGGTGGGGGCCTACTGGCAGGTGCCCCACAGTGCTGGGGGGTGGGGGTGGTGGGAGACATGAGTTGGACATGGGTGGGGGCCTGCTGGCAGGTGCCCCACAGTGCTGGGGGGTGGGGGTGGTGGGGGACATGAGTTGGACATGGGTGGGGGACTGCTGGCAGGTGCCCCACAGTGCTGGGGGGTGGGGGTGGTGGGAGACATGAGTTGGACATGGGTGGGGGCCTGCTGGCAGGTGCCCCACAGTGCTGGGGGGTGGGGGTGGTGGGAGACATGAGTGGGGCCCTGGTGGAGGGTGACCCTGGTGGCTGGGGGTGGTTGGAGACATGAGTTGGACATGGGTGGGGGCCTACTGGCAGGTGCCCCACAGTGCTGGGGGGTGGGGGTGGTGGGGGACATGAGTTGGACATGGGTGGGGGACTGCTGGCAGGTGCCCCACAGTGCTGGGGGGTGGGGGTGGTGGGAGACATGAGTTGGACATGGGTGGGGGCCTGCTGGCAGGTGCCCCACAGTGCTGGGGGGTGGGGGTGGTGGGAGACATGAGTGGGGCCCTGGTGGAGGGTGACCCTGGTGGCTGGGGGGTGGGGGTGGTGGGAGACATGAGTTGGACATGGGTGGGGGCCTACTGGCAGGTGCCCCACAGTGCTGGGGGGTGGGGGTGGTGGGAGACATGAGTTGGACATGGGTGGGGGCCTGCTGGCAGGTGCCCCACAGTGCTGGGGGGTGGGGGTGGTGGGAGACATGAGTGGGGCCCTGGTGGAGGGTGACCCTGGTGGCTGGGGGGTGGGGGTGGTGGGAGACATGAGTTGGACATGGGTGGGGGCCTACTGGCAGGTGCCCCACAGTGCTGGGGGGTGGGGGTGGTGGGAGACATGAGTTGGACATGGGTGGGGGCCTGCTGGCAGGTGCCCCACAGTGCTGGGGGGTGGGGGTGGTGGGAGACATGAGTGGGGCCCTGGTGGAGGGTGACCCTGCACTGCTGGGGTGTGGGGGTGGTGGGTGACATGAGTGGGGGCCTGGTGGAGGGTGACCCTGGTGGCTGGGGGGTGGGGGTGGTGGTAGACATGAGTGGGGGCCTGGTGGAGGGTGACCCTGCACTGCTGGGGTGTGGGGGTGGTGGGAGACATGAGTGGGGCCCTGGTGG
The DNA here is from genome assembly GCF_040938575.1 of Ambystoma mexicanum. NCBI lineage: Eukaryota > Metazoa > Chordata > Amphibia > Caudata > Ambystomatidae > Ambystoma > Ambystoma mexicanum. The sequence continues at coordinate 723,111,171 of NC_090926.1, forward strand.
AGGGTGACCCTGCACTGCTGGGGTGTGGGGGTGGTGGGTGACATGAGTGGGGGCCTGGTGGAGAGTGCCCCTGGTGGCTGGGGTTTGAGGGTGGTGGGAGACATGAGTTGGACATGGGTGGGGGCCTGCTGGCAGGTGCCCCACAGTGCTGGGGGGTGGGGGTGGTGGGGGACATGAGTTGGACATGGGTGGGGGCCTACTGGCAGGTGCCCCACAGTGCTGGGGGGTGGGGGTGGTGGGGGACATGAGTTGGACATGGGTGGGGGCCTACTGGCAGGTGCCCCACAGTGCTGGGGGGTGGGGGTGGTGGGAGACATGAGTTGGACATGGGTGGGGGCCTGCTGGCAGGTGCCCCACAGTGCTGGGGGGTGGGGGTGGTGGGAGACATGAGTGGGGCCCTGGTGGAGGGTGACCCTGGTGGCTGGGGGGTGGGGGTGGTGGGAGACATGAGTTGGACATGGGTGGGGGCCTACTGGCAGGTGCCCAACAGTGCTGGGGGGTGGGGGTGGTGGGGGACATGAGTTGGACATGGGTGGGGGACTGCTGGCATGTGCCCCACAGTGCTGGGGGGTGGGGGTGCAAGGGGACATGTGTTGGTGTTCATTAGTTCAAGGAGACATGTGCCTTTGCTGGGGGGCATGCCCATGTTGGGTGGGCTGCCTGCGGGACATGACCAGGGATGCAGGGTAGTCCCCTGTGGTGTGGGCTGCCTGCAGGGGCCGTGGAGGGTGTACAGGGTACACCTGGGAGGAGCCACACTGTCAAATCACATGTGGAACTTCCCGCGCACCCCTGAAATACACGCGCCCAGGCTATTCGCGTGTGGAACTTCCCGCGCACCCCTGAAATACACGCGCCCAGGCTATTCGCGTGTGGAACTCCCCGCGCACCCCTGAAATACACGCGCCCAGGCTATTCGCGTGTGGAACTTCCCGCGCACCCCTGAAATACACGCGCCCAGGCTATTCGCATGTGGAACTTCCCGCGCACCCCTGAAATACACGCGCCCAGGCTATTCGCGTGTGGAACTTCCCGCGCACCCCTGTAATACACGCGCCCAGGCTATTCGCGTGTGGAACTTCCCGCGCACCCCTGAAATACACGCGCCCAGGCTATTCGCGTGTGGAACTTCCCGCGAACCCCTGAAATACACGCGCCCAGGCTATTCGCGTGTGGAACTTCCCGCGCACCCCTGAAATACACGCGCCCAGGCTATTCGCGTGTGGAACTTCCCGCGCACCCCTGAAATACACGCGCCCAGGCTATTCGCGTGTGGAACTTCCCGCGAACCCCTGTAATACACGCGCCCAGGCTATTCGCGTGTGGAACTTCCCGCGCACCCCTCAAATTCACGCGCCCAGGCTATTCGCGTGTGGAACTTCCCGCGAACCCCTGAAATACACGCGCCCAGGCTATTCGCGTGTGGAACTTCCCGCGCACCCCTGAAATACACGCGTCCAAGCTATTCGCGTGTGGAACTTCCCGCGCACCCCTCAAATTCACGCGCCCAGGCTATTCGCGTGTGGAACTTCCCGCGAACCCCTGTAATACACGTAGCACGCTCCCCCAGGCCCGATCGCGTGAGGAACTTCACGCGAACCCCTGTAATACACGTAGCCCGCTCCCCCAGGCCCGATCGCGTGTGGAACTTCACGCGAACCCCTGAAATACACGTAGCCCGCTCCCCCAGGCCCGATCGCGTGAGGAACTTCACGCGAACCCCTGTAATACACGTAGCCCGCTCCCCCAGGCCCGATCGCGTGAGGAACTTCACGCGAACCCCTGTAATACACGTAGCCCGCTCCCCCAGGCCCGATCGCGTGAGGAACTTCACGCGAACCCCTGTAATACACGTAGCCCGCTCCCCCAGGCCCGATCGCGTGAGGAACTTCACGCGAACCCCTGTAATACACGTAGCCCGCTCCCCCAGGCCCGATCGCGTGAATAACTTCACGCGAACCCCTGTGATGCACGTACCCTGCAAATCGCGTGTGACACTTCCCGCGCACCCCGGTATACATGCACACGTATTTTTTGTCAGCGGGTGTCCGTGTTTGTGGGTACCCCTTTGCACGTCATTTTTCCTGGAGGGCCACAGTATGGGACTTTCATCATGGCAGTATATAGGTGCTATTTGTTGGCGCACCTTTTGGCGCACATTTCTTACAGCCGCAGAGACGCTACCGCCTCCTTTCTTGTGGCGGTCGTGTTTGTGCCTGTGCGCTGGTTTGAGCGTGCGCTTTTTTCCCCTATTCTATTCCATGAATACGTGTTGTAGGCGAGCGTGTGGGCGTTCCGCGCACTTGTGCCCTGTACTTCCCCCGTGACGCCCACGTTTTGGCAAGTTGTTCCCCATTCCGAGTGTTACGCCCGTGTTCCGCCTACTTTTATTGCGTGCGCCGCGCTATGTGCGAATTTCGCTGTGGCCTGTGCGATTTTCGCTGTGACCTGGCGCACGCTGTTAGATGGCCTGTGCGCCAACGTGCGCCAACGTGCGCCGCGCACTTTTTTATCGCACATCCGCTGGTTTTCTCGCGCACGGCCTTCCATGAATCGACGTGCGCTGCTTTTCGTGCGATTTTCGCACTTGCACTGCGATTTTCGCTATTCCACTGCGATTCGCACGTTTTTGCCCACTTGCGCCGCGCTAATTATTCCATGAATCGGCCTGTAAGTCATTAACTCTCAGAAAGACTGCTTTGAAAAAACACTCGCAGAAACTTCCTGTGCAAAGTTTGATGTTAAGGTTTGAATAAAGTGATCTGATAAAGAATTCCAACGAGGAAGTGTTTTGGGTGGAGAGGGGCAGGAATTGGGTGGGAATGGGGGAGTAGTCCTTTGGGGGAATGAGAGGACTGGGTCGGAGTCAGCCACATGTCAGGCGCGTATGTGTGATTGACACTGCAGCGCTTGGTGCAGAGGTCCTGCTTATCAGTATGCTGTTCTGTGATGTTAAGAGTTTTTGTATACAGCACCAACTACCATCATAGTGGTTGTACAGTGCCAGGGCCTGTTTGGAGAGTGCTGTAGTTGCACTGCCAGGGCTATTAAGAACTTTATGCGAAAATAAAATAAAAATGCCTATGGAGGGGAAAGAGCAAAGGGGTAGAAAGAGAAAATGCGCACATGTAAAGGGCAACAGAATTGCATGAGGCGGTAGGCATTGAGTTTGTGATAGTTTGTGGGCCTTTGAGTCCATGTGACACAAGCAGAGCACAGCGCTAATCAGAAAAGGGTAAATGATTAATCTGATGATCCAGTTTATTGCGATTTTGTAGTCTCACAAACATGCACAAAATACTGCTGTTTTTTACAGATGCAAAAACAGCTTTAAAAAAAAAAGACACAAATACCCAGGTGCTCAAAACGTTTTTGCGCACAAATGGCTGGCGCACCTCATGACCTGAGCGCCTAAAATTAAGAGCACCGTAATCCACAAAGGAAATCTGAACGAGCGCATCTTGGAGGGGGTGAGAGGCAGGTGATTCACAGATTTCAAATAACAACCACATTATAGTATATGTTCAAACGTTCAGGGAATTCTGCTTTCTAGATCCACAATCCAGCATTCCCTCCCTGCCTAACTCTTTCCTAAGATGGAGTAAGAATGTGAGGTAAAATTGGGAGCAGCAGACGGTGGCGCACCTGTGATAACTCGATGCTTAAGTAGTACCTTCCACGACAGGGTCAACTTTTAATTTAGGATTTGTGAAGGCTTTTTATCCCGGAAGGTCCACAATTCCTTTTTTCATTTGAGGCAGTCGCCCTCACTTTTTCTCTCGGCATCAGAAAGGCCACTGCATTGCTTATGCTAAAAGCAATGGCAATTCCAAGTCCCGTGCCCGCAGCAAAAAAAGCCAAGCACCTCTTGATTTAGGTTGCAGAAATAAGCCACGCAAGTGACTTATTTTGTAGGACCCCTCACCCCCTCAAGATTCTTGTTACCTTCTACTGGTCTATAGGCGTGATGATAAAGTTCCTAGTATCAAGGATTACATCGTTGGATGTATTGTTTATTCACCGGGGCATTATTGCCGTGTCTTTCCTTTGTTCATCTATGCGGTATAGCTTCTGTCTTTCCCGTACTGTAACACCCCACTACCGGCCATGTGGGGTCTTTTTTTCACTGGAGTTCATTGAAGTCTGGGTGTGTATGTGTATTATGCTGTTGGTGGGAGTCTCTGTGGTTTGGGTTTCTGTGGCAGTGTGACGGGTTGGCTACTGGGGTGAATGGCACCTCAGTTGACTTTGTGTTAGGTAGGTTTGAGTTTTGTGCTAGGGCTTGCTGGCAGGCACAAGATTTGTCATGCTTGGCGGGCTGTGCATGCGTAGTCTCTTCTGGGCTTCTTAGCTTGCCGTTGAGCAGCATTGTCACTGCTCTCAGGGGTTCACATTAATCGAATAGGACACTCTAGGCCACACCGTCTGACTCCTTTTGTCTGTTATCCTGACCTTGTCCCTTTCCTTCCAAGCCTATGATATTGGGAACACAGCTTCCCTGGTGGCGACGTCGTCCTTCTCCTGCACCTCAATCTGGATTTCATTACAGTCCATTAGCCACATGTGCTCCTTGTCAGTTTTCTGGGTATGCCTAACTCCTTCAATGGAGCCATTCGGAAGAAACTCTGCCTGGGATGTTTTCCTCACTAACATCTTCATCTCCCCTTCCCTCTCTGGATTCTTCCATCGTTTGTATGTCTCTTTTAACTTCCTCCATTAGACTCTGCATACTGTTTTTACTGTTCACCCGAACTGCCTTGAATAAAATGTGTGGGCATTTGAGTGAACAAATGCGGCTGTCCCCTGAGACGGCCTCTCTTTGATCCTCAATTTATTCCCGGTTTTCATTAGCTCCTCTGAGGGTGAGGTTGAACTTATGATATTGGGAAATGGCTTAGTTCTGCGGATGGCTTTGTTACAGGATGTGAGGGGCCTTATGGCAGTATGGAATAATGGTCTCCAACTATCACTTTGCTGACCAAGAGATCTGTTACTTTTATTTGGGTGTGTTTTCTTGAATTTGGAGAAGCCATGTGGGGGTTGAAGTGCTGTGACAAGCCTTGTTTTCCCCACGTGTTCTTTTGTTCCTAAACCTGTTTATTGTTTTCCATCTTCAAACTTACATGCCGTAACAAAATAGATGACATAACAACAGGGCCTCCCCCTGTACAAAGAGTTAGTAAAATACACTGCACTGTTACATTCATAGTGAAACAGTAACGCATACTATTTTAGGTCTTTGAGCCTATAAAATATTATCTTCAACCCCTAGGCCACCCGGGCCTGTCCCTCCACCCGTCTCCCCCATCCGGAGCATGCTCGATTTCGTTTGTGAGAACCAGAATAGGGTCAGGCTAATTTATACGAGTCAGAAATGTGAGGAATATGGGATCCCAATGGTTGGGCATGGTGTGCGATGGGGTCATATCCAATTAGTTGGACAGTACTAGTAATTCTGGGTTGGTGTGCATCGGTAGCAGTCCGTGTTCCCCTAGATGAATGGGTCTACCAGCTCCAAGAAGTTGTCTGCCCGTGTTGTGTCAACTCTGTTTTGCCGTTTGAATGAGGTTCGTTCCAGGGTGCAGGTCCTTGACAACAATCCAGTTCACTGTGCCTCTTAGGGTGGGGAGCTCGACTTCCACTGCAGGACTAAAAGTTTGAGAGCAGTGAACAGTATAATGTTTATGAGCCTGTGGGCGAGCAAGACTTCATGCCAATCGGTGTATCTGGCCCCGAATAGCATGGTGTCAGGGGACAACAGGAGATCAGCGTCTTTTATGTGTAGGATTTGCTGGTGGACCATATGCCAGTAAGGCTTCAATTTAGGACAGGTCCATAGTATGTGCCCCATAGTGCCTAAATCAGTGCAGCTGCGCCAACAAGTGGGAGATGGTGTCAGACCCATTCTAAGCATCCTGGCCGGGGGCGGGAAAACAACTGTTGAACAATCTTAAATTGGATTTCCCTATTTCCAATGTTCACCGAGGTCCCCAGTATGGCTGCAAAGTAATCCTATATATCTTCGGCGTCAATCGAGACGCCGAGATCATTGGACCAGGCCGTCGCTAAAGCGTGGTTCCTGTCAACATTATTCAGTATGCTCATGGCATAGAATGTGCCGAGGCGAGGGAAAGCATCCTGTCGTTGTTCCATTTTTATTTCGTAAGGAGCTGGGGGGGGGGGGCTGGCGAGAGGTGTATGTGGTGCATGTAATATCAATGCCTGTAGTTTCCTATACTAAAACCAGTACCCGGTCTCAAGGTCCAACGCGTGTCACTCATTTTGGAAGGATAATATTTCGGGACCATCACATAGATGCATTATCCTGGCCTGAGACCATAGTGTGTCCTGTCAGGGTTGAAGCTTGTGTTTGATTCCGACTGATAGCAGTGCCCTCACGCTCATCCATGTGGGTGCCACTTTGGTAGTGATTTCCTAGGGGGGCATCAGGGCCAACTCCATATCCCTCCAGCTTGTGTTGTCCTCGGTATTCAGCCGCCGCTTCGCCCAGTAGAACTGTGCTGCCCGAAAGTAAAACTTCCAGGATGGTAGGGCCAGGCCCCCGTCTGACTTCGCAGCATTAAGGATAGTTGTTCGTAATCGTGCCTTCTTACCTCACGATATAAATCTGGCTATGGCAGTGTCTAGGTCTTTATACATCCTGGGAGTGGTGCTAGATGGTATCATCATAGCAAGGTGTATTAATTTGGGCATGGAGTTCATCTTAAGGGCATTTACACTGCTTGTTAGAAAGAGGAGCAAGGTCTCCCATCTTGTCAAGTCCAGGCAGATGCGCTTCACAATGTGGGGGTAGTTGAGGTCCTGAAGTTTGCAGATATGGGCACTGATTCTGACCACTAGGTACGTGATATGGTGCAACTGCAACCAAAAGGGGGCGACCCACAATGGTTCACATGGGATATCCTGTCGCAGCGGGAGAATCTCAGACTTTGCCCAATTAACCTTGAACCCGGGCTATATTTTTGTAGGAGATATTGGACTCATGGGAGGGACGTCAGGCTTTTGCTAAGGTAGAGTAGCAAAGCATCCACATAGAGAGAGACCTGGTATTCTTCCAACCTTCGCTGTATGCCCTTCCAATGGAGATCCGTGTTTAGTTTAACTGCCACCGGTTCTATGGACAAAGCATATAATAAGGGCGACAGGGGACATTCTTGTCATGTACCTGATTGAAGATCAAACAGGGCAGACATTGTGCCATTTGTTGTCACGAAGGCATTCTATTTAATGTACAATAAGCGGATTAGGTCGATAAGTGAGTCAGAAAAGCCATATCCTGCCAAGACCAGGAACATAAAGTCCCATTGGACTTTGTCAAATGCTTTTTCCGCGTCAATCGTTAGGATCATCCTGTTCCGAGTTGCCAGCGATAATTTGTAGCAGTCTGTAAACACCCCCCCACCCCCCAAGTACCTTTTCTGAATGAAACTGGTCTGATATTTATGTATCAGGTGCGGTAAGACCACCTCTACTTTCTGCACAAAGCATTTTGCCAGGATCTAAGCATTGGAATTTATGGGTGATATTGGGCGGTATGAACTGCATTCATCTGGGGGTCGCCCCTTCTTATGAAACACTACTATGTTTGCAGCTAGCATCGTCTGCTGTAGCCGTTCTCTTCGCATAACTTCAGCAAACACCCTTTCTAGTTTGGGGATTCATTAGTCGGCCATACTTTCATAAAAGTCTATCAGCATTCTGTTGGGCCCAGAGGAGAGGGAGTGGATTGCGTGATCTATATCTGCCGATGAAGTGGGAGCTTCAAGAGCATCCTGTTGGGCGGTAGTAAGCCTGGGCAAGACAATAGATCCCAGGAACTCTTGCAATTTTTGACCTGAGGTTGACTCGGGGGCAGTGTATAACTCCTCATAATATTCTGCAAATCGGTTGTTGATGCCTTTGTCATCCACTAGAAGGGACACGTGTCTGTGCCGTATCATGGTGATCCTCTGGGTGGCTTGCCACTGTTTCAGGGCCAGCACCATTAAATCTAGTGGTCTGTCGCCTTCGAGGTAGTATGTCGGGTCTAACTCGAATCAGAGATTTGGGCCCTAGTGGATGTTATGTGTTTAATTTCTGTCCTAATTGCGAGCATGGGCGATAGGGTCTGTTGATTTGGTGTTTGCTCATGGAGTTTCTCAAAGGCAGCAAGGTCTGTGAGAAGTTGTTTATCTTTTTCCTTGCATTGTTTAAGTTTGTATGACCATCTCGAGATGCATTGGCCTCTCGTGAAAACCTTGAAGGTGTACCAGCAGGTATATGCATAATATTCCTGATTTAGGTTGGTAGTCCAGAAAGTGTCAAGATTTTTTTTGATGTGCAGTAAGAAGTCTGAGTAGATCAGCGATCTCATATTTAGGTGCCATGGCAGTGTTTTGTGGGGCATATTAGGGAGGGTTATTTGAAGCCACACAGGGGCATGGTCTGAGATGATGGTGGGGAGTATGGCAGAGTCATCCGTCATGCATATGGCATTGGCTGGGACAAACCAATAGTTGATCCTAGAATAGCTCTGGTTAATGTGGAAGTAGAAGGAGGAGTCCCTGTGTTCCACAGGTATGTATCTCTAGACATCCCACATACCCAGATCCATCATTAACGTTTGGAGGACAATTTGTTTTTTAAATTTCACTGGGTTATCTGTGCCAGTGCTCCGGCGATTCACAGCCGGATCAATGGTGACATTGAGGTCCCCGCCCACTAATGCTAGATTCCCCAACAAGTGTGCACAGGCAGCAAAAGTATGAGTGAAAAACACTGGGGTATCTGTCGTAGGGGCATATATGTTTAAAAGTGTAACAGAGTGGTGGTGCATGAGTCCTCGCATGATGACCTACCTGCCTTCTTTATCCGTGATAATATTCTGTACTTGGATGGGGACACGTTTGTGAATCAGTCTAGATACACCCTGTTCACTGTGGTATGGGGAATGGGTTGCCACTCCCACCGAACCCTGTTCGAGCTTCTTTGACTCTGTCTCATTCAAATGGGTTTCCTGCAAAAATAGAACATCGCCTTGGAGATCCCTCATCTGGCTCAATACCCGTCTTCATTTAATGGGGTGTCCCATTCCCTGAACATTAAATGTGATCAGCGTAAGGGGAGCCATCTATGTGTGTTTTGGGTGTCTCACCTGCCAATTTAGGAACCCTATTTGCGTAGCATCCCTTTCACTCTGGGTGCGATCATTAAACATGCAGCCCTTGCCTCTAACCAAGATCACCCAATTTGCAACAGTAACCAGAACTAGTGGGACCATATAACCCACATAAACAATGGGATAGAACATTCCTTTCCCAATGCAAGGCAGTACAGCCCATGCTTGTATTTGCTGGGTAGGGGCGTGTTCGTCCGCACCCATCTCCATGCATTCCATGACCCCCGTATGGGGGGCATGGTAGTGTCATAGACATCTAAAAGGCAAGACAAAAAAAATAATTTTCTGGAACCTCGCAAAAATAGAGGTCATATCAAAGTCAGAACTAAGATCAAGATCGACGGGGGGTCGATATGGCTGCAGGAGCTGAGATGTATAATCGTACCTGTACATGCATGTCTCCCTTTACAACTCAGTGCCAGTTCAGATGGGGCCAAGCTACCATGTGCCTCTCTCGCGTATCTTCAGTTCGGGCCCCTAGGCATCAAGCGTCATTTGCCGGGCCTAGAGGCCTTGTTTAATTTCACACTTTGCTTGGTGAGCAGCACAAACAGATTGGCAGGACTTCAAGTGATCACCTTGCCGTTCCCCTTTGTGAGCGGTCTGGGCCCGAAGCCCCCTGCCGGGCTTTTGCCACTTTCCTTTGTTCTGGGACAGGGCTGGCTAGGCAACAGTGATGATGGTGGTCAGTCCACATACACCATACTACTGGGAATTTAAGGTAGTGTCTATATTCCAGCCCTTTGAGTGTATCAAATATGGTGTTGAAGCCTTTCCACCGATGGGACTCTTCCGCCGAATAATCATTGAAGAGTCTAATTGACACATCACCGATCTTTACTTGGTCGACAGTTCTGTAGGCCTTCAGGATGGGCATCATGTGTTGGAAGTTCAGTAGCCATAGTGTAATCACTCACAGGCGTTCCCCCGCCGCTGACATGGGTATTGGTCCATGGTGGATTCTCTCAATGGTGTAGTCCTGTGGATTTTCTATATGAAGCACATCTTGTAGGATGTTGAATATTAAAGTTTTCAGGAAGGCCCACCATTCTGAGATTGTTATATTGAGACCTATTTTCCTGGTCCTCCAGTTTGGCTCAGACTCGCTGCACTTCCCTGATGACACCATATAAATCAGTCACTGTGGTTTCATGCTTTCATGCTTGTCCTCAAGCGAGCTGATGCGCTGCTCGTTATCGGTCATCCTCTCCGCCTGGGCATTAAGTTTCATCTGGACGTCTTGCAAATTGCGTTTAATATACTGGACCGTGGTGTTGGTTTCCTGTGTACATTGGCAGTTGATCTTCATTTGGCCCAGGATAACCTGCAGTTGCGCTGGTACATCCATCGTGGTCTCGTGCCTTGCGGTGCTGCGTGGTATAGCATCGGCTGTGCCTATGTCTGCCATTACATCAGTGTGCGCATCCGGGTGTGCTAGTGGCATAGCACTGTGGCTGCATGCTCATTTTGCCAAGGAGGTCATCTGCATGGGAACCACGGTCTACCTAAGTGCTATGCAAAGCTGCAGTGAGTGGCCCTGTTGCATGCAGGGACGCAGATGTGCCGGTGGGCCCAATCTGGCAGCGAAGGACCTGCTGTTTGCTGGCCGGGTCACTCGCGGTGTCACAGGGTGGTCAAGGTGAGGCGCTACACTGGTGGCCCCGTCCAGGCCAGCGGTGTCCCTTATGTCTCGGTGTTGTGGGGGGCCTTATTGTCCATATTTAATTTGCTGCGCCCTTGGTGGCACAGGGCGATCCTCGGGAACCCTTTGCGCCCCCAACACAGCCCGCTTCCAGCCCCCCCCATCACCATGGGTAGTCGCAATGCACCCTGATGGAGGAGGGTACCCAATCCAGCCTCTTCCTCGAGCTTGCTGCTTGATATCTGTGTCTTCCGCCTGTCAGCGGCTCGCACAACGGGGCCAGTCTCAGCCCTCTCATGTGCGGGTGGTCATGGTGCAGGTGCTGAGTCGAGTCATTTGTGGGGTTGAGGCGCACGTGTATGGTCACTCACGGTTGCCAGGTGAGCCGCTCTGCATGCTCTCCCTCTGTTCTTCACCACAATGACCCAACAGCAGTGCGAGGCTTCCCGGTGCTGCCCCCCACCCTTGTGATCAGCCGGTTATAGTCAACAGCAATGAGGTGGGGGATGTAGCCCCACATCTGTCCACATAGAGCATTGGCTCGCATATCGGCTGGGCAGGCGACTGCGTTGATGTGTGCAAGGGGATCGTGGCAGAAACTGGCATTGGGTCCCTCATTTGCCGCTGAAATGCAGCTGCCTGTTACGTGAGGCTGGGTGCGTTTCTGTCTAGGGATGCCCTCATTGTCTTTACATGTGGGGAGATAATTATATGTTTATCTCTGTGTCCTTCAGAACATCAGCAGCCCGTGGTTATCTTGCTCGGGCTCTCCAGTGCCCCCATGTATTCCCCACATTTGAGTTCACATTGTCAGAGGCAGAGGTGGAGTTTCCTAAGCTTCCCTGTCGGTTGATTAGAAGACACTTCTGCACAGGGTGTACATTTGCTAAAAATTGTATAGGAAGTTAACAAAGTTTCTGCTGACTAGGGGCTAGCCACACTACACATAAATACCCCACAAATTAATCTAATGTTCACACCCTAGCAACTATCTGAGACTCTGGAACACCCCTGTGCCTAGTCCATAAATCCATCGACTTTACAAGCATGCACACTGGCATTATATACTCAAATATCTAACAGCCACCTGCGACTCTGGACCCCTTATGGATACAACAAACCAATGTGCACAACCACAACCACAAACCCCACCCTAGCATCACAAGACACACACACCCAACACAAACACTAGCACACATCCGAGGCACTGAGTCCTACCCATACAGTTTCAACACATGGGGCCTCCCGAACCAACTCCCTCATGCAAAACAATGCTCACAGATGCCAGTTCCTCCTGGTTCTGAACCGGTGCTATCATCCTATCCCCACTAACACACCCAGCCCCCCTCTCTTGCATAGCCATGTGAGTGCCTGGAGACTGCCCTTGGGTGCTAGCTGTGTGTGCTACAAATCAACGTAACATAACATATGGCAGCTGCAGTCACAATACAGGTGTGCAACGGAATATGGTTGGGTGTGACTTTATTAGCAGCTTCACCTATGTCAACCGCACATGAGTGTTTTCTTCTCAAGTACCTGAGAGGTGGTGCGTAAGAGGTGTAAACAAAAAATGAAGCTATCCAGAAGCCAAAGTACAAGGCACAATCTTCCTCCCAAAAACATCCAGGGCACCTCCACCAGATGTCTCTAGGGAGAAGTAAGGACTGACCAGGCCTGCCTCTGCCTGGATGTCCTGCAACTGCTTCAAACGGAACCCCCTCCAATACGGAATTTCGGCTCCTCACCAAAAACATCAAACAACATATGTTAACCTTGCTGTCCATCATGAACCTCAGAGGCGTCACGTTGTAGTTGTACCCCTGCACCAAGTCTCAGGGAATACAGGTAGACAAGCACCAATCTCACTAAGCACACAAGGTAAAGAAAACATAGACATCATGGTGCTTACTTTCACTCCTGAGGAAAATCAATCCCTCCCAACTGGGCAAAAGTTTTAGATTCACTGCATGGGCTCTGGTCTCATTGGGATTGAGGAAACACCTTGCTCACTGGCCTGGCCACAACACTCCAACACCTATGAGAAGTATCCCCACACTGTTGCCCTATCTCAACAAATAAATGTCTCTGCATTTATGGCATTACACCTACACTCATTAACGCTACAAGCACACATCAAATATAAAGCTTGATCAGTCATTTGCAAACTGCCATCATGCTGACACTTTCCTACCTGAGGAATACACCATTTCTGGCAGGCAGCGAATCATGAGGATTCAGAATCTGGCTAAGAAGAGAGCTCACATCCAAGCCTGCATCTCGGCAGGATCTAACAACTCGGCCGAACTCTTTAAAATCTGCAAGTTGCTAGCCAATCCGGCAACAGTCTCTACATCTCCTGTCCCCTCCCAGGCCGTCTGCATGGCCCTGATCTCTCATTTCATCTCTAAAACGCAGGACATCCTGCCTCTCGACCTCTTCTCCTTCTCGCTCTACTCTCTCCTCTACCTCTGGCCTCCCTGCAGCCACCTCTCCTCCACCCTTCTCTGCCTTTCCTCTGTTCACACCTGACGAGGTTTCTAGACAAGTCTGATCTATGAAAGTCTTGTCAAAACAGGTTCTTTCCTGTTCTTTCAAAACCATAAAGGACCACATTGACACCCTCGCTCCAGCCTTGGCCGATTTCTGCAATCACTCTTTCACCACTGGAACCTCTCCTTCCCCTATGAAGCATTTCTTCTCAAGAAACCCTCAGCTGACCCCTCCTGTCCAGCTAACTATAGCCCAATCTCCATCACTCCTTTCCTGGGTAAACTCTTGGAAAAGCTGGCCATCTCCCAGCTTAATCTTCACAATGAATCTGTTGGTCCCACAGTGCCCATCAGTCTGGTTTCAGAGCAGCCAGAAGCACAGAAACTGCTCCCCTGAACATCTGTGAAGACCTGCACTCTAACCTCGATATGATATGATGTGATATCATATGGCATTTATAACGCACCTATAGACAAGTGTTTCAAGGTGTGATGCTAATCACCACTCTGTCCTCATCTTACTCGATCTCTCATCTACTTTTGAAATGGTCAACCATGCCATCCTGCTCAACCGGCTCCATGATAACCTGGGTATCACTGATCAGGCCCTTGCCTGGCTAGCCTCTTTCCTTTCAGATCGACCCTCCCAGGTCCAACTCTGGTTCTTCTTCTCTTCTATCTCTATCTCTACACGTGGTGTTCCACAGGTGTCTAACCTTTCTCCCTGGCTTCTTAACCAATACCTGGCACCTCTCAGTCACTGCATTGCCGCTCTGTGCTCCAACTTTCAGTACTATGTGGAAGACACTCAGCTCATTTTCAGGCTCCCCTCTGCTGCCTCTTCTCCCTCTCTCATCTCGGATTGCCTCTCTGCGATCCCGGGATGGTGTGCCGCCAATGATCTCTGCCTGAATGCCATCAAGATGGAGATCCTCCTCATCTGCTCACTTGCACTTTCCTTTCCTGTCACTCTCTGGCAGGGTTCCCTTGACCCTCTTCCTGCTCCCACCTGTGAGGTCATCTTTGACGCCACACTCTCCTTCTCTCCTCATATCTATGAGGTCTCTAAGAAGTCTAACTACCAGCTGCACCTCCTCAGAGGTATTCTTCCTTTCCTCACCTTCCCCCAGAAGCTCACTGTCTCCAGAGCTCTGGTCCTCTCTAGGCTGGACTATTGCAACAGCCTCCTTTTAAATCTGCCTGCGTCTAGTCTCCACCCTCTGCAACTCATCCAGAACAGGACTGCGAGACTTGTCTTCAGCCTCAAGCCCAGGGATTGTATCTCTCCAGCCCTAAAATCTCTCTATTGGCTCCCAGTGGCACCAAGGATCAAGTTCAAGACTCTCTGCATTGTCCACAAGGCCTTCTGGTGCCTGGGGCTGCAGTACCTCCAACTCTCTCTTCAGAAATATCTTCCTACTCAAGCTCTTTGCTCCTCCATCTCCAACTCCTTGTGGGTCAGTCGCTTCTCCAAGCAACGAGTTGGAGGTAGATCTCTTTCTTCTGCTGGTGCCTCCCTCTGGAACAGCCTCCATGCCTCTCTGAAACTTGAGGAGAACAATCTCCTGTTCAGGAAGCACCTTAAGATCTTCCTCTTTGCTTCAACCTTCTCTCGTCCTCTCCCCTGGTTATCTCCTGTCTGATTCTGCACTGGTCACCTGGCTAACCTCTGAATTCGAGCCCATGTCCCTGCCCGTCTAGTTGCACACCCGCACTGCCTCCTGGCAACCCTTGTACTTTGGGTCTGTATCTGTAACCCTACAGTCCCCTTACCTGCACTTGTTTGACACCTGCTCTCGGCACTTAACTTCGTACTTGATACCTGCTTGGCTGCACTAGTTGTTTTATCCTTTGTACTCCATCCAGTCTCCCATCCTACCCCTCCCCTGGCACTGTTCCCCTCCCCCCTTGTGGGACCCGCACAGAACGTCTTGTCAGACCAGACGTCTTTCGCGTTATTAACCGGCCCGTTATTAGCTCGATCCCCATTCCCATTGAGCCCTATGGGGGCTCGAATGGGAATGGGGAATGGTTTTGTAAATGAACGAATTACCGGGTCTTCCAAGGTTGGAATGACACGGTAATTCCTCATTCACAGACCCCGGACACGATTTTGGAGGCAGCCATGGAGCTAATAGCACCATGGCTACCTCCAAACGCATAATGAGGCCCTGTATGCATTGAGTAGTATGAGGTATCTGGGGATGGGAATGGCAGGGTTGTAAGGGTGAAAGAGTGGTAGGGGGAAGTTATTTTGTCGAAGTGAATTACCATAAAATAATTAACTTTGATAAAACAAAGAAGAACCGAAAATATAGTGATACCTTTAAAGTAAAACTCCTTTGATGTACGAATATAATGATCACGACAATATCAAACACTGAGTAACCCCTGTTCCGCACTAACATTAAATGTTAACTTTCCTCAGCTACCCTAAATAGTAATGCATGCTATCATGTAAAGAGTCTACAATCTTTGGCTCTCCAGATGTTTTCGACTATAACCCATGATCCTTCAACATTTTCTATGCTGGCTGGGCTTATGGGAGTTGTAGCCCAAAACATCTGGAGAGTCAAAGGTTGCATCTGCCAGAGTGTTGCCCTCTGTAAACATACCCAAAATAAATATATACATACATACACTGGCTGTGGCAGGAAGGCAGATGTGGATGTTGCAGAAAGCCAATTGATGAAAACGGGGACCTAGAAAGAAGAAGTCAGCCAAGTCTAACCGAAAGGGGCATAAAGGTGAATGAGATAGTCCAGGGACCTTTTCCCGGTATTTTTTGTATTGCCTGGGTGAATGGGTTTAAGGGAGGAACATTTTCAGGGACCGGTTAGGTGTTTGGATGGTGGGCTGGCAATTTTGTAGCATAGTGTGCAAACGGATCTATGTGATAATTGCGTCTGCCGAAAATGCTGACTTTTTTTAACCCTTTACACCACGTATTTTTGCGGGGGGATACATCTGCAAACCCCCCATACTAATATTATACTCTAACCCCCCCCACATATATATGTGCTGTAAGGGGGGGGGCTAAAAAAACAAACAAAAGTCGGCATTTTCGGCCGACGCAATTCCCAGGTCGACATTTTTGTACGATTTCTGTGCAAACATGTGTGAGCTCTGGGTATTTGCCTCCTGATTTTGGAAGGTATTGGCTAGCTTTGGTTGAGGAATGCGGAATGTGGGTGTTCAGAGGTGTGCCAGGAGGATCTGGGCTGAGCGCATATAGAAGGCATGGATTGTTAGGTTGGCTACTTGCGAGTGAGAAGCAGCTGTCACGGGAACAAGAGGAGGGGAGTGTTTGTGTTTGGGGTGGGGGGGGAGGTTGGAACAGCTGGCTGGAAGAGATAAGTGTGGACGTGGGGATAGGATCTGCTGCGGGGATACTGTTTTTCTCGGTGGTCTTTGAGGGATATGCTGAAGAAGGCATTGGAAGACCTTTGACAGCACATGAGTTGACACAGCCTTGTATGTAATACAGGTTGTTTTAAAGGTATTGCTGGCTGGTATCTGCATCCAGTTTATCTCCATGGGATATATCATAAAAGTGATGCTGATGATTAGTATGGCTGTGATGTGTTGCACCACGTGAGGGCTCTGGCAGGGATGCCTGTCAGGACTTTAGTCCTGTATCCAGCTGTTACAGTATTGAGAATCATGAGATCAGAGAGTGAAAGGGATTTATTTTACCCAGGATTGTTAGCTGTTACCAGGCTCTGTGGGCCTTTTGGCAATGTGATTTTTGAACAAAAGGCTGCATTCAATTGTGCAATAAGGAATTTGGTGTTTGGTACTCATTTTGGCATAAAGTAGTCAGAATTTTAACATGGGAAAACACCATTGAAAACATTTTTGTAAATCAGGCCCTAAATATCCGATAGCAATGTTTGGATGAGTTGTTCCCCAGCTGGTTTCGGAAGCAGAATAAAGTGGGTTTTGCTTTAAGTATGTGCTTTAAATCCAAGAATCAATGAGCGCAAGGTTGTTTTTCTGCCGGGAGATGTCTTTGACACAATTGAACTTTGGGTATACTTTTGTGTAATTTACTCAATGTTGCAAGCGTCGGGATCATTGTAGAATGCTCCATGTGTAGGATAAAGATGACTTGACACGGCCTGAGCCTGTCCTTAGCCCTTCCACTTACGCCCTTGGGACTCCAAAATGAACTGTTTTGGGTTTCATTGCTGCTCTAAATTGGGGGAATTCATCTGAACGTGCTGCTTTCTTCTTTTACACAGCTAAAGACTATTGTTTCTATGCTGCCAGGCTGCTGCTCAAGTCAGAATATTTTAAATGATGTCTATGCCACAGCTTTTGGATTACATTCTGAATATTCTGATTCGCTGAGAGGGGGTCTGTAATGGAATCCAAGGGCTAATTAAGCTTTATGAATCTAGAACTAGGGCTGTACCAGATATTATGGGCCCTAAAGATCAAGTTAATGGCGAGTGGAGCAAGGGAATTTCACATGGTTTCATGAGATTGCTCCCGCTCATTTATGAAAAAGCAAATAGAATCTAAATAGAGTAAATGGTAGATAAAAGTAATGCCTTCATAGGCCTATATTAGAGGCAGGTTAGCATTCTCTACTTCCTGGTGTAATTCCTACTCTTGGTATTGACATTTTCATGGATATGCGCAGGCCTGTTAATAGTAAATATATCTGCCTCAGCAATCGTGGGGAATTGGCTACCGGTATGATCTGCATCACTGGTAGGCTTGGAATGTGGTATTCTGAAGTATCTGTGAGCTACAAGGGTTTATGGAGTCCACAGATTCTCAATGACAATGCTTTATGCAGGTTTCAAGGGTTATCTTTCCTATTAGTGGTCACATCCATGTACTTTAAGGCTATTAGCAAACTGTAGCTTGCCTGGGTGTCAGAAATAGATCCTCATTTCGACTTTCTTGCCTGAATGCCGAGCACTTTTGAAGAGGAGAAATCACAGGTGTGGGAGAGCACTTAAGAGAAGGACATGTGGATGAGAGTAGAAATGTTGAGGTCCGGAGGCAAGAGAGTGTAGCATGAAGAGAAGAGCAGGGCAATGGAAAAGGGGTCGGAGGAAGCAGACGAAAGTAGGACATGACAGCAGAGACCACACACTGCGGCAGTATGTGTACAACAACATTTTCAAAGAATTGTGTACAACTGTCATTAGTTAGTGCCCAAATTCCTTTGAATATGATTAGTAGATACACATCCAATGCAAGCATATTTGAGATATCAGACTGCACTCTTGCTCTTTAGATAATAATAAGCACCACTTATAGAGGGGACATCATAAATTGAATGTCCCTTACCTCCATGATGGCATGTCTCTTGTGAGCCATGTTCTTTCACAGAAAAGTCGAACGAATGTTGGATTATAATGTTTGGATCATGGGGAGCTGCCTTGGACCTGGGTCCCAGAATGGTTTCTGCGAAGCTAGAAAATACATTACATCTTATTGTTGGGTTAAGCAAGAAAAGTATTGCTGTTTCAGTCATACCTAATGTTTAAATAAAGAGTTGAGTGGAAGTCTTTTGTGATGAATCCTAAGGAGTCCTCAAGAAAACCCTATCTAAAGTCTCTTCTCAGGTGGCCAGGGAAAGGCAGATGCTTCCTGATCTTGACCCTCGGGCGGTGTTAGCCGGGAGGATCAGCCGGAAGTGAAGGATCCCAGGCGAACAAGTGGACTTCATGGGATGAGACGCTGTATTTGCTTACCTCCACAAAAGGGATACCATTAATGCCCGTACATGTAATGTTGCCAAAGAGCAGACAAAAAAGTGAGTGTGAGGCTGCCCCTCCGCTATTGTGCAGACCCAGTAGCCTGATCAGGAAGGTATGCAGTTCTCAGAAACAGATGCTGCGCTAAACCTCTAATTTACGTTGGTCTTAAAGCAAATGTATTCAAAGACATGTATTGTGCTATACATACAATTCCCCAGACATGAGGGACAGATCACCACAAAACAAGTGGTATAAGGATTACATACCTAACATTTTTATGATAAATTATAGTAGTTTCTTCATAACATTTTTGTGACAAGTAACAGTAGTTTTCTTAAATTCCTACAACGAAAGGCTTGCCTTTTTTGCCTGATTATTATAGTGCATACATGCAAAAAAATAGACTTTATAGCACAAATTGGGTTAGAACGATAAAGTGATTTAATCGGGACAACAAGGTTTGTACTTGTTTATACCCATATCGATATGCATACACAAACAACCTAACATGTGTCTTCCTTGGTCGATCTATCTTGGTCTAATCATTCATTGTATGATAATTTATCTACCAATATTCACATAGGGTTTTGTACGCCTGTATATCCCTGCGATCAAGTTATTGGGCCTCATTACACGGAAGGCGGTAATGGTTAACGGCCACTGTTAATGGTAACGGTGACCGTTAACCATTACCGCCTTACTACGAGGTCCCTTAACGGGTTGGTGCTTTAACGCCTGCTTTTTGCAGGCGTTAAAAACCAACCCGCTAAGGGACCTCGGAGCTAATTACGGCACCGCAAAATTGCGGTGCCGTAATTAGCGCCTTCCCCATTCCCATAGAGCCCTATGGGGCAGAAATGGGAATGGGGAAGGGCAATGGCGGAAGGGGGATTTACCGCCCCACCAACCTTGGAATGGGGCGGTAAATCCCCTTTCCGCCAAGGCGGTGCCGGTATTTTACCGGCATGAGCCATGGCGCTAATAGCGCCATGGCTCACCGCCTTCCGTGTAATGAGGCCCATTGTTTTTCAGATCACATCTTTGAAGGAAGTATTATATAATATATGGTTGACACAGGGGTATTTCGGCTCTGTATTGAGAATCTGCTCCTTCTTGACAGTTTTCTTACGCAACTTGAGATTGAGCCTTCATCAGGACGTACATTTTGAATTCAAGAGCGCTTTAAAAGTCATGGGGCTATCCCTTCTCCCTATCTTTTGTGGTCTGGATTTGGTTCACATGTTGGGAAACGTATGCATTTCTTTTCTTGGACAGTAATCCTTAATTCTGTGATGAATCACGATTTGCCCATTTATGAGCTAAGGAGTCTCACCTTCTCTTCCTAGTAGGCAGGTGATTCTTATTGGATGAATTTCATGTACCACCTTTGTTTGTCCTCTTTTGTAGCAGACCCTGAGTGCTGGCACATTCTGTCTGAGGACTATCAACGCGCCCACGGAAACCGGATGCAAACTGGTAGGCTCACACTAACTTTTTTGTCTGCTTGATATCTGCTCCCTGTGTTTCGAGTAAGGCCCCACGTCAAAAAAAATTAGGAGACAACCAGCGTGTTTTAATGTTGCCTAAGAGACCAGGTGTTCCCTAAAGTAAATTATAACAATGTGAGTGAAGACAATTGTAACTGCTCATGTATAAATCAAGATCGAGATCAATGTGGAAGCAGGTGAGGGGGCTGAAGCAGCAGCAGCAGCAGGAAAGTAGTGGTAGCAGCAGTAGGTGGAGGAGTTTTACACTCTCCACAAAGCAGAAGAAAAAATTGGGAACGAACCAAGATGCTAGAAAGAGAGCGGCATGAGAAGATGATGCCGTCCTGAGACAGGCATGTGGCTTAGAGACTTCAGCTGATGAGGTCGCGCAACAGAAAGTGCACCTGTTTCTAACTTTCCTCAATGAGCAGCATTCAGCGGTGGCAGGTGAGCAGTGAGATGCTGCGAGACTCCAGCTGCAGAGGCCGTGCAGCAGAAAGCACACCTGCTTGTGAATATCCCCAGTGCAGCGGTCAGTGGTGGCAGGCAAGCCACCCGTCAAAATCAAATTAGGAGACAACCAGTGTGCCTTAATGTTGCCTACGAGACCAGGTGTTCCCTAAAGTAAATTATAACAATGTGAGTTGTAAGTGACTTCAATCCAGCACTCCACCTAAGTCAATGCCTAGTCTGGGATTCCCAATGGAAGGCCTTATTTATATATTTTTATGTCAAATTCTTTAAATCTGGGTGATGAACCCTTTTATAATGCCCCTCTCTTTCAGTTGGTTTGTTTTGCAGATGAAAAGGTTTATTTGAAGAATGGAACAATATATATATCACACATTTATGAATAGAACAATATCTGAATAGCATGCTTATGAATGTGAACAGTGATCAGCAATGGGTAATGTTACAATATCAACAATCTCTTTAATCAGTGAGGAGTAGGAATAGGAAAATAAGGTAGCACAGAATACTTTTATGGTTCAAGGAAATGCAATGATGCGAAAATGCAACACAGAATAAACTTGACATGGTTTCAATCAAAAGACAATATGATCACTTGTTTCCCTGTGACTACTCACTCCCCCCACTATGCAATATGGAGAGATGGAAATGAGGGCACACAGGTTTCAGGGATACAATCAATAATGCAGTTCAATCCCAGTTCCCCAAGCAAGCTTAGAGAAAGCAGGTATGATTTGAAAATACGTCAAAAATACTTTTGAATATGATTGCAATGAATGGGAAAATATGCTAAAATGATTTTAATTTACTAAAGGAGATTCAGGATAAGTGAGAGTTACTTTGGATTGGTTCAATTCCACACTAGCAATGATTCATGACTGATTATCAGAATGAAAACGAATTTCAGCAGTTGGAAACAAAAAACAGCGATTTTGACAAGTGGTGAAATGGAGCTAAATTGCAATTCGCAGCAACTTTTTTACGGAAAAACTATAATGAATAGCTTCAAAATGACAGTTACATTTCGGTTCTAGGACGTGTGGTTCAAAAGTTACAGAGGTTTTTGTGAAGGTAGATTTTTCAGAAATAAAGTCAAGATTTCAAAATTGACAGAGGCGCTTTACAAATTAGGAATCAATATGGACTTATACTAAGTGCTTTGAAACTACAAGATACCCAACGGGACAATCACCAGAAACAGGGCGCCTTCCACTCTGATTGTTGTGCGCATAGATGATTATCGTTACAATTATCAAGAATTATGTGGAGGAGAGGAGAATTTAGGATAGACAAAAGAGGTTCTGTAATGCAGTTCTGGACAGATTGAAATGGATGGAATAGTATTACTTTAAACTAAGAGATTGGTTATGTACAGTTCTAGACTACATACTCACTCCTATGGCTTTAGAATGGAGTGGGCCTCGTCAAAGATCTGGTCAAGGGTTTGGCTTCACTCGCTACCGGACATGATCAGGCACTGGGTTCTGCTCTCCGCACGCCACTATGGTCTGGGTGGCCTCTTGAACTGGATCTGATGGGTTCTGGATACAGCTCTGCTCTCTGTTTCTGGATCTGGGTTCTAGCACAGGGTTCTTGGCTAGAACAGCAAAACAGCTCAGCCAGGCTGTTGGATTTTGAGATGCCCCTTGGAAGTTTAGGTGTAGAATCAGGTTGCAAAAGATTCTGATGCAAAGAGTTCCGTTTTTGGGTTAGGCCTGTGCTTCAGAGGTCTAGAGTTTGGTTCTAGAGTTTCTGTCTGGATATTGTCTGGATCTAGGTCTGGAGTCTGGAGTCTTCCTGCAGGGTGCTTCACCAAGAAATCCGTGAATAGTGGAAAAGTGTGTGTCTGTGTCTGTCCTCACAGTCCCTATTTATGTGTTTCCAAAGTGGGTGGGGAGGCTGATTCTACAATGCCCAACCCTCTAGGGATCTGATAGGTTAGAGGATTTCCTATCCCCTGACTGGAGAAAGGATCAGCATGTCAGAATGAGTCCGAGTGATGCTGTGTTTATGGTCCAAAAGAAATCCCTCCCGTTTGCTTTTACATAGAAAATCTATTTTTCCCAAAAAACATATTTCCCAGATACACAAGTTGTTGAGAATACATAATTACATGACAGATTGCTTAAGGTACATTTCTATTCAAGTCCCATGTTTCTACGAGCTTGGGTTCAGAAATGACATTTTTGCTCTTTTGGAGGGTTTCTCAATATTAATATTGCACCAAATTTGCTGCATGCAGGCATATCCTCTCTGGGCATATTACTGTAAGTTTTCATTTTCCTAACATAAACACAGTTGCTACAATATGAATAAATTCCGGGGTTTGGTCACAGAACATCGCACAGATTTCAGCTTAGTCTTAAACTGTGAGTGAATTTTTCATTTTCACAATCTCAAAGTTTTACATTTTTTTCAGTTCAGTACACTTTGTTATAAGCATTTTTATAAAACATACATTTACTCCAATATTAAATCCACATTTCAGTCTGGTCCGCCCCCAGAGCTGGGCTGACTCAGAGGGTCACATGTCTTGTTTTACTGCCAGCAGTTGTTGCCAGTTACACCCAAATTAGCATTCCCTATTCAGTCCAAGGCCCCCATTGTTTCTTTCTCCGGGCTGCAGAGAAAATCCCCTCCCCTTTTGATTAACATGCCAACGCGACATCCTCCTTCTGGTGGGAATGACAAGGTGTGAAGGGTTCTCAGGGGAAGAAAGCCTTTTGGAGTTTTAACTGCATCAGATTACTTTCTGATCAATTGTAACATAGTTCCTTGTGAAAATAAATACATTTATGATTTTAAAATAAGCAACATATCTTTAAATCAAGTCTTTTTCAACATGAAATCACTGTGTGGCACTCTTATATGGCATTTTGATGGAATTCTCTTCTTTGGCATATTTAACTTCTGAAACACAGCTCTCCTGTCAGAATTAGAGATCGCCAGCACCTGTTGGAGGCGAACTATGGTATTAGACCCATTTTGACAGCTGTCTTTCCATCAGGTATCTTTAAAATAGGATTTTGTTCTGAGACCATATGATTCTTGCTGACATTGTCTTGATGTGGATTCTTGCAGTAAATGATGTGGAAAACCCAACAAAGAGGTTGGATCTTTGAGGTGATTTGTGAGCCATGATCTTAGCAATTTTTGACAATCAAGAAAACAGATTTTCAAACAGCTCTGTGTTTCTTTTTCAATCAGCATTGCTATTTCCAAGTGGTTTCAGGCTACTTTGTGGGTAGGCCCATGATGGTTTTGGCAGTGATCTCCTGTGCTCACTAAGATAGGCAAAAGGGGATGGTGGCCTATTTTTCAGGTTTTCACTGCGCAATTTCTGGTGATTTCTAGCGATCAGCATGCTTTAAGCGGCTATTATGATGTTTCTGCTGCCAGCAATGCACAGTGATGTTGCTGGGCTTGGATGAGTGGGTTGATACATCCCAATTGTAACTGCTCATGTATGAAGGGTAAGAAGGTCTCTTCTAAAAATTGTAACACTCCCAGAAATAGGAAAACCTGTGAGTCTTAGGAGAATTTTGCAGAGAGATCTTTTAAATCTACCAATCTGAGAAAGCTGGAAATCCTCTGTGAAACTAAATATACCTTTTATCATTTTGATACTCCTTTTAGGAATTTGCTTGAGGAGAAAAGGGAACTTGGTGGGGAACATTTCATTAAAAGCCCCAGAATTCCCGGAGTACTGGGACAAACAAGAGGACTGCAGAGGCACAGGGTTGCAGAGTGCAGCCCATTGGGATTAATGAACCACACCTGCGGGTGGCTGAGAGGCATAAAAGACACCCACAGTTGAAGGCATTAGATTAAGAACAAGATCGAGATCGAGGTCAAGGTGGAAGCAGGTGAGGGGGCTGAAGCAGCAGCAGGAGAGTAATGGCAGCAGCAGTAGGTGGAGGAGTTTTACACTCTCCACAAAGCAGAAGAAGAAATTGTGGACGAACCAAGATGCTAGAACCAGAGCGGCAAGAGAAGATGATGCCGTCCTGATAGAGGCATGTGGTTTAGAGACTTCAGCTGATGAGGTCACGAAACAGAAAGTGCACCTGTTTCTAACTTTCCTCAATGAGCAACGTTCAGCGGTGGCAGATGAGCAGTGAGATGCTGTGGAGACGCCAGCTACAGAGGCCGTGCAGCAGAAAGCACACCTGCTTGTGACTTTCCCCAGTGTGCAGCGGTCAGTGGTGGCAGCCAAGCCCCAGACTGTGGAGTGTGTGAGTCTGTGAGGGCTTTGAGATCTGGGAGGCCGTGCAGGAGAATTTCCCAGACCACAACGGAGAACAAGACGGGCTGGGAGCAGCACAGTACACTGATGTGCACTGCACCAGTGAGTTCACTGTCGAGTTGTATACCAGGAGCGATCTGTGGTTACTTGTTGCATGAACCCAGACCCATTATTGAATACCGACTTAATGTGAAACCGATTACTGTCTTTAACAAATACTAAGCTGATATAAACAAAAATAGTTGGCAGATAGAAACCCAAAAGATTCAATATAAAGGAGGTGATCACTATATAGTGGGTGATAAGAACAACTAACCACACAAAGGGGCAGTATATAAAGAAGGGAACCCAAAGAATCATTGCCAAAGTAAAATGGGAAATACACTAATGCACTTGACAAACACAGAGGGTGCCTAAGTCAAAAGAAGATATATGAACATAAAGTGTATGAGGAAGATTGCCCAGATGTAGAGAATGTCTTAAACCCACATTGCCAAAGCCAAAGATGTGTGAAGAAGAGGAAGAGTTGTAATCAGCATTTGGTTAAACATACAAGGTTGGAACAGGATTGGCAGGAAGGCTGTCCGTCTGGTACACGAGGTTCAGGAGGAAGGAAGCATAGCTTGTCTTGCATGTGGAAAACGCTTCGTTGAGATAAATATCACCAGTGTGATGATTCTTGTGTCCCCTGAAGACAATTCTAAATCTAAAATTGTGAAGCAGAAGAAGAAGACTTTGTTAAAACTTTTGAAGTCAATCCTTTCCATAGAAGTACTTGGAGGTAGTAGTTGGGCTCGGAGCATACCAGGATTTGGAACTTTGTGCCAATTGGTTCTGTGCGAGTATGAGAGTATGCCTGTGCAGTGGTTTGCCTTGGCTGGCAGGAGAGTGTACAAGACCGAGAGCATTGGTAACCATTGTTGTAGAAGTGGTAAACCTGGCATGAGATTAAGCCAGGTAAAAGTTGATAAAGTACTGTGATGGGGTAAAACTAATGACAAAGTTGAAGTAGTGCCGAAACATCTTGACAATAACATTGGCTTTGAAACTAATTGCATTTTGAGATGTGCCTAATGGATGTCTGTTTTAATAAAGCAGCAGTGAAGTTGAAATGGTGCTAAAACATCCTGACAAAGACATTTTCTTTAAAGTTAAAAAAGTTACAAACTATTCATTGTTGATGACAAGAAACTGTCTCAAGATTCTGTTTACAAGTAGACAGAGGGAAGTGTTGTTAAACAATTGCGAACTATCCTTGGAATCCAAGTTGATCCAAGTGATATGATATGATATGTCATTTATCACGTGCATGTACAGAAGTATTTCTAGGCGCGACAAGACAAGGGAGTAAAGACAGAGGGAAGACAAGACAAACAATCTTAGTAGGGTTTCTGTCATTCACATCATGCAAGTGCAACAATGCAAAGTGCAGGGGGAAGGGAGAGAGGGACGTGCCAGGGAGTGGGAAGTGGGAAGTGCAATCATGGCAGCATTGCTCTGAGTAAGTGCAACCAGGGCAGCACGCTCTGGATAAGTGCAAAGTGGCAAAGGACTGGAGGGTTATAGTTACATCCACTAAGTGCGTGGTAGACCCAGGGGCAGTGCAGGGGTGACTGATCATGGAGGAGCCTGGTACCCAGTGAGACTCTGAGGATAGTCAAGCAAGCAAACAGTGGGGTCAGCAGAAAGCAGGTCAGCAGGGGAGAGAGAGAGAGAGAGAGATGGAGAGAGAGAGAGAGAGAGAGAAAGAGAGAGAGAGAGAGACAGAGAGAGAGAGAGAGAGAGAGAAAGTAGAGGAGAAAGGGAATGTCTTGAACTTCTTCCAGAACATCAGGTGGTTGAGCTCAAGTTTGAGAGGGACAGGGAGGAAATTCCAGAGGGAGGCACTTGCGGAGGAGAGAGATCTACACCCACTCCCATTGTCCTCCTTTTGTTTCCCGCTCTTGTCTTGTCTCGCCTAGAAACACTTGTTTCCAGGCACGTTATCAATGCCACATCATATCATATATCATATCATATCATATCACTCTCTGCCTGGAGAAGCATCTGACGTCAGAGAGTTTGACGTAGCTGAGCAAAGGGCTTGAGAAGGAAGGATTTTTGGAAGAGAGAGAGTTTGATGTGATGTGGGCCCTGGCCCCAGAAAGTCTTGTGGATGATGCAGAGGGTCTTGAACGTGCAGCCACCGGGAGCCAGTGGAGATATTTCAGGGCTGGAGAGATACAGTCCCTGGGCTTCAGACCAAGGAGAAGTCTCGCATTCCTGTTCTGTAGTGGTTGCAGAGGGCGGAGAGTAGAGGAAGGAAGATTGAGAAAGAGGCTGTTGCAGTGGTCCAACCTAGAAAGAACCAGGGCTCTGGAAACAGTGAGCTTCTGGCAGAAAGTTAGAAAAAGTAGAATACCTCTGAGGAGGTGCAGCTGGAAGTGTCCTTCTTGCCAAGGCCTGTGATGTAAGGAGAGAAGGAGCACGTGGAGTCAACGATGACAGCAATGTTTTTTGGCCACAGATAGGCAAAGGAAGAGGGCCCATGGAGGGTGGCCATAGTGTGAGAGGGAAAGTGGGAACAGGGGTCCCAATGAGAAGGATCTCCGTCTTACTGGCATAAAGGCAGTGATTGTCGGAGGCACAACAATCCTGAATCGCGGATAGACAGTCAGGAATGAGCGAGAGACGAGAGAAGGCTGAGGGGAGCCTGAAAGAGAGCTTGGTGTCATCTGCATAACACTGAAACTTAGAGCAGAAGGTAGAGATCAGGTGGACCAAGTAGTCATTGATGAGCCACAGTGAGAGGACAGAGCCCTGGGGAACATCGCATGTGGAGAGAAGTGTGGAAAGAAAGGACACAAGTTGGACCTGGGCGGGTGGGTCCATGAGGAAAGAGGTCAACCACTCCAGGGTCTGATCTGTGGTGCCCAGGTGCTCACAGGGTTAGTTGATCAGGATGGTGAGATTGACCAAGTTGAAAGAAGAGGAAAGGTCAAGGAGGATGAGGACAGAAGAAAGGCTGGAATCAGGATTAGTGAGCAGATCTTCACTGGTGTTCAGGAGAGCAGTTTCTGTGCCTCTGGCTGCTCCGAAGCCAGACTGCTGATCATGGACACAACCTACAGATTCAGTCTGGCCAGTAAGCTGGGAGATGTCCGGCTTTTCCAGCAGTTTGCCCAGGAAAGTTGTGATAGAGATCGGGTGATAGTTTTCTGGAACAGTAGGATCAGCAGAAGGCTTTTTAAGGAGGAGGTGCACAAGGGAGTTCTTGAGGAGAAAGGGGAAAGATCCAGTGGAGAAAGAGTGATTTCAGAAATGGACTCAGGCTGGACCAAGGGTGTCAATGCGGTCCTTGATGGTTCTGGGGGAGCAGTTTGGACGACACTTTCATAGATCGGACTTGTCTAGAAACAACGTCAGGTGTTGTCAGAGAAAAGGAGGATAAAGGAGGAGGAGAGGGAGAGGTGGCCAGAGGAGGGCCGAGGGTGGTAGAGGAAGAGGAGAGAGAGAGCATGATGTTGTGAGTTTTAGTGGTGAAGTGCTGTAGAGAGGGCCTGGGAGGGAACAGGAGAAGTGGAATTGTAGAAGTATTGGCCAGCTCCTTGCAGATTTTAAAGAGTTTGGCCGTGTTGTTAGAGGCAGTAGAGACAGGTGTTTGGATGTGGACTCTCTTCGTGGACAGGACCGATAGTCTGTATTGCCATTGGAGCAGGTGGCAGGCCAGTTTGTCAGAGGATGCACACTACGCCCTCCACTTCCTCTCAGCCACCCTCCACTTGCATTTCAGGGCAGTGAGGTTGCGATCATACCAAGAGTTGCACTTGGAGATAGGCTAGACGATTTTCATGACAGGGGCAAGGACATACAGAGTGTTGGAGATAGAAAGATGCAGAGGGCTGTGTCAGAGTGTGAGTCAGCCGCAGGTGTAGGAGGAGCAGAGAAAGTTGAGGCAAAGGCATTCACAGAAACATGCTTCTTGAGCCAAATGACTGAGAAGGTAGGTGGCAGTGCTGGAGTGGGCTTAGCCTGAGGCACAGAGATTCTCAAATGAGAAGAGAGGAGAAAGTGGTTAGTTCAAGAGAGAGGAGTGGTAAGAGGGTTAGCGATGGGGATGTCTGAGCAGATGAGGACATCCAAGGTGTGTCCAGCAGAGTGTGTCGGAAAAGATGGTAGAATCAAAAGAGAGAAAGTGGCAGGCGACACACAACAGTACAACGGTACCCTCAGTGGGGTGGGGACCAAGAGAGCGGGAGAAAGCCTAGTGGGACACAGTACACAGTACAACAGTAACCACAGTGGATGGGAACCTACAGAGTAGGAGAGAGCCTAATGGGACACAGTTCACAGAACAACAGTAACCACAGATGAATGGGGATCTAGAGAGTGGGAGATTGTTCCAATGTGAGAAAGGGCACCATCCCATATCTTGGCCTGCAAGGCCTCTGCTGTTACATGCACTAGGTAGCATTTAAAAGCTTTGGATCATAGGAGACAATTTGGGTATCAATTATGAAACTCTCTTGACCTCCTATCAGATCTGCATGGCAGT
Source organism: Ambystoma mexicanum (assembly GCF_040938575.1). NCBI lineage: Eukaryota > Metazoa > Chordata > Amphibia > Caudata > Ambystomatidae > Ambystoma > Ambystoma mexicanum. Next base: position 723,140,938 of record NC_090926.1, read on the forward strand.
AGGACTCATGGAGGGAAGTGTCAACGACTTATTTCCCACCTTTCTGTTTCCATGTGCACAGACATCCAGGAAATGGGGCCAGTGAGGAGTGGGGCCAAGACAAGGGATTGGATACAGAAATGCTGTAATTGCTTTATGGGAATCACGGTTTTCTTGAGCACAAGCAGCATGATTTATTTTTTCCAGTGGTAATGCTGGCAGATATTGTTGAGGAAAACCTCATCTTTTCTGTTGTGAACGACCAACCTGAAGGAGGCAGCACTGGCTTGTGTCAATATTTTCACAGGGCACAAGCTGCATACATGTGTTTTACAAAGGCAATGCAAGCATATATTGATAATAAGGCCCTTTTTAGGAGCTGGGGATGGCCATGCCACATGATGGGTTGGGGGGCTAGAGGAATCCGATTGACAAATGCGGCTGTAGGTGTAAGATTCCCCAGGTGAAACATACCTTGCCCAAAAGACCTGCTATGCATTCCATACTTTGTCTCTGTTAGTCGCGACTCAGTATCCTGTTTTTCTCAATACATTACACCCTGAAGTGAACTCTCTTTATTTATTAGTGTGTAAGAAATATGGTGTGCTGGACTGAGGAAAGAGTAGTGGCTGAACAGGATTCCCTACTCCAACAAACATTGGAGGGTCTGCTAAAAGGAACAGTGGGGGTAGAGGGATAGTGGTGAGGGACCCAGAGTAGGTCTATCCAATTGAAACATTGCCAGCTTGGGAATCAAGTTTGGGGATGCAGACAGCAAGAGGTTAAGGTATGCCACCAGATTGTAAGCCTCCAAGGAACATGGGCATTTAGTGAGGTGGCTAATGAAGGATATTCTACTTATTTATGTCGGGCATATTATATGGGTAGCTGCCTCATTGGGGGTTTTCATTGAAATTATTCTCTGTCCTTTGGAGAGTATACTTCATCTTCTGATGATTACAAAAAGTCCTGGGAATCTGACATTCTTTTTGTGTACAATACAATTAAAGATATCCAGGGATCCTTGCTAACATTGGAGGTGCTGGTTATACTGTCAGCTGGTGGTACAAATGACAATTGGTTGGAAAGAAGCTGATTAATTGTGGGTGGTTTTATTGTCCGTGAGGGGCTTGGAGAGAGCATAACAGAAGATATGATATGGCATTTGTATGATATGGCATTTAGTTTCCTTGGGATTCAATAAGACATGTGTGGCTTGCCTTAAGGCATGGCCTTAAACCTCTGAATGGTTGAATGGTAGAATTGCATTTGACCAGCCACAGGGGTGTTGTTTTCCTTGCTCCAATACCAACCTATTTGGTTGGTGTGCATACTTGGAGACGGTGGTGGATATGAGGATTTGTGGGACTGTTGGAAAACATGACCATCTCCAGGGTGGTGTTGCCTGAGAAGATGCATTCTGGAGATGCATCATGTACTCCTCCTGTCATATCCAAACTAAATATGACAGGGGGTACTGTGCCTGTAGGCTGTGTCAACCCAGAATACAGAAATCTATGGGCCTCATTACGACTTTGGAGGCAGCCATGCCCTTAATAAGGGCATGGCTGCCTCCAAAATCGGGTCCGGGTTCCCTGAATGGGGAAATACCGGGCCATTCCGAGTATGGAGGGCCCGGTATTTCCTCCTTCAGGGAACCCGGGCCCAGCCCTCATAGGGCTCAATAGGAATGGGGAGGGAGCTAACAACGGGCCCATTACTAGAGCGCCCGTTGTTAGCTCCCTGGTCCCCTCGCGGGACCAGCTATGGACGTCTGGAAAAATCAGACATCCAGAGCGGGTCCCGCGAGGGGACCTCGTAATTGTGCAGAGTGCGTTTAATGGTGCAGGCACCATTACTGGCGCCGTTAAACCCATTCCGCAATAGTTGTAATGAGGCCCTATGTGTATGGCGTGCAGTGAGGAAAGGAAAATGCGGATTAGCTCTACACATTTTCCAGAGGTTGAACTACCATCATTCAAATTCATTAAAATAATTCAAAAAAGCCCTGGTGAGCGCCCACCCATGGTGCGGATGATCGAATTTCTCATATGTCCGCCAGTCTCCACCTGTGAACCGCAACCCTACTGAGGGTCAGGTTTGTCATCAAGGCGAAAGTATCGGCTGAGGCCATCTGCATTTCCATGCTGGGAGCATAGCTTGTGCTGGATGTCCATATCTAATCCCTGTAGGGATACGGACCAATGCAAAAGCTTAGGGTTCTACCCTTGCATGGCCATTAACCATTGAAGAGGCCGGTGGTCTGTTTGGATAGTAAAGTTTGACACTAAGATGTAGAATTTCAGCTTCTTTACTGCCCAAACGATTGTGTAAGCCTCTTTTTCAACAACGGCCCAGTTCCCTTCTTGTCAATCGCCTGCTAATGTAGGCGACAGGTTGCTCTTCCCCTTGAGAGTTCAGCTGCGCTAACACTGCTCCAATCCGTCTGTCTTGATAATTAACTCCAGACCATAGTCTGGCACCTTCAGAACTGGTGCCCTGCACAATCCATCCTTTAAATCCTGAAAGGAGGTTTGAAAGGAGGGGGTTCAAGTCATTGTTTTGACATTTTCTTTGAAGTTGCATCATTCAGAGTCATGGCAATCATTCCATAGCACTTGGTGAGCAACTGGTAGTACCCAGTGAGACTGAGAAAGGCTTTTACCTGTGCCGGTGTGGTTGGAATGTCCCAATTCTGCACAGTCTGTACCTTCTGCTTCGAGAGATTGTTTCTTACCTCCACCGACCAGTTGGCAAAGGTAAGTCACTGTACCCTGCACTATCTGGCACGTTGTCACCTTGATAGTCAGACCTGTGTGCCGCAGCACCTGAAGCACTTGTTTCAGGTGGGGTAAGTGATTTTCACAGGTGTGGCTGAACATAGCAATGGTGTCAAAATAGGTGACACTGCAGTTTTCCAGTGCAGGCAAAACCTGGTTAATCATCCTCTGAAAAGTGGAAGGGGCATTCTTCAATCCAAAGGGCATCACAATGAAATGATAATGTCCTTCTGTGGTGAGAATGCTGACCTCATTCTCACTCCATCTGTCAAGCTGGCCTGCCAGTACCCTGCTGTGAGGTCAAAAGTACTCGGCAGTGCCGAGCTTGTCAATTAGCTTATTTGCCAGAGGAATGGGAGGAGCATCTGTCTTTGTGACAGAATTGAGTCCCTGTAGTTCACACAAAAGCAAACTTCAGTTTTCCCGCCAATGGTATTTTTATGGACCTGTACCACTGAGCTAGCTCGTCCATGTGGGATGGCTCTATATCTCCTAGGGACAACAACTTGGAACACAGTTCGAGCACACAGTAAGGCCCAGTCCACTTGTCCTCATGGGCACTGGGTTGGACAGATTCCATAATCCACACTCACTGCCCTGGAGAATAGACTGTCACTGTCGCCTTCTGGTAGTGCCTGTGCTTCATCAGATCCTGACTGGCCTTTAGGCTTTTCTTCAACTGTTTCATGTACTTTGTGATTCTAGACCAAAGGCCAAGTACATAGTCAAACACATTTTGTGTAGGGGATGAGGGTTGCCTTCCCATCTCTCTTTCACTAGACTGAGGGGACTTCATAGAGGGTGTCCAAACACAAACTGAAAGGGGCTAAACCCTACACTGTTCTGTGGCATCTGCCTTTAGGCGAACAAAAGGGATTGCAGGAGAATATCCTATTTTCTCCTCATGTGCTCTTCAAAACCACCTATCATGACTTATGAACTGCTCAACAATCTCGTTTGTGGATGGAAGGATGTAGAGAACCGGTACGTGACCCCACACTCTTTCCATACAGCCTTCATAAACACTCATATGAAGTTTAGTCCCCTGCCAGAAACAACTTCCTTGAGGAATCCAACATGGGAGAATATCCCAGTCAGAGCCTTCACAACCACAGGGGCATTGATGCTCCTCCAGAGGGACAGCCTCAGTGTACATTGTGGCGTGGTCTTCCACCACCAAGATGTATCTGTTCCCTGAGCTGGTTTGATGATCCAAAGGACCCACAATATCCATGCCTATTCTCTCAAAAGGTTGCCCAACCATGGGTAGTGGAATTAAAGGGGGCTTTCTGGCGCCACCTGACTTGCCAGAAGCCTGACAAGTCAGCAAGGACCAGACAAATTCCTTATCTTTTATGCACAACTGAAGCCAGTAAAAGTGATCAGACAACCCGTCTGATGTCTTAATCTCTCTCAAGTTACCCGTTAAAGGAATTTGGTGAGCCAAATCCATAAGGATCTTTCTGTGCCCTCACCCTCAGAGTCTTTTAGCCCCCTGTACAGGAGTCCATCCTCCCAGTACACTTTGAACAGTCCAGGGGACTCACCCTTAGCCTGCTGGTTTGCCTGCTTCGGCAGGCCCGCCAGAGTCCGACTATCTTTCTGGCCTTTAAAAAGTCAGTCTGATCTGTGCCCCCAGCTGATCTTCCAGCATGGGCAGACCATTCAGATCTGCGCTCACCTGTTACTCCACCCCAGGTCCCTGCACTGCGCCAGGCAACTGTAAAATCACTGAGTCTGTTGCTACAAAAGTAGGGTTCTCAGTGGCTGCTGGACCCTCTCCTGGAAGAGACTGCGGAACTGGACCAGGGTCTACCAGCCACGCCGGTCCCTCCAAAAAGCCCCCTGGAAGCACTCCAGGCCCCATGGCTCTGGGAGTGTTCAATGTCACAACCTCTTTGGTCCTTGATCGGGTAGCTGCTGCGACTATCTCTGGGTCATCACCCAACAGACATGGGATAGGGATGGAGTCTTTGGCCGCTACATGGCACTGGTTCGTTTAACCTTGTCAGCTGAACTCTATTATCACCAAGGGGCATTTAGTCTTTCCATCAAACCCACTGATGCTACAATCAGGCCAATCAATATCCTTGATTGGCTTTACCCACTGCCGAGTGACAGCAGTGAGGCTAGTCGCTGCGTCTCTACTGCAGGAGTTTTGTGTACATTGATATACACATGTTCTAAATGGAGTTGAGTATTATTAGGAACTGGGATCCCTTCTGGAGATCCGGTACCGTTCCCACCCAGTGTAACCAATCCACATTCGGCCACACTTGTCCTAGAGGGAAGTCCTCCTCTAAGAGGCCCACACTAACGATGGCCTCCTCTATGAGTCCAACATTCTCCATGGCTTACTTTGGTAAGCCCTTGCAAGCAGGATCCCCTTTCCTATGGCCCAGCTCCTTACACACAAAACAACCTTTAGGTGGTGAGAATGTAGGTCAGTGTTAGGGGTCCTGTGCTCTTCTTTTTGGTGTGTATGTCTGAACTTACGTTTTGGGATTTCCTTCAGTTTTTTGGGAACCTGATTTCGAAAGGGAGTGGGTTGGACATTTGTCCTTCATTCTTGTTAACTTTTTTGTCCAAATATTTCTCTTCTGGTTTAGGTGTGCTCGCCTGAGCCTTTTACTGGACTCTTAATACATAGCTGGTGTAGGTCAAGCTCACAATTCTTCAATGCATGCTCACACACTCAGATATTTCAATTACAAGTGTGTTAATGCTTCAAATGTCTGCCAACATTTCTTTCCAAGCTCTCTAAAGCTCTTGAGATACTGTTCTTGGGTTTTACAGAACTTCCTGAGGAGGGGCATCTTCATGCTCTCATAAACCGGCCTTTCCTCAGGAGTTAACTGAAGAATTATATCAGTCTCTAGTGTCAGTAAACGACTCATCAGGGCTGCACCCCCAAGTAACTCGTCCACCTCCTGTGGCAAGCTCAAGCACATCAAACCCATCAAAAATGCCCTTAACCACTTCATAAGCCTGCACTAAGTCTTTGAGGGTGGGGCACCCTGGTTTGAGCCACTACCACTGCATTTGCTTGAGGTGGATCTGTTGGTCTCCTTCTTCTCTTTGAGTGCCAAGCTTTATGGTGACCTTGTCCCGCTGTCTCTGTGCCACCAGTGTTAGCTCCTCTCCGTCAACAGGAGCTTTCTAGCTGCTATGTCGTTAACAGCCGGAACAATTACTGGGCCATTAGAAACTGTGCTGAGGCCTGGGACCTGTGGGACTGAGCACTAGCCCCTGACCTCATTGACACTCAATAGTGTTGAAAAACCATGCTTGAACCAGAAGGGATCCAAACAGATTGGACACACAAGCAAATCATAAACCTCCTTGTCCAATTCTGGTAACATGCATGAAATGGCAGGTTTATCTCCGAAAGGTTGTGGATCGTTCGTTAGTTGCAACACACCAAAAATACAATGATTACTCAATGATAAAAGGGACTGTCCAGACAAGATTGTATAAACAAATCTACTTTTTTATTATCACAACAGACAGTTCTAGTAACACTATGAAATACAATCCAACCTGTAAAGCAGTGGTCTTCAAACTTTTTGACCCAGAGCCCCCCTAAGAAAAATTTCTCCGGCCCAGGCCCCCCCTATAAACATGGACTCCAAAATCGTACTCGGTTGTGAATGGTTATCGCGCGCTGGAGTAGAATGGTGCCCCTAACGAAGGAGTGAATGCCAAACACCACGTTGTTTCAAAATCATTGCTTGCAATGATTCAAATCAGATTAGAGGACAAATATTTGTGAACAAAGCATTCCGATTTTGCTACAATACAGAGGACTCAACTAAAAATAGTATTGGATATTTATTTCACAAAAACGAAAACACCCAATATTGCTGTCCTGTAGTAACATTTGCTATGCCCTTCCTACCTACTCTCAAATGGCACTGGCAGCTACCAGGGAAATACGAAGATCGGACGACGGGCAGGAAAGATCCGTCAAAGTATGGGAAGGCGAAGGTCTTCTGGCGCAAGTGCTGCAGGTCTGGGGGGAGGACAGAAGGTGTTAGAGCAGAGGTGGGGAGGCATCACTGTTAAAGACAGGCTTTTAACATGCAAACACAACACCGGCAGATCTGAGGAGTGACTAGTAAACACTGTGTATAGCGTAGGCTCGTGCCAGCGACATATTAAAAATTAAATGGCTGTCACATACAACACGTAACCGAGGCAAGGGTAACACAGGCAGAGGTGCAGGGGAGAAGACAACAACCCTGGCACAAAAATTGTAAATACCAAAAAGTCACAAGAAATGGTCTCCAAGAATAAAAGCTATTCCCGTGCCCTGCACACTAGGATACTTCTTCAGAGTAAATTCTCGAAAGAGGTAAGGATCATTAGAGCAGAGCGGTAATGATCATCACAATATGATAAATTTGAATGAAATATATCATACATTTTGTAAGGATTTTTAGGTAAATAATCAACTTCTTAGCGCTTCAAATGATTTGTAGATGGGCTTCAAGAAGAAACAGAATTTATTCTGCTTTTCCCGCTCAAAGCGTTGCCTTCATCAACAGCATTACTATTCAATTTTTCAGAATCCCAAAACCTGCTCGCCTCCTCTCCCCATGCCCCCTAATGTGGGGGGTTGCAGAGGGGAGAGGGGCGCAGGGGGGACCGGTGCTGCATTAATAACGCGGCTCCCCCCATGGCAGATTTCTGGGCTCTATCTGCCATGGGGGAGCCGCGTTGTAAAAAACACCGGCAGGGCAGTTTCAGTCCCCTGCTCCCCTCTCCTCCTCCGTGCCCCATGGCGGAGAGGAGGCGAGCGGGGGACCAAAACTGCTCTGCCGGTGCTGTATTAATAACGCAGCTCCCCCATGGCAGACAGCAATCTGCCATGGGGGAGCTGCGTTATTAATACAGCACCGGCAGAGCAGTTTTGGTCCCCCGCTCGCCTCCTCTCCTCCATGCCCCCTAATGTGGGGGGTTGCAGAGGGAGAGGGGCGCCTGGGGGACCGGTGCTGCATTAATAACGCGGCTCCCCTCATCGCAGATTGCTGGGCTCCAGCAATCTGCCGTGGGGGAGCCACATTGTAAAAAAACACTGGCAGGGCAGTTTCAGTCCCCTGCTCGCCTCTTCTCCTCCATGCCCCATGGAGGAGAGGAGGCGAGCAGGGGACCGAAAATGCTCTGCCGGTGCTGTATTAATAACGCAGCTCCCCCATGGCAGATTGCTGGGCTCCAGCAATCTGCCATGGGGGAGCTGCGTTATTAATACAGCACCGGCAGAGCAGTTTTGGTCCCCCGCTCGCCTCCCCCCTCCATGCCCCCTAATGAGGGGGACGCAGGGGGAGAGAGGCGAAGGGGGGACCGGTACTGTATTAATAACGCGGCTCCCCCGTGGCAGATTGCCACGGGGGAGCCGCGTTGTAAATAAAGGGTCACTTACCTCTCACAGGCGGCGGCAGCAGGAGCAAGGAACACAGGACACCACAACGCAGCCTGGACGCGCGATCCAAATGCAGGAAAGCGCGCGTCCAAGCTGCGTTTATTTCCTGTTTCATGGCCACGCCCCCAGCACATCCCACTGGCTGAGCATGTGCATGGGAGCCAGTGGCTCCCCATTGCACATGCTCAGTTCAGTGCAGGAAAAAAAAAAAAAAGCGTTATTCTTCTTCTGCGCCAGGCATCACGCGCCCCCCCAGGCATGGTGGTGTGCCCCCCAAGGGGGTCGCGCCCCACAGATTGAAGACCTCTGCTGTAAAGTAAGGGAGAGGACAGACAGTTTCAAAGAAGTAAAAGGGATGCACTCTGAATACTGACAGGAGGGTAGTTGGTATAGTAAATAATAGCAACAGTTCAGGGATACTTGGTTTCAGCACCAAGGGAACAATGGGTCATAACATGTCTCTAGGGGCCTTCGGAGAAGGACCAGGGGGATAGAACCACAATGTATTTTGCAGCGAGCGAAGCTGGCTGGACAGCTGCATGCTCTACTTCACTGCGGCTCGGGTTCAGGAATCATTGTCTCAGTGTCGGTTCTGGAGCTGCTGGAGGGTCCTCTTGATTCGGTATCTCCATCTGTTCCCTGGGAGATATTTAGAGGTGGGATCTTGATTCCCCTTGGAGGTCCTGGCCTTCTTTCACTGGTGCAAGATGTAAGGCAGACTGCACCTTCAACCAGGGTCCGACAATGAGTTTTTCCTTTTGCTTCTGGTTAAGCCTTCAGATGGTCTGCCAAAAGAGGGGCTCAGCACTCTTTTAAATCCAAATGGACCACAGGGATTGGTGAAGGCTAAGCATACCTTAATGAACCAATCCTGGGTGCCTACCAGAAATCTTCTTTGCGCGTGAGGCCATAACCAGAGTGTTTTGCAACAGAAAAAGAAAAGGGGTGAACACAAGTAATACTAAGTTCCACCAATCTTCCTATCTATTGTGGATCAAAGGGTCTCTCTGGTTAATGGAGCCCTCTGTGCTACCTGATTAAAGTGGTAGGTCTCTCTTGAAGCTGCAGCTAGACCAGACTCTCTTGCTCCTGCAAATCACATTCACATACCTCATGAATGCCTCACCCTTCCCCCGCTGCTGGGAGGACTACTGTAAACAGGCAGTCGCAGACATGACAATTCACTGTCAATTGATACTGAGGGCGGGGGCTGGCTTCAGATTGACACTGTTGCATATGAAAGGTTTTGTGGGTTTCCTATCTCCTTTGCTTTCCTTTGCAGCCAGTCCCCATGTGGGCCTGTTTGAATTACTCTATGAATGGTATGTGAATTGTTGTCAACATCTGCAGGGCCCAACAAAAGGAGAGGGTGGATCCATGGAGCTTTTGTTAGTTAATCAGGGTGGCCATGGCAGGGGGAAGGTTTGGTCCCCTCTTCTAGAGAAGCATCATATACTCCTCCTCTCAAATCCCAACTAAATATAACAGGGGGGACTGCGCCTGTAAGCTGTGCTCAACCAGCATACACAGGTCTATGCGTATGTCGTGCAGTGAGCATAGGAAAGTGTCTTCAGATTAGTCACATACATTTTCGGGATGTTGATCTAACATTATTCAGTTTCATTGAAAAATTTCAAAAATGCCCAGGCAAGCGACACCCACTGTGTGGATAGTCGAATTCCTCACAGTGCAATGTTTCAAAGGAGGATGTATAAGAGGCATTGGTGTGAAAGAGAATGAGAAGGAAATAGAATAGAGCAAGGGAGGAAACAATTGACAGAGGGTGCCATCAATGATGACCAATAGGAAATACGAGCAAGAAAAGTTGAGAGTTAGAGGGTACGAAATAAAGCGAGATAATGGTAGGAAGGTTGAGAGAGGGTAGAGAGTGGGGGTGGGGTGGGTGGGTTGTAGATATAATTTGATGGGTAGGGCAGAGAGAGTGGGAGTTTTGTGGAGAAAGGTGTGTGGGAGTAGGATGGGTGGGTGGAGGTAAAGAGGCATGGGTGTTTAGAGGTAGAGTGAGTGAGGAAGGCTGGTTGGTGGTGGAGATCGTGGGGGTAGGGGTCGGGCAGAGAGAGTGGGGTTAGAGTGGGTTAGTGGGGGCAAGAGAGCTATGATAGAGAGAGTGGAGGTAGGGGTAATGGATGGGGGTAGAGAGAGTGGTGGTAGGGTGGGTGGGTGGGGTAGAAAGAGTGGAGTCAGGTGGGTGGATGGAGGTAGGGTTGTAAGTCTTTTCAATCCAGCACTCCAACTAAGTCAATGCCTAGTATGGGATGCCTAATGGAAACCCTTATTTATATATTTTTATGTCAAAAGTTTGTTTAATTCTGGATGACCTACCCTTATATAACACCCCTCTCTTTGAATTCCCACGGTCTCACTGAACCAAGAAATAGGTTTGTTTTGCAAATTAAAAGATTTATTTGAAGAATTGAACAATATATAGATTACACCTTTATGAATCTAAATAATATCTGAATATCTGAATATCACACTTATGAATATGAACAATGATCGGCAATGGGTAATATTACAATATCAACAATCTCTTTAATCAATTAGGAGTAGGAATAGGAAGAATAATCCAGCAGAGAATACTTTGTTTGGGTTCAAGAAATGGCAATGATAGGAAGAAATGCAACACAGAAATAAAACTTGATATGACTTCAATCAAAGGACAATATGATCACTCTTTCCCCTGTTACTACTCACTCCCCCCAAAATGCAATATGCAGATATGGAATGAGGGCACACAGGTATCCGGAATAACAATCAACAATGCAGTTAAATCCCAATTCCCCCTGCACGCTTAGAGAGAACAGGTATGATTTTAAACAGGTCAATTGCTTTTAAATGTGGTTTGAATTGAATGGGAAAAATGCTAAAAATTATTTTTATTCGCTAAAGGAGATTCAGAACTAGTGAGAGTGGCTTGGGATAGGTTCAGGTCAACACCAGCAACGATTGTAGAATGATTAGCAGATGGAAAACGAAATTCAGAAGTTGAAAGCAAGAAATAGATATTTGTACATGTGGTGAAATCGAACCCAAATTGTAAATTTGCTGCAATTTTCCAACGTGCGGGAAACGCGATTGTGGAAAAATTATAAGGAATTCAAAATGACATTTAAATTTAGTTTCTTGGACATACGGTTCAAAAGTTACAGAGGTTTTTGTGAAGGTATATTTTTCTTAAACACATTCAAGATTAAAAATGAAAGATTGCGCTTTAAAGATTCGGAACCAATATGGACTTATACTAAGGGGATATGAAAGTGCAAGATACCCAACGGGACAACCACCAGACCAGGGCGCCTTCCACTCTGATTGTTGTGCGCCAGGACACTTGACTTTCTTCAGAAAATATCAGCGCACAGATGATTATCGCTACAATTATCACAGACTATATAATGAGAAGGATTCAGGATAGACACAAGATTCTATAATGCAGTTCTGGATAGGTTGAGATGGATTGAATAGGCTTACTTTAAACTAAGAGATGACTATGGACAGTTCTATACTAAATACTCACTCCTATGGCTTTGGAATGGAATGGGCCCATCAAAGATCTGGTCAAAGGTTTGGACTTCACTCGCCACTGGACAGGTCTCAGGCACTGGGTTCTGCTCTCAGCAAGGCCCTCTATGTCTGTGCAGCCTCTTGGACTGGATCTGACGGGTTGGTTCTGGGTACAGCTCTGCTCTATGGGTCTGGATCTTGGTTCTAGCATGAGGTTCTTAGCTAGAACAGCAAAACAGCTCAGCCAGGCTGTTGGATTTTGTGGTGCCCCTTGGAAGTTTAGGGGTTAGAATCAGGTTTCAAAAGATTCTGAAGGCCTGCTGAAAAGGGTTCAGCTTTTTGGATTGGGCCTTTCTGCTTCAGAGTTCTAGAGTCTGGATTCTGGGTCTCGTTCTAGAGTCTGGATCTGGAGTCTGGATCTTCCTGCAGGGTGCTTCGCCAAGGAATCAGTTGATGAGTGGAAAGTGTGTGTTTTTCTGGGTCCTCAACAGTCCCTATTTATCCATTTCTAAAGTGGGTGGGGAGGCTGATTATCTATGCCCAACCCTCTAAGGATCTGATAGGTCAGAGAATTTTCCCTCTCCTGCTTTGAGACAGGAGAAGTGTGTCATATGTGTCAGAGTGACACTGTGTTTATGGTCCAAAGCAAATCCCTACCCTTTGATTTTACTTAGGAAATCTATTTTCCCCAAAAAAACATATTTCCAAGATGCACAACTTGTTAATATTACATATACACATCACAGATTAATTAAGGCACGTCTCTGTTCAAGTCCCATGTTCCTACGGGTTTCGGTTCACAAATGACCGTTTTTTCGCACTTTTGGTGGGTTTCTCAATGTTAGTTCTGCACCAATTTGTATACATGCATACACATCCCCTCTGGGCATATTCCTGTAATTTTTCATGTTCCTAACATAAACACAATGGCTACAGTATGAATCATTTCCAGGGTTCAGTCTCAGAACATCGCACAGATTCCAAATTAGTTTTAAACTGTGGGTGAATTTTTCATTTTAACAACCTATAAGTTTCATATTTTTGTCAGTTCAGTACAATTTGTTATAAGCATTTTTCTAAAACATACATTTACTTCCACCTCAATCCACATTTTCAGTCTGGCCCGCCGCCAAAGCTGGGCTGAGTCAGAGATTCACATGGCTTGCCTTCCTGCCAGAGTAGTTGTTGTCAGTCACACCGAATTAGCATTCCTATTCAGTTCAAGGAACCCATTGTTTCTTGCGCAGGGCAGCAGAGGAAATCTCCTCCCCTTTTGATTAACATGCCAATGCGAAATCCTCTACTTTTGGTGGGAATGAACAAGGTGGGAGATTCTCAGGGAAAGAAAGCCTCTTGGGAGTTTTAGCTAAATCAGGTTACCTTTTGGTCAATTGTAACATAGTTCCTTGTGAAAAAATTACATTTATAAATTTAAAATAAGCACACATATCTTTAATTCCAGTCTTTTTCAACATGAAATCAATGTGTGGCACTCTATGTGCCTTTGATGGAAATCCCTTCTTTGACATGTTTAGCTTTGAAAACACAAGTTTCTCCTGTCAGATTTAGAGATCGCCAGCGCCTGTCGGAGGCGAGTAACGGTACTGCACCCATTTTTGACAGATTTCTTTCCATCAAGTATCTTTAAAAGTGGATTTTGTTCTGATAACATATGATTCTTGCTGACATTGTATTTATGTGGATTCTTGCAGTAGAATGATGTGGAACACCCAACAAGGAGGTTGTATCTTTTTGTGTGGTTTGTGAGCCATGATTTTTGCAATTTTGATAACCAGGGAAAAACTGATTTTTTAAAAACAGCTCTGTGTTTCTTTGTAATGATTTTGCTCTGTGGGCAGCCAAATGATGGGCTTTGGCAGTGGCCTCCTGTGTTACCCCTGGCATGGTCAAAAGTGGATGGCGGCCTATTTTTCAGATTTTCACTGCGCAATTTCTGGTGATTTTTAGCGCGCAGCATGCTTTCTGGCAGCCATTCTGATGTTTCTGCTGCAAGCAAGACACAGTAAGGTTGCAGGGCCTGGACTAGTGGTTTGAAACATCCCACAGAGTGTGTGCAGCAGAGAGAGCAGAGGTAGGTTAGGTGGGTTGGGGTAGAGAGAGTGGGAGTAGGATGGGTAGGTTTAGAGAGAGTGGGGGTTAGGGTGGGTGAGTTTGGGGTAGGGCGAGTGGGGTTAGGGAGAGTGGAGGTTGGGTTGGTGGGTGTAGAGAGGGTGGGGTAGGGTGAGTTTTTGGTGGTAGACAGGGTGAGGATAGGGTGGGTGCATGGGTGGGTTGGAGTAGAAAGAGTGTCGATTTAGTGGGTGAGGGTGGAGAGGGTAGGGATTCTGTGTGTGTGTGGGTAGAGAGGGTAGGATGGATGGGTTAGAGAGACTCTAGGTAGTTTGGGTGGGTGGGGTACAGAGAGTGGAGTTGGATCATTGGGTGGGATAGAGAGAGTGAGAGTAGGATGGCTGGGAGGGGTAGAGTGATTGAAGGTAGGGTGGGTATGTGGGGTATAGACAGGGGGTTGGGTGGGCTGGTGGGATAGGGAAAGTGGAAGTGAGGTCTGTGTTTGTGGACATGGGCGAAGGGTGGGTAGGTGTAGAGATGGTGGGTGGTGGTATAGGGGGTTGGATTAGGGTGGATGGGTGGGGGTAGAGAGAGTGGCAATTGGGTGGGTGAGGGTAGAGAGGGAGGCAGTAGGGTAGGAGGGTGGGTACTGGTGGGTGAGTGGGTGTAGTTAGAGAGAGTGAGGTTGGAGTGGGCGGTTGATGGTAGTTGGCTGGAGAAAAAAAAAGCATGACGAACAAAACATCCTCGTGAGGGTCGAAAGCAGGGATGTCATTCAGGGGAAGCCAGGGGTAGTGGCCGCGATCCCTGGGGGTCACAGCACTACTCCTGTGATCTCCGTTGTGACCCCATTTTCTTTTTGATATACATGTCGCATCGCAAGGGAGACCACGGGGGTAGCAACCCCCAAATGATGTCCCTTCTCAGTTTACCCAGGCTTGACACACTAAGCTGGTTGTTGTGGTTCCTGTTGTAGGTGTTATGAGAGGAAGAGAGGGGACCGCCTGATTTTGAACAAGCAAGAAGGGTCGAACAGCATACCTTCAAGGCCAGTGACCCACTGTTACTATTTTGGGGACCACACCCTGGTGAGTTGGAGAGTCATGAAATGCGTTTTGTGCAAGTGTTATTTGCTGTCCGGAATTATTACCCACTTAAACTTTGTAAAATCATGTCTTGCATTCAGTAAAGTAAACCTTTTGGGTACTATATTGGGGGTATTCAGTGCACAGGATATCGCCCATGCTTACCTAACATACTCCTGGAGCCGAATTGTGTCTGTGCACAGCGTGGGAAACTGTTTGTTCGGCTCTGTGAACAGGTTGCGATGTCTCAGACACACGCAGGAAAGAAAACCCTTACTTATTTATGTGGAGATATTTTCTGAGCTCCCAGATGTGACACATTACCAAAGTGGTTATCAGGAATAGCCTTAACCCCGCCCTGTGCACGGCACCTGCAGGTGTATATATTCTGTGGATGCACATGTTGCATATAATGACAGAAGTGCAATTGAGGTAAGTAACAGTAACCCCTGCGTTTAGGCGTGCCAAAAGGTTATAAGGCAGCTGCATCTCTCACTATAAAAGCAAGTGATCAGAACCTTGTACAGTCATGTCCTCGGCTGTTAAACGGACGTTATGGTTAAGTTGCACTAGTAAAAACCTATGAAATTCAATGGAAATACGTTGGTACAGGGACATTATGGTTACAGGTAAAACCGAAAAACCCCAGAAATTTGGCAGTTATGGCAAGCTAAGCAACCATAACTCGTGCCACGGCTGAGCACTGCTAAGACTTACACCCAGGACACGAAGGATGACATGACAAATGCCATTAATGACATCACTGATGACATCACATGTCTGGCTCCCTCTTTTTATGTTCACTGACATAGCTAGGCCATGTGGTTCTCTTCAATGACAGTCAGGAAGTAAGAATGCAAAAGGTACTACGTTTGCAGACCTTACCCTTCTCATATGTTCTTACACTACTTTCAGTAGAGTTCAGGCACATCATATGATACATATACATAGGGGAAGAAGTCAGCCTGAAACACAGCAATTATTTCTGTGCATGAAGATAATCAGTTAGGTTATGAACCCTTTCTGGTAGTACTGCTACTTTTTTGCTTACTTTACTTCCCATGTATATACTCATATTTGTATGTGTTGTGGTCTCTTTATGTTTTGCGTATAGTAGTCCAATTATGTAGTAAGTGAGGCATTCTTAGCTACTTATTACATTTTTCATAGTAGACAAAACTCTGAAATGAAAGCATCCATCATTTTACTGTCCAAAATGGGAAGATTTTAAATATTGCACCTCTATGATGCATGCTGCAGAAAATGCCTACGTTTCTACATGAGTTAGTTCATGTACTGGAAAGAACTGTGTGTGTGTGTAGCAATGCATTGGTTAATGAACTATTTATGTCATGATAGTTCTTCCAATGATCTCTGATAGTTTTCTGCCAACATTACAATGACAGTCCCTTCTGGAGGCTTTTTGTGAAAACTAAATACACATGTGATGGCATCAGTGATGTCATCAATGACATTTGCGATGTCATCAATTCATTTTGTGATGCCATGGGTGTTAGTCCTTGCAGAACACAGTGGTAGCACGAGTTATGGTTGCTTAGCTTACCATAACTGGCGAATTTCTGTGTTTTTTGGGTTTTACCTGTAACTATAACATCCCTGTAACAACGTATTTCCATTGAATTTCATAGGTTTTTACTAGTGCAACTTAACCATAATGTCCCCTTAACAACTTTTTTTTACTGAATTTCATAGGTTTTTACCAGGATACCCTTAGTTTGTAAAGATGTACTGTACAACATACTGAACCTGCTGGCACCATGTTAATGCGCACAGCAGTCGCGGACTAAGCGTCTGGTTGCGGACTTTGAGTGGCATCCAACCTGCTCAGAAAGGCAGGGGCTCTCTTACATAGTGGTACCATTCTGCAAACACAAGGAACATATACAAACAACATCATGTACATGAATTGCAAGGGAAAATAGAGTAGGTCTGCAAAGTGTGTACTTATGAAACAAACAGCACAAAGGCATAGGGAGTACACCATAACGGAATGCACCAACAAGAGAAGTGACATCTGCCTTCAAAAATCTTACCGCACTGCTACTTTACATGGTAACAAAGAACGAATGGGCAGAGTAAGGACTGCAAAGTACTAAGATCAGAACGTCACGACAACATAGTAAGCACACTAAAGTTTGTCTGATAATTGCACAGGTGGAGCAGTATACAATAGCAGAGAAGCATAACGTTTCTTTTTGTATGCAGCAATGGCAAGCACCTTAGAGTGGCTGGAATAAAATTTCTCTCATGACACAATGACTTACGATAGTAACCCCATTGGTACGCACTGCAGTCTGAAACGTAAAATATTTAATATCTATTGCTTCATGTACACCTAACAGATTTATTTTTCTTTAAGAGAACATATTGGAATGGAAAGCAAGGCAGCACAAGCGGCACCCCTTCCACAACAGCATACGGCACAGGAAAGGAAAGAAACTGGACAGCCGGAAAGCCAAAATGGAAGAATTGGTGTGCAATTTTGCCACCTTAAAAGACTACATACAATTACATATTATGGAAAAAATAAAATACTTCAGCCCGACCTGCACGTGTACCCCTTCCCCATTTCATAGCCCACCATCCCCTCAAAATCCGTGTGATCAAAGACATTACAATGATACCTCAATCCCTTCCTGCCCTCATGACCAACGTGTACAAATCCCTAATTTCCCACAATATTGATCCACTTCTGCTACCCCTTTCCTTTTCGTAATAGTATTTATGAATGTGTGCAAATGAAGATTGATATGTAAATTGTTCCTGAGTGTATATGTGGCTTTTCTTTTGTTTTTAAAATCCCCTTATCACTCAGCAGCGCACAGTACTGGTGGGAATGACCGCAATTAAGCAAAAGGGAGGTGTCCTACGGACACTGCACCATCCCAGCCTATCCGCAATCACAATGGAGGCATCCGTACCATGCCGTATGGACCGCATGTCCGCACCTTGTGAACCACCTATAACTAGTTGTGGGAGTAGACGTTTGTCCGTTGCACAAGTACGTGCATGTGTATCTCTTCCTCTGTCTCCTGGTAACACCGCCCCTGTCCAGCATATGCAAAGAAACTTGTGACAAACTTTAAATAGTTTGAGGCGCCCACCCACATCCTACAGGTAGCTGTACACATAAACATCCCACCAGCTTTACCCTACAAACACCCAGCATGTCCCAAAATGGTTGGTGCACGTGTGTCGCACTAGTAATCAGTCCAGAGATCCCAACGGTGTGCATAGGACACCTATGCACATGCGCACAAAATATTCTGTGCAAAACGCGTCCTGCGGACAACTGTCCTAATCGCGAACATTCGCGACATCACCATGCAACCACACCCACTCTGCGCATGGGCCCTTATATCTCGGACACAATCTGAACCCTCAGACAGTGGAAAAGTACAATGTTCTGTGATCTATGGAGTGTTTTTGGGAAATTACATGCTTACAAACACCCCACAATGTGCCATTGCACATGTATGTATTTGGTTCAATGATGTAGGCCTCTTTGCCAGTTGCAAGGTCTCCACAGCAGCCCTACAAAAGGTCACTCTCCAGAACTGCTTTGCATTCGGTTTGTAGCTTTTCAGAACAGAATAGCGTCCCAAATAGCTTTGAGCTGTAATTGATTTTGGAACAATTTCTGCTATGCTACATTACCTTTGCAAGTAATGGCAACCATGTCAGCCCGGCTCACTATGTACAGTAATAGAGAAAAGTATAAACGCCCCTTCATGTGAACCACACCCTCAGTACCTATTATCTCCACTGTCCCATTCCCATGGGCAGCATGCTGAAAACGGTAGTATGTGGCACGTGCACTTCCCCAAGTACCACAATACGTGCCCCAATAAAGCAGCAACAGTCCTTCTTCCCTTTCCACTATCTTATTTCCAGCACCCCCTCATTCAGTACTGGTAAATAGGCACACACACATCCACCAATCACAGTAAAGAGCTCTCCATGTAACACTCTCAGTTCTGTACAACATTCCTCTGCATAGACAACACACCCAGAAATGCTATTGCGCAATCCTTTAGCCTCCACAGTCCCTTTTCCATGCCCACCATCCTCAAAAGCCCCAGATGTGGCTTTCGTGCTGTGTGCGGGCATGGGGGAATACATTTTTTTTAGATGTTTCCAGAGAAACACCTTTATTTTTTATTTTCATACAGTTTTCTGTTTCCTTCTCTTCCTTACATTCTTAGAGTAAACTTTTCAATGCCTCCTGTAGATGGGCAAACAAAAGAGCATCACCAATGCCGGACAAAGAAATGCCCTTCGCCTGGAGATACACCGCGTTTCGAGAAGTAATGCTGTCATTGTTGCAGAAGAACATCCCACGAGCACACAAAATTTCATACATGCTTCTGTTGATGAGACCCCTTCCAGCCTCTGGCTGGGAATAACATACATTAGGATAGTCTCATACTCTTCTTGGTGTTATGGCTGAGAAAACCACCTGTGCAGTGGGAAAAAAACCTCTTCACTGCATTCATCAACCTCTTCAGTTGATGGAACAAAGGTGAATAAGCCATATAACCCAAATGCACGCTGCCATAATGCACAACGACACCGTGCACTGTAACAAAACTGGCCACATGTTTGCAAAGTTCAGGCATAACGCCAAAACTGAGTACATGGACAGCGCACCAAAATGCGTCCACTCCTTCCAAATGAAAATCGACATCAAAGTGTCTTTCCTGGGCATACTTGTGCAGATCTATCCTGAAAAGGCTTGCATGTGGCACATGTAATCCTGAAACTAGCGCAGAATCCGCAAGGTTATTGTGCTAGGATTGGGAGGGGGGGAAGACATTTCAAACATGGTAGGGAATTGGGTCTTTAGTCGTGGTTCAGAAAAGATTTTTTATGTTTATTTTATTGTGTTTTTCTTTTGCGTGCTTGCAAACAACCTTTTTAGTTTTTTCTCTTTATATGACTTTCTGTTTGCTTCTCCTCCTTACATTTTTACCGAATTCTGGTCAAAGCTTCTTGCACAATGCAAAAGAAAATAGCATCGCAAATGGCGGTCAAACAAATGCCATTGGCATGGACACAGTGCATATTTGCGACTTCACAATCTCATAGTTGGTGGAGAATATCCCATCAGTGCACATAAATGCACACATGCTTCTGTTTATAAGACATCTTCCGAGCTCTGTCTGGGGACAAATTACAACAGAAAGGTCCCATACTCCTCTTGGTGGTATGCCTGAGAAAACAACCTTGGCAGTGGGAAAAAACTGCTTCACTGCATTCATCAACTTCTTCTGGTGACGTAGCAAATGTCCACACAACATGTGACCCAAATGTACACTTCCATAATGCACCACAACAATATGGATAGTTGCGACAGAGGCCACATATCTGCAAAGGTGAACCATCCCGCTGAAACTGAACTCATAGAGACTACCCGACAAAGCCTCCACTCCTTTCATCCTGAAATTAGCAGAAATACCTCTTTGCACGACATACCTGTGCAGATCTTGGAAAAAGGTATCACCCATGATCAGCACTGTGCGTCTCTACATCTCTACCAACTTCACTATACAGAGTATTGGGAAATAATTGTACTACCTCTTCCTGTGAACCACACCCTTAACATCTGATTGGATAATCCCCACAGTTCCATTTCCATGGCCACCATGCACAGAATGGCAGGATGTAGCATGTGCGCTTTCCCAGCTACAGCGAGGGCCACGCCCCAGTAAAGCAGGGACTGTCCTTCTTCCCTTTCCACTATTGTTTTTGCAGCACTCCCCCATAAATGACTATCAAATAGTGACACAGACATGCAGCAATCACATCCATGACCTCTGCATCCAACACTATCATTTCTGTACAGCACTCCATATGTACCGTCCACAATCAGAGTACACGTCTCGTGTGTTCTGAAAGCACCTCCAGTTATAAGTTTTCCTAAAGTATCCACAATTTCAGCATTTAGATTCAACCAGAGCAGCACCCATCACCACTAAGTAGAGGTAGCAATATTTATTTTCCTCCCAGAACTACAGTAAGTGCAAAGAACCAATACTTCAAAGTGCAGTACAGTAGTTAGTAATCTGCGTAATGCACACTATCCAAGCACATAAAATATGCTGTTCAACCCTATCCACTTCTATACACAGTATTTCAACATAGCACTCAGTGGATACACTGCAGGAGTGTTCATGCCATAAACTCCAGCTATGGACTAAAAACTGTAGGATGTGCTAACAATCACCACACCCATGCAACCAACAATGTATGCAATGCTCACAAACCACACACAAAGCGCAACAATGGCACACCTACTTGCAAGCAGGCCACATAGTTGTCTGTGCAAGGGCTCCAGCCATACATCCAAGACGCTAGGGCCTCACCACACACAACACACCATAGTACACCCTATGTTTAAATGCTCATGTCATGTGCAATGCACTCCCCATCTGCAATTGAACCTGCCAACTTTCACCCTGGCCACCTGTTTCCATGCATGGCTGCATGACTTTCCGTTGGGTGTGGTGAACGGTATGTGGGTGGCTATGTACATTGTGCATATTTTAAATGTGTGGTTGAGGACTTCCTTTAATGGTGCCATATCTTAAAGCACTTCCTACAGAAAGGGTCTTATAAGGGGCAAACCATAGCAAAAGCAAATGCTCAGATATGGCTCCCTAATGTGCAACACGTGCAATGACCTACACCATATGGTAATGTACACATATCACCTCACTTCGGGTATTCTACAAAGTCTAAAATGTCCTCCACAACCATTCTTCAAAGTTCTCCACCATCGGAAAGATGCAGAGTTAAACCTGCATGGCTGCCTTATGTTTTAGTGGTTTTAGTGGCTCTCTGCAAGGCCTAGGTTCATGGGTGCATGGCCTAGGGCCAAGGCCTTTGGCCATGCACCCATGAGCGTAGGTCTTGCCCACACACACCACAACATAATAGAGCCATGAATGCGAACATGTGGCCACACACCACAATCCACAAATGTAACGTAAGAAGGGTGTTATAAAGGGCAAACCATAGCAAATGCAAATGGTCAAATGTGGCTCCCTAATGTGCAACACATCCAATAACCTACACCATATGGTAATGTACGTATATGAGCTCACTTCTGTTGTTCTACCACATCTAAAATGTCCTCCACAACCATTCTTTAAAGGTCACCACCCTCAGAGAGATGCAGACTTAAAACTACATGGCTGTATTTTGTTGTGGTGGCTGTGATGAAGGCCTAGGCTCTTGGGTGCATGACCTACGGCCTATGGCTTTTCACCATGCACCCAACGGTGTAGGCCTTGCCCACACCCAGCACAACATAACAGAGGCATGCAAACGAACATGTGGCCAGATACCACAATCCACAAACGTAACATAGGCAGCAACACTTCTACCCAACCCCTGCACCATAATACAGCGATGCATGCACACATGTAACAGTTACCAGAATCCACAAACATATCACAGTGTCCGGCACTCCTACCCACTTCTATTCACATAGCATTGTATTACTGCCAACCCCAGCACTCCATGAAGTGCACAAAACCAATACTTCATGGTGCAGTACAGAAGTTAGCACTCTGCGCAATGGACAGTACCTAAGCCGATAAAATATGCAGTTCAACCCTATCCACTTCTAAGCACACAATACTTCAACACTGCACCCATTGGACACAATACAGGACTGTTCACTCCATCAGGTCCAGCCATGGGCTACACACTTTTGTATGGGCTAACAATCCCCAGACCCATGGAACCAACAGTGTATGCAATGTTGACAAACCACACACACAAGACAACAATGTGAAACCTAATTGCAACCAGGGTACATAGTTGTTGGTGCAAGGCCTCCACCCATGCTTCGAAGGGGCTTCGACCTTGCCGCATGCAACACACCATAGTATACTGTACGTTAAAATGTTCATGTCATGTTCAATGCACTCCCCTTCTGCCATTGATCTGCCATCAGTCACCATGTAAAGAGGTCGCTGCACCAGCTATCGTGCTGTAACGCAGGCTGCCTGCATTCACCATACAAGGTAGTCGCCGGTGGAGGTACCCGTCATTTGGCGCAATATGCACGGATACTGCAGGCACATCACAGTTGTATGTTTTTCAGGCCCTTCTGGCACAGCACTGTCCTCGGATACACCATGGCGGCGTTTCCCAAAAATGTTGACGCACAGCACGCTTCCGTCCAGCCAACCACTGGCCGCATCCAATGTGCACTGACATCACAGCGTACTGCAAGCCAATGAGACTTGTGTCCACAGAGCGAACAGGGAAATGGGTCCACGAATGGGAGCCAGATATCACTATTTTTTTGAGACATACATTTCATTTCTTTACAATGGAAGTACTGGTCGGATTTCCACCAAACACACAAAAGGACGCTTTCGGAACCAAGCCCCCGCTCCTGCCGCAAATTTGCTTAAAATCGTCCAGCCATTTGTCCTGTAGGTGTGTGCAGTTTTTGACCATTCAGTCTATGGGAAAATAATAATTGGGACCCCCCCTATAACTTTGCCCCCCTCCATGAAACCTCTCCCAACTTCACAAAAACAATTCAGAGCGGGCCATATACTTTTTTTGGTAAGGATTGGTCCAGGGGCAGCAAAGTTATAAGCCACCGAAAAAGTGGTCTTCCTATAGGTTTAGCAACTTAACCATAACTACACGGCCGCTACCGAGGACTGTGTAATACGCACTGTGTAATCTGCTCCTTCTTTCCTACTCTGGGAACTCTCCTTTCTATGTAGTATAGTCCCCTCACCCACAGTTATAGGTGGAACCTGCCACCTTTCCCATCACTACCCTCCTTCCCCACTTTTCAGGGAAACTGACCCCTCGCTGCATTATGGCTATTCTAGCTCTCTCTGTCAATAGGTTTTGTTAATAATAACACCGGCACATATGTAAGTTATTCTACGCTGGGTGTTTGCACTTGAGACAGAGTGGAAAAGTTGGGCAACGTTATCTAGGGGTCAGGCGGGCGCTATTTCAGTCTTTCGAACCGTTCATTCAAAAAACAGCATTGGCCAGTTAATAATGTTCCTGTCAAGTGTTGTGTGCAGAAGAGAGGGGACCCAATTATGTATGTGAACTTCAATGAAGGTCCTTCAAATTGCACACCTCATAACTATACTGAGGGATGGGGGTGCCTCTGGAGGGGGCACCTGCATTATAAATAATTCAAGGTCAGTGCTGGCTGAATGGGGCATTTTAAACCGTGCCAGTTACCAGACGTAGCGAGGGACCTGTGAATTATGCAGAGGGGCTCTGGGAGGCCCACCTTGAACATTTTTTTAAATAATGGGTTGAAATAGGGCATTTTACTGCACAATTGGGTATAAAGATATGATTCACAATCATTCTCAAGGGTTACACATGAAACAATCCAAGCAATGCCAGGCCCCTAACAGAACACAGGAGCATGTTTCCTGATGCCTGTGTCCACAATATATGCCATCATGGCCTTGTGAATCACTTTAATGATGCAACACCCACAATATATTTAGGCATTAACACTGTAAATCACTTTGATTTTGCTCTCCATATACAGGCCAGCATTCCTACAGTAAATCACTTGCGTGTTTCCTCACCAGAAATATATGCAAGATACCCCTTTAAGTCCCTTTCAAGACACTACGCTCAAAATGACAGCCTTTTATACTGTAAATCACTTTCCTGATGTTGCTCTCAGAATAACTGCAGGTGTTTCCTCTGTAAATCTTTTGTGATGCTGTACCCAAAACATTTGTCAATATATATCATTGACATGCCGGTGCTGCCCCCCCCACTGTCACACATTCACTTATCACACTTTCACATATGCGCACCATTTACCAGTCTTACAGAAGCACACCCACACACACACATGTAGACTTTCACCCGCACATCCGTGCACACATTCACTTGTGCACCCACATAATCAAACAAACACACACTGCAAAACATGCATGCAAACACCTACCTTTTTCTCAAGTCTGGTGGGGCGTGGAGGGGGCCTTCTTGGAATTTATCAAGTTTTAGCAGTGGGATGTATTGACCCACTCCGCTATGCTATGCGGCATCACCCTGCCAGTTGTGGGGAAAGAAACAGCAACAATGGTGGCAAAACCCTTGTGCATGCCAAAACTGACAAAAACCTACAAAAATCATGTGCTTCAGCACACAAAAAGAGGGATGCACAACCTGCCACCCATGTTGCATGTGCAGTGGAATGGAGCACACCCTGCAGAAATGTGCCAGTGGGCTCCATAACCAGCAAACAGAGTGCAGAGAGAAAAGCAGCACTTTGCAAATGAAACCCAAAAATGTGCCTACAAATGACATTTCTTTTGTTGCCAAAAACTCCAAAATGCCGATAACACAACACTTTTCAACATTCACAATCGTGCCTGGTGCTAAAATCCATGTATCAAATGAAACATTGTGAAACATACAAAGTCTGGAAACTGACAGCCTCTATGCCAAAATCTGTGTGCAGTACTCGGGGCGACCTGAATAACAGCTGTCAGAGGAGCACTAAGGCAGCTTTAAAATGACCTAAAACTCAAATTTCTGCTGAATTAGCAAACATAAACAGGATTGTTGCCAAAAAGGAATACAGATTTTAGTTGTGTTTTTGATTTCACAGATTTTAAGGCCAAGAAAGAAATGTATTTGTATGTGATGCAACAAATGTGGGTTTTGTTAAGTTTAAGAAGTAATTAGCTTGGCTGAAGTTGAAAAAAAACTGGGAAAGCAGGTTTATTCCCAGAAAGAGGGCCTTCCCCTCAGCAGAAACTCACAGGGAGATGTGAATTGCAGGGTAGGAACAATGACCAAGCTGCAGCACATGAAATTGGAAGTGTGAAGCGTGTCGTAAATGGCCTCTGCAAGGAACAAACAAGGATGAGAATACTCCTGGACTGCAGGGAGACAAAAAGATGCGGAGCCAAGTGACCATCTGTTGCTGAACATGAACAAAGAACACTTTTTAAAAGACTTATAACTTGCTATTCAAAATGGGGAAAAATATAAAAACTACAGAGTTGTTCATTTAATTTCTGGCCACACGTGTGAAGAGGCAGCAGAACTGCGTGACATGTTCTGGACAGGAATGGAAAGATATGTGATTTTACGCAAAATGTATTACTGTTAGAATTGTGAAAATGTACACACATATCCCTATGTTAAACACGCACGCTTGTGGTAATTTGCAGAAAAATTGGAAAGTGTGTTCATATTAAAAAGGGCAAAATTCTGTAGAAAGCGGAGACAAGATCCCACAGCTACGGGGATTTGAGGAATAGCTGCTGTGTAAAATATGCAATCTGTGTATGTGATTTTTATAGAGGTTGCACATGTGTAAATATGTATTTTGCCAAAATTAGACTTTGTGTTCCGGTGGCTAGGGGTGGATTTTCAGCATCATAAAATTACACCATAAAGATGACACTCTGTTTTGCTCCTCCTATCAAGGCAGAGAGTAGACTCTGACCCAATCACATTTAACAGGGGAAAGCTTAGCTAAGCCGCCCATCTACCCCTTTGTGATGTCATTTTTAAGGCATAAATAGAGACAGATGAGAGCCCATAGGGATTCACTGATCCAGTCATCTTCCTGATTCCGGTGAAGCACGCTGATCCAGCTTCCTACATCCAGCTTTCAATATTCTTCCAGATCCAGATGCCAAATCTCTTGCCAGCAATAGAGACTATTGATTTCCAGCAAGGCCCCAATCCTCAAATTTATTCTCCCCACTCAGTAAAGCGCTGTGTGGCGTGAGAAGGCCATTTTGAACCTGCATCCAGAAATTCTCTGGCTTGCCACCACTAGGCTTGTCTGAGGAACTCGCCATCCAGCTGATCCAAATACCCACAGACCATGAGAGCAGATCCTGTGCCAATCCAATGACTGTCCTAGAGGATCCAGTCCCGTGCCTGAGGTGCTGTTTTTCCTAGACCAGACCCAATCCTGACCAGAGCTGACGGTCCCGTTAAAAACCTATCCTGTGAGTTTAATGGGAAGAATTGTGTCCCATAGCATATGTACTTTGCATAGTCTTGTCCCAATTTCAAACCAATCCTATCTTTCATTCAGAGCCAGTATTGTTAGAATTATCTTTGCGCGGACGCTTCTCTCATATGCGTTCCTAAACCCTAACTTCCTATTGATTGATTAAGAAAGTAATTCCCAAACCAAACAGAAAGCAGAGTATCACACCTTAACTGTTATGAGCAGCCATGAATAACCTTCATGTGTGGCATTCTACTTTTTGGTAGTCTTTAATATAGCATAAGAAAATCTATCTGTCAATTCAAAGTGCATTCCCGTTTTCCATTCTCGCACCTATCTCGAAATAACGACCTTTACTAAAACGTCTGTAACTCCCTCAGTTTTTGTGATGGAAACAAAATCCTACTTGTAGCCAACATCCATAGCTATCCATGGAACCCAAAACCGCACTGCTACTCAGTGCGATTCTCCCGTTATCGTGAATATTGCGCAATGAAAAGTTTGCTGCGATTTTAAAAATCTGAAAAGTTTACACATGTAAAATAGCTCTAAACTGCTTCCAACTTCCAAATTGTGTCCCATAGCATATGTACTTTGCATAGTCTTGTCCCTAGTTCAAACCTATCCTATCTTTCATTCAGAACCACTATTGTTAGAATTATCTTTGCGCAGACTCTTCTCTCAAATGTGTTCCTAAACCCTAACTTCCTATCAATTGATTAAGAAAGTAATTCCCAAACCAAACAGAAAGCAGAGTATCACACCTGAACTGTTATGAGCAGCCGTGAATGACCTTCCTGTGTGGCAGTCTACATTTTGGTAGTCTTTAATATAGCATAAGAAAACCTATCTGTCAATTCAAAGTGCATTCCCGTTTTCCATTCTCGCGCCTATCTCGAAAAAAACGACCTTTACTAAAACGTTATCGCGAATATCGCGCAATGAAAAGTTTGCAGAAATTTTAAAAATCTGAAAAGTTTACACATGTAAAATAGCTCTAAACTGCTTCCAACTTGGATTTTAAGATTTCAAATGTTTTCTTTGGACTAAATCATTGCTTGTGTTTGTGCGCAACTATTCAAAGCGGCTCCCATAAGAATTTATAACAATTTCAGTATTTTTGACCATATTTGGTGTTTTGCCCATTCCATTCTAAAGACAATCTTAAAAGCCATTCTGACAGCTGGACAGTCAATTCCATTTTCTCTTGTGTTTGAAAGGGGGAAAGTGGGACTGATATTCTGTTTGATTTGTGCCACTCCTGAATACCTGCTCTCTCCTCCTATATCTGGGGGAACTGCTAACCATAGTGCTATCTGATCTGAACCAACACAAAAGTATTATTTTCTGTGCTGCATTGTTTTGCTCATTACTTATTCCTTGTGTATTAAAGATAATATTCAGTGTTCTGTCACCCTATTGGTGATTGTTGTGTACCTATTAAAACATATTGCGATTAAATCTTAAATACATAAATAAATATTTACCTTTGCAAACCAGCCTGATTCCTGGTTCAGTGTGACCGGGGGGCGAGAGGGTTCCAGGAGAAGGGTGTGATATGAGTGGTATATCATTCAGAATATTGAACTTTAGACAAAAATAAATAAGGATTTCAGTTGTGCTTTGCATGCTGAGCTTTGACTTGGGTGTGTGCCTGATTGAAATCACTTATAGCTTGGGGGCTCGTCGCGAGATCCTGAATTAGACATACCACTTGTGACAGTCTAACACAGCGTGCTAGCTGATGGGTACATACACCTTGTTGGGTTACCATACTGTGATGCACTGTAAAAACACTCTTCAAAAGAAATACTCAAAGGAGTTTGGCCTGTTTGCAAAAGTGAAGTAACCCTGAGATAAGTCAGAAGGAAATTAATATTTGCGGAACGGCGACCCAAGTGGAAATCAATATTGCAAGGGAACACCTACTGCACAAATTGTTTGTCAGGGAATAAAACAAGAAGTCACTGAAACCAACCTTAATATCTGGCAGGACAAGGGGCCATTACATCAAGCAATTAGCGAGTTGTATATGACCCCTAAAATAAAAGAGGAGCAATGCAAAATTGGCAAAATAGCGGCCTACCTGTACCTCCACATAGGAGTCATACAGGAAAAGTACACCGACCATATAGACTTCACAAAGAGGCAAGGGGAAGCGCTGCAGAAAATCCAGACTAATCTGGACTCTGCAGAGCAAAGGCTTCAGAGTAGCCAAGAAGCTGAAACAGAGGCTGGGCAGTATGCCACCAAACTGCAAGAAGAACTGACTCTCTTATTGCAAAAGAATGCAGAGCAGGATGCCCAGACATTAAAACTGCAAAAAGAGTGTCAGGAAAAATTGGACTCTCTACAACAGAGCCAACAAAAGCAGGAGCAGCAATTGGATTTAACAGAGTCTGTGCGGAACAGTTAGTCATCCTACAAGACCGCATAGACAAATTAAAAGAGGAAAATAATACATTGATTATCAAAGACCTAGAATCCTAAACAGAGTTTGATGAGGAGCGCGAGAAACTGGTGCCCTTAAAAAACAGAGGGACGACCTGGCTGCAAGAAGGGGCATTCTAACTCAGGAAAGGGATGCCTTAGGCCAGGAAGTCAGTCATTTTAAAACAAAGTTAGAAGGAAATCACCTGGCCCTTCAGGAACTTGGTGAAATCAAAAGGGACTATGAAAAGCTTATTAGAGCACACCAGGCAGGTGGAGGAGGCTCTGGCAAAGAGTAATCAGGCCAGTAAGGACCAAACTCAGGAGGTGAGTCTCCTGCAGCAAACATTGGCCCAATACTCCCAATTCAGACAGGAAGCACAGAGAGGCAATGAGGCTCTCTGTGAAAAGAATGACAGGCTCCATAGACAGATAGCCATGCAAGAACAACTCATAGAGACCAGTAAGGCCTTAATAGAGGAACAAAAGGGTCAGATTCTGGCAGGTCATCAGGGAGTAGGGGCTGAAAGTGATGAGGTAAGATGGGAGAGAGAAACCCTTGAGAATAACCTCAGGAACCCTGGCATCAGGGACTTTAATCCCTTCAGTTCCATGGACTCTGCCACCCCCATGTCCACTGGCTCATATGAACCAAGCGCCACAGGGATGGTAGACTTCAACATAATGGGAAATATGGGACTGACGGATCCACGCCTCCCAGAAATGGATGGGTGGGCATCTATGTACAGATTCCCAAATATTAGGGCCAGCCTCTCTGATCAGGGACACTCCAGTGAGGGGAGAATCAGAGAACTGGATCCTCAGAAACATCTCCTACCAGTCAGTAAAATTTGCTCGGGAATTCCATGAGTCTAGGTCCACTAAGAGCATTTTGAAAACCTCTTCCCATCTAGGATCGTGGGTGGGGGGTACTCAGCCAATCCTGGGAGCAGGGGAGAGACAGAAGACTCTGCTGAGGGCCACAGGTCCCAAGAGACTAGGCCCCCACATTCTGCCAGCCATTCCCAAGCTTGCAGAATCAGGGAGAGCCTAGAGGAACAGACAGCCACCTCTGGTAGCAGTGCCTCTGAGTCAGAGGATGAGTGGTCCAGGGTGACCAGAACTAAAAAGGCCAACAACGTTAAGAGGGCTCTTCTGAAAGATCCCCTGAAGCAAATTAAAGCTATTAGGAGCATCATCAAGCCCTACCACAAAAATGCCAAATATGCAGTTTGGGAGCACCTTGAATTGTTTGAGTAAATGATCGAGACTTTTCACCTGAAGGACAGCCAAAGCTGTATTCAGTATGTCAAGTGGACATTTTCACCTGAATACTCCAGCTTCTTTGCGGGGCTGGAGGATCAGAACCATTTAAGATGCTCCACTTATGGGGCGGCCATCCTAAAGCATTTTTCTATTCATAGAAACCCTCAAGAGGCCCGCAAGGTAGCCTACAACCTACAATTTGGGAAAGATCAGGCCCCACAAGAATTTGCCCAGGAACTGAAACGCGCCAGACCACCAGAAGGGTGCGCACTGACAGTAGGGTATTTATGAATACCTTCTTTCATGCCCTCACTAAATACATTATGACCCGACTAGTGAAGGACTTTCATGAGAAAAGATCACTAGACTGGGTCATTGAACAAGCAACTCGCATCTACGAAGTGCAGAAGCCACTAGAAAGTAAAAATACTAACATAAGCCCAAATCCTAACAACACCACTGCTGCTGCTAAGGTGGCAGAGGTGAAGGTTGCCCCCATTTTAGATCTGGAGATGGGGGAGCCTAAAAACCTTCCCACGCAGAATCCTACCAACCCCAGACCCAGAAGGCCCTCGGGTCAATCCCAAACAGGGAGTCAGGCAGTTAACTCCACAAATTAGGCCCCTAACTCCCCTGACTACATCAGCCCACGCTACAAGGGCAACAGGCCCATCCTGGGCTATGTGTGGACTCCTCCAGCCCAAGGGGGGGCCCAACCAGGTAGCTGCCAACCCAGGGAACTTCCCTCCTCACTTTCCCCAGGAGGGCAATAATCCCTCAAATGCCGGGTTGAATTTGTTTCCCCGGTACCCGCCAAACCTCAACCCCCAAAACAACCATTCTTTCTTTCCCCACTTTCCTGAGCCCAGACAGCCCAATCCGGGAGAGGGGAGGCCAAGGGTGGAGGGCCACTGAAAACTATCCTAACCAGGGGTATTATGGGAGAAGGGATAGTTACCCTTCCCGTGATCAACCAAGGGTAGACCAGAGGACCCCATACCAGCCAGAGCGGGTGTCCCAAATGGAGCGCCAGGTCCAGAACATGGCACAGGATCTGGGTCGCATGCTGAGGGCTCAACAAAACCATCCAATAAACATGGCAACTCAGAACTCCTCAAATCCAGGGTCTGGTGCTCCAGAAGAATGATGGGGGAAGAACCCCGACAACCCACCGGTTCCCAGGGAGGAGGCACAAGGGGAAGGGGGTGTAAAGCCTTAGAGGAAGCTTCCTTCCCCACTTGTGAAAAGCCCCTGGAAACCCAGGAACCGGAACCAGAATCTCCTGCCCCCGAAAGTCTGCAATCCCAGGAACAGAGGGTGGGTAGGAGAAATAAAGAGCCTAAGAAGGCCCATTTTGTGGAGGAGGTGTGTATCTTCCTATTTGAAGGAGAGGGGTCCTCAGAGGATTCTGGGAAAATGGTCTTCTCCTTTAGGGATGGAGGAACTCCTCCCAAAGAAAAATGGGTCTATATAAACCACACCCTGACTGCAGAACACGCTTCGTGTTATTCTGCAACCAGCAGTGTGATGCTCACCGTGTCCAGCTCCTGGTCTTCAGCATCTTCCTGTAGTCCTGCATGAACAAGAACAAGATTATTCAGTCTTACCTGAGAAAACACCATCCAGCACTCAGCTTCTCAACCGGGCTGCAATCTGTGGAAACCAAGAGAAGAAGAAACATCACTCACCTGTGAGTACTAGCTTAAGGACTTCCGGCGAACCGCTACCACAGCTGCTGCTCTCACATGGCGATCTGCAATAAGGAGAAAAGGAAAACAATATTAGAACACGCTTGCTTCCAAAACATTGAATTCCATCAGTCTTAACTGAATTCCATTGCACTACGCTGCGCTTCCATCCAGAGCACCACAGCAACATCTGCAAAGGAAAAGAGACATATTCAGGTTCGCTTTCAATATTGAACAACCGCACAGCGCTGTACTTACCTTAACAGATTCCGGGGGCCTGTTTTTCATCGTGCTCTCATCCACTCACAGCACTACAGAGGCTTGTGAGGAGAAGAAGAAGAAAACACAGGTTAGCTTTAAAAGACAAAATAGGAGCTGCGCTACGCGCTTTCTCTTACCTAGAAACGGGCCACGCCATCCGGCACGCCAGCATCAAGACCTTCGCACCTGAAAAGAAGGAGATAAAGACATTAACGAATTCCCACCATAAACAGAACAAAGACTTACAATTAACAAACCTACCTGCCTACCAGCAGCTTCGGGGTCACAGCAGGCCTGGGCCCAAGGAAGGTGTACTGCACCAGTGAAGCAACTCGGGCAGCTCGCCAACAAACGTGAAGCGGCCCTGCAGAAGAAACGCAGGACGGATAGCTCACCCTACAAATAACTAAGATTCATTATTCAGCACTGGGCAACTACGCATCCAGGGTTCCAGATCTCAGAGCCTTCCAGACGCCCCCGGGATATCAGGTGAGTGTAACACAAACTGGTGATGGGGAGTCCTCTCTATTTCTGAAAATCAACCTTCCTTCCAGTCTAAGGTGGCATTCTACGCTGGAAGGGAACACTCTCAAATTTTATACAAATTCACAATCAGAAAATCCCACTCCTATAGCCCAAAATGATGAAAAATCAGCTCAAAGCTTGGCTGATATTCAGAAAATTGGAGAGCAGTTGTTCATCCCTACTCAGTTAAATAAAGGGAAGGACTCTGTTCTCGCCCGAGCATGCGTGAACAGCAGTAAGAGCTTCATCAGCGAGGCCATGTTCACCAAACTCCCAAAAGATCCAGCCATTCCCACATTTAAACTGGGAACATTAAAACAAATGGGAAATGGACCTGGAAACACCCAATTCCAAACATCTCCTGCCTAGCAGGTGTATGCTCAAATTTTCCAAAGGGAACAAGAGCATAGTCCATAATTGTTGAGTCGTGCGAGATGTCCCTGCTGAATTTTATTTAGGCAGTGACATTCTCAATCGCTTTGCCATTAGTTTGGACCTAATAAACTTCAAAGCTTGGTCCCGATTAGCGGGTAATCCCATGGACTTTGATGACCTAGAGAAAGAATTTCGGTCAGCTCAACTGCTGCCATATTCTGTTTAAATTCAGATTGGAGAGGAAGTCACCAACCCAGAATGAACTCGACAATTCTCACTGGAAGTAAAAATTGAAAGAGGACAGAAACTGAAAAGTCCTGACGCCGATGTTCATCTCAATGCTCATTTCCAACAGCAGGGGTTGGGGGTAAACCCAACACCATTAGTCAACACAGAACACAACACCATTCCAATAGAGGTGGATAACAGCGACCTAAAAAGTATCACTCTGGGTATAGGCACCATTATTGGAATGGCGGTTGATGACCAAGATTTTTCCATAGATTTAGGTAACGAACTGTTAGGACCAATCCCCAAAGACTGTTTTGACAGTGATAGCGACGATGACACAACACCAGACAGGATCTTCACCCGGCATGGGGGGAATTTCCTGGTGTACTCTTTCTGCCTTTATGGTAAGGAAGATATGACCTGTGACTTCAGGAGGGATGAGGTGATCTTTCAAGTGTACAAGGACTGCCTTCCCCACCTGAAGCCATCAGTCCAAATCAATACGTTGACCAGGCACTTCTCCACCCAGCTGGAGGAGGCCACTGAGATAGCCAAACCAGAATTCTTTCCGGGCTTCAGGCAGATGGTTGAAGAGAGAGTCAACCTAGCTGATGCCTGTGAGACTCTGGAGCAAAAGCAAAAATTTAAAGTTTTCTTAGATTTTCAAGATGTCTTTGCGGTGGCCTCATTTGACTGTGGTTGGACCGACATCCACACAACAACAATTCCCACGGACCCTGACATGACTCCAGTGTTTGTAAAGCAATATTGCTTCCCTCTCTCATCAATGGAGTCTCTTACTGAAATGATAAAGAACCTTGAGTCCCGTGGGATAATTTGTCCAATCCACAGCACCTTCAATAATCCGGTGCTAGGGATTTTGAGACCAAACGGCCAGTGGAGACTCTGTGCTGCCCTGAGGGAGCTCAACAAACGGGTCCATACTTCCCGATGGCCTCTTCCCTACATTGACCAAAGGCTGTCCCAGATCCAGGGGTCAAAGGTATTCACTGCCATTGATCTTACCAATGGGTACTGGACTGTACCTGTCAGTAGGGAGGACCAATACAAGTTGGCCTTTACCTTCGGGGGGCAGCAGTACACTTGGACCCAGACTCCCTTCGGATACATCAACTCTGGCAATTAATTTAACATCTTTCTGCATAAGGCCATGCCCGACTTGGGTGAAAGGGGTAACCTGGCCTATGTAGATGATGTTCTAATCAAAAGCTCAACTGTGGAGGAACACATAGCGGAGATCCATTATGTTCTGACACAGTTAAGGGCTGCCGGAGCAAAACTCTCTTTCCAAAAGGCACAGTGGTGCAGGACCCGTGTCAATTCCTTGGGGCATGAGATAACTCCTGAAGGTCTCTGTCCCCAGGAAAAAAAAGTAGAAGCACTCCAGAAAATAAAAGACCCCACAACTCTGCGGGAACTAAGGAGCCTCCTTGGACTAACTAATTACAGCAGAAAGTTCTTTGAGGATTACCCAGAGATCACTAGACCCCTGATCCATCTGTTGAAGGGAGGGTCAAGTGGGAGTGGGGTCCAGAGCAAGCCGAGGCAGTAAGACAACTCAAAATAAGCCTCTCACAAGTGCCTTGCCTAGCTTACCCTGTCAAAAACAAGGAGTTCTTCTTGGAGACAGGGTTCTCAAATACATGCTTAACTGCAGTATTATATTAAAAACATGACAAGGTCAATAAAGTAATCTCCTATGCGAGTAAGACTTTATCCTCGGTGGAGGAAAAATTCAACGATTGTGAGAAGGCACGCCTGGCAACGGTGTGGGAATTAAAGAATTACCACCCATTTATCCAGGGGGATGATGTGCTCATCATAGTGGAGACTCCACACCAACCTTTGCAATATCTTCAAAGTGACAGAATCTGGGACAGAAATGTGAGTTATTCCCAAATTACTTCCTGGATTCTGTCAATGCAAGGCTTTCCTGTGGAGGTCAGATAAGGCCAAAACAAGAAGAGTCCTCTTGCGCAAGGTCTGGCTGACTTGCATGATTGTGCTAGAGAAAACTGTCTCTAGGATGAAAGTCTTAATATCAAGGACAACATGGAGGCATACCTTAATTCCCCACACAAAGTCTATGAAGAATACAACTGTGAGGGAATGGCCATGGTCTATGTGGATGGGTGCTCCTACCATGTTGACAACAACAGGGAAAAGGAACTTGTGGCCGGCGTGGGGAATGCATGGGTGAGTGATGCCCCAGAACTCTCCGCTGGGTACAAAATCGGTCCCCGAAGTAGTCAAGTGGCAGAGTTGATGGCTGTGCTTCAAGCCATCCTCACTGCTGTCCAACAACAACTCCACGAACTGGTCATAATCACCGATTCAGATCATGTGCGGAACAGGTCGTGGAGCACCTGGTTAACTGGAAAACCAGAGGCATGCTATGTGCTAATAATAAACCTTTAAAACACGGAAAATTGATGATCTGGTCACCTCGAATTGGATGACCATCTACTGGAAAAAGATTACGGGTCATTCTAAAGTAGAGGGACCAGACAAAACTGGAAATAACCTAGCTGATCAGCTGGCCAAAACCGCAGCCATCCAAGGGGATCTACTGGAGATAGAGTCCCTGTTGGGGGAAATCCAGGGCACTGCTATCACTAGGTCCCAGACAAATGCTCACAATGAACTCTCAACTGCACAATGGAGTAAGGAGACCCCAGATGCTGATTTGATTACGGCTCGAAAAGGGGATCCAATAATTGGGAAGTTTTATCAACACATTGAGGACCCTGAGAACTTTCCCTTGACGGATACCGATTCTATTGTGAAAGAGGACATCATAGTGTTGGTGAAATGTCTAAAAATGTTCCGAGTCCAAGACGGTTTGCTGGTGAGGCGATCCATTGCTGGCCATGACGTGGTCCCCACCTCATTCTGAAGCCTGATGCTAAGTCACACCCATGATGCAGCCACAGCCGGTCATTGGGGGTTTCATACAACATTAGAAATCTTACGAGAGGTTGCATACTGGCCACACATGGGGCAGGACCTTGACTAATACTTGAAAGGGTGTCTTGTGTGTGCACAATTTCAGCCAACATCACTCACACACCATGTTCCCCTCCAAAAGAGGGGGATGACACTGTCTTGGTCAGATTTGCAAGTTGATTTTATCAGGCCCGTGATTCGCTCCTCTAGGGGGAACAAGTACATGTTGACCGTAACATGCTTGTTCACTAAATGGGTGGAATGTCTCCCGACCCCAAATAGCAAAGCAGAAACAGCAGCTGCCCTGATGATCAATCACATCTTCTCGCATTTTGGACTACCCCAAAGGATTGAATCAGACCGAGGTAGCCACTTCACTAGTGAAGTGATGACAAAGATGTGGGAGATACTTGGGGTCAAAATGAAACTACACATTGCCTACCGGTGGTCCTCTAGTGGTGGGGTTGAGAGGTACAACAAAACTATTGTGAGCATATTTAAAAAGTTAGTAGCAGATTATGGGCCAAGTTGGGACATTCGATTACCCCTTGTGCTATCAGATCTACCCCTTCTTCTGCAACAAAAATGTCTCCATTTGAGCTGATGACTGGACAAAGGATGGTGCTACCCCAGCATCTGCTCTACAGAACCCGAGAGCAGACCTTGATAAATGCCTCCACAACAGAATCTGAGAATACACCTTCAACATGCTTTTGCCTACGCTCAGCGGAACCTAGAAAGATCTGCAGACAGTATGAAGACCCATTATGATCTTAAGACAAATAAAAAAGAATACCGAGCAGGAGACCGGGTCTACTTGTACAATTTCCAAAGGAACCAATCCAAACAGCGCAATTCCTCCCAACTTGGCGGGGCCCTTTTGAAATTGTAGACAGACTCTCACCAGTCACCTACAGAATCCGCATCCCCAAGGGCAGTTTGACAGAAGGGGAAGACAAGTGGGTCGACATAAACCAGCTGATTTGCCATCCCAGGCATACTTTGCGGCAAATAGAGGAACCAACCAGAAACCCAGATGGGGAATAGTGCCAATTAGAACCAATGCAAGTGTGTTTCCCACTGCTGGCATCCCCAAATGACGTGTGGACACACTAGTGGGAAAATATCCATAATCATGCTCTAAATATGGGTGCAGTACCCGGGGCGACCTGAATGACAGCTGTCAGAGGATTACTAAGGCAGCTTTAAAATGTCCTAATACTCAAAAGTCTGCTGAATTAGCAAACATAAATAGGATTGTTGCCAAAAAGGAATACAGATTTTAGTTGTGTTTTTGATTCCACAGATTTTAAGGCCAAGAAAGAAATGTATTTGTATGTGATGCAACAAATGTGGGTTATGTTAAGTTTAAGAAGTAATTAGCTTGGCTGAAGTTGGAAAAAAAACTGGGAAAGCAGGTTTCTTCCCAGAAGGAGGGCCTTCCACTCAGCAGAAACTCACAGGGAGGTGTGAATTTCAGGGTAGGACAGAATCTGGTCTACAGAGAGCAAAGGAACAATGACCAAGCGCAGCACAGGAAATTGTAAGTGTGAAGCGGGTCGTAAATGGCCTCTGGAAGGAACAAACAAGGAGGAGCATACTCCTGGACTGCAGGGAGACAAAAAGAGGCAGAGCCAATCAACCATCTGTTGCTGAACATGAACAAAGAACACTTTTTAAAAGACTTATAACTTGCTATTCAAAAGAGTTGTTCATTTAATTTCTCGCCGCACATGTGAAGAGGCGGCAGAACTGCGTGACATGTTCTTGACAGGAATGGCAAGATATGTGATTTTACGCAAAACGTATTACTGTTAGAATTGTGAAAATTTACACACATAAACCTAGGTTAAACACGCACACTTGTGGAAATTTGCTGAAAAATTGGAAAGTGTGTTTATAGTGAAAAGGGCAAAATTCTGTAGAAAGCGGAGACAAGATCCCAAAGTTTTGAGGAATAGCTGCTATGTAAAATATGCAATCTGTGTATGTGATTTTTATAGAGGTTGCACATGTGTAAATGTGTATTTTGCCAAAATTAGACTTTCTTTTCCAGTGGCTAGGGGTGGATTCTCAGCATCATACAATTACACCATAATGATGACACTCTGTTTCTCTCCTCCTATCAAGGCAGAGAGTAGGCTCTGACCCAATCACCTTTCACAGGGGCAAGCTTAGCTAAACCGACCCATACACCCCTTTGTGATGTCATTTTTAAGGCATAAATAGAGACAGCTGAGAGCACAAAGGGACTCACTGATCCAGACACGTTCCTGTTTCCGGCGAAGCACTCTGATCCAGATTCCTACATCCAGCTTTAAATATTCTTCCAGATCCAGATGCCAAATCTCTTGCCAGCAATAGAGACTATTGACTTCCATCAAGGCCCCAATCCTCAAATGTATTCTCCCCACTCAGTAAAGTGTTGTGTGGTGTGAGAAGGCCATTTTGAACCCGCATCCAGAAATTCTCTGGCTTGCCACCACTAGGCTTGTCTGAGGAACTCGACATCCAGCTGATCTAAATACCCACAGACCAGGAGAGCAGATCCTGTGCCAATCCGGCGACCGGCCTAGAGGATCCAGTCAAGTGTCTGAGGTGCTGTTTTTCCTAGATCAGACCCAATCCTGACCAGAGCTGACTGTCCCATTAAAAACTTGTCCTGTGAGTATAATAGGAAGAATTGTGTCCCATAGCATATGTACTTTGCATAGTCTTGTCCCTGTTTCAAACCCATCATTAGAACCACTATTGTTAGAATTATCTTTGCGCAGACTCTTCTCTCAAATGTGTTCCTAAACCCTAACTTCCTATCGATTGATTAAGAAAGTAATTCCCAAACCAAACAGAAAGCAGAGTATCACACCTGAACTGTTATGAGTAGCCGTGAATGACCTTCCTGTGTGGCAGGCTACTTTTTGGTAGTCTTTAATATAGCATAAGAAAATCTGTCAATTCAAAGTGCATTCCCATTTTCCATTCTTGTGCCTATCTCGAAAAAAACGACCTTTACTAAATTGTTATCGCGAATATCGCGCAATGAAAAGTTTGCAGCGATTTTAAAAATCTGAAAAGTTTACACATGTAAAATAGCTCTAAACTGCTTCCAACTTGGATTTTAAGATTTCAAATGTTTTCTTTGGACTAAATCATTGCTTGTGTTTGTGTGCAACTATTCAAAGCGGCTCCCATGAGAATTTATAACAATTTCAGTATTTTTGACCATATTTAGTGTTTTGCCCAGTCCATTCTAATGACAATCTTAAAAGCCATTTTGACAGCTGGACAGACAATTCCGTTTTCTCTTGTGTTTGAAAGGGGGAAAGTGAGACTGATATTCTGTTTGATTTGTGCCACTCCTGAATAACTGATCTCTCCTCTTATCTCTTTACATTGCCTATTGGGAGGTTGAGGGGTGTTGCAGGGGGAACTGCTAACCATAGTGCTATCTGATCTGAACCAACACAAAAGTATTATTTTCTGTGCTGCATTGTTTTGCTCATTACTTACTCCTTGTGTATTAAAGATAATATTCAGTGT
Organism: Ambystoma mexicanum; assembly: GCF_040938575.1. Lineage (NCBI taxonomy): Eukaryota > Metazoa > Chordata > Amphibia > Caudata > Ambystomatidae > Ambystoma > Ambystoma mexicanum. The sequence continues at coordinate 723,181,098 of NC_090926.1, forward strand.
TCTTTCACCCCATTGGCGATTGTTGTGTAAATATTGTGATTAAATCTTAAATACATAAATAAATATTTACCTTTGCAAACCAGCCTGATTCCTGGTTCAGTGTGACTGGGGGGGGGGGGTTTCAGGAGAAGGGTATGATATGAGTGGTATATCGTTCAGAATATTGAACTTTTAGACAAAAATAAATAAGGATTTCAGTTGTTCATTACATGCTGAGCTTTGACTTGGGTGTGTGCCGGATTGACATCACTTACAGAGCTACAGTAGATTGGAGGAAAGTGTGGAACTGGACGCATAACTACAGGGGCAGAGAATAGAAGCTTGGTGACATATTAACAGTAACAGGCTTAGTGCAGCGAGAATCCTTATACTGCCATGCTGCTCAGGAGCCCATTTTCCACACCTTTATTAGTATGATAATAATTAAAAAAGCCAGCCGAGCGAGTGGCACACACATTGGTAAAAGCAATGTCTTTCCCAGGGACATCATTTGGGAGTTGCGAGGGGTAGCTGCTGCCGTTGGCTCCCACTATGCTACCCCCTAGATCTTTCTTTGCAACCCCCATGGCCACTAGACAAAGACAGTCAAAGGAGCAGATATCTGTGTTGCACCTGAAAAAGGCGGTTGTAAATACATCTAAATGTGCCACAGCTTTTTTCACCTGGAACCTTGATTGCATTAGCTGGAGAAATAACAGGGATGCAGGAAAAACCATGAAGCCGCCATCACTAACAGGCTGGCAGTCCATTAGTGAAGAATTCTGAATAGTTGGGTTCAGAGACGGGGCTGTCTTTTCAGCTTGTGCCAGTACTGTAGCAACAGGAAGGGTGTGGGTGCTAGGTCTAGCTAATTGGAATGGGTAAGAGCAGCCTGCAGTAGTCAGTGACAGCACGGCATGAACACAACTCTTAACCATGTTTCTTGTTGTCTGCTTTGCACATCCAGTGAGCCACTGGGACTGTGATGAGAGGGGTGTACCCCAGTGGCTTCTGCCACCAATCCTGCCTGGACACTGCTTGACCTGACCCAGATCTTCCAGACCTGCATCAGAAGCACACTGTAGATAGACGCAAGGTGAGATAATCAATTTACATGAAGTTGCCCTCCGCCTTTGAAGTCAACCATCTGTTGCTTCCTCAAGTAAATAAAATATATATTTGGAAGGATAGCTCAGGGGCAATGTACTTGCTTTGGGAACAAAAGTATCCATTGCAACATGGTTTCAGTTCCTGTTCCAGGTTAGAAGCTGGATGATGCTGGCATTAAGAAAGATGTAAAGGACAAAAGAAAATAATAAAATGAGCCTTTTCTAGGGGTGATGTCATGCATTTTTAAAATAAAAAAACCCTCAATTACTGTGACCTGCAACCCATCCTTCTCCTCTAGCTCCCATCTAACAAACAAAACTGTGGTTTACTTACCAAATAGGCAAGACAGAAAGGTGAAGGCTGGAAGGTTTCAAATCATTCATAACCACTTGCACAGCTCTGGGCAACCCTCTAGACCATTGTTTTTCTGGTTGGACTTGGGATGGTCAGTTGCTGTTTCCAGTCTCGGGCCAGACACTTGGTCAGTCAATACCCTGAGTGATGTACAATAGTCCACGTTGTTGTGTTGGACGTCTGCTTACATTCACAGTAATTTGGCAATATGGGTCTATATACACTGATATTAACGCTACATAAATGTATATAAAATTGCAGTCATATCGTAACCATACTTTTCTTAGTGTACTGAGGAACAATGCTATGTGATGCCACTGCCTGTTTTATCACTTGTGTGTGGGTCAAATTACATCACTTTCTGTGATGTCATCAGAGGTCAAGGGTCATATGATGTCACTTCTGCTACCCCTGCCATTTTGGTGAAATTAAATCCCTGTTCCAAAGTAGTCAAAAAATGCCCAAACAAGACCCAACCAGCACATGTAATGGGGTTGTAGTGGGTGGTTTAGAAAGGTAGCCTCAGGAGGACAAAAAAGATGTGCAGTCAAAACTAGCCAAAAATAGCCCAATGGTCCACAAAGCATAGCTCTAAATAGCCCAATATGAAATGAAATCTTTGCACAGCAGGGAAATGTGAAGCCTGGCACCCAACTTGCTTCTCACAAAGCTGTTAATTGGACCAATTATTGTTGGGGAACTTCTCATTGGGTAGTAGGGCGAATGAGTTTGGAAAAAGAGGTTTCGTTATTTGGCGGTTTCATGCCATAGCATTGCCCGTTGCTATGCCAACTAAATATTCTCAGTTCAGAACCCCAATTCCCTATCTCTCCCTTCTGTAACAATGGTTTTGGCAAGCAGGGGCAGACTAGCAAGAGGGCAAATTAGTAATTGCCCCCCGGGCTGGCTGGGCTGCTGTCCCATGTGCCAGAGCTCCAAAATCTAAGACAAATTATCGAAAAAGATTACACTCTTTAGAATCTAGCCCCAAAAAGGAAACAAGTGCTGCAAATCCTGCTCAGAATTGGTGTAAATGGGACGAGGCATTTGTCTTGATGTCAGCAATGTTGTAGATGTGCCTAGATGGACCTCACACATGGGCTTCTACAGAGAGTAAGAGAGTAGGAAGGAGACAAGTCTAGACTTAAGGGGCATGTTCACACAGTGCCAGTGGCAATGTATGCATATAAATAACATAAAAGATTCTGTGACCCTGAACGGTAATGATGGTAGTGTTGTCATAACTGCTCCCCAAACACCATTGGTCTGTTACAATCCACAGAAGCTTTTCACGACTCCTACTTGCCTACTTGTTTGAATAATTCCCCTTTGTTCTGGTGAATTTAGTGATCACCAGTGTGTTCATACAAAATGTTTCTTAGCACCTTGCATGGGGGAGGCAGCCAACCAGGAGGCAAGGAATGCAGGTTGCATCCCTCAATGTAAGTTCACGTTCCAAGCTGCCTGATGGCTGCTTCCCCCGTTGACATCTTCCCCTTATCGTCCCTTGCCCTCCCCTGACCCCCTCCAGCCTCCCTACTTACCTAATTGCTGTGACAGCATCTGTGTGCCAATGCTGCTGCAGCTTCTACTCCTGGTCTGTTATGGCTGCCATGGAAATAGAAAAGGGGCTTCATATGGAGCCCCGCCTTCCAGATCCATAACAACCATTTTACTGAAGTATTTTCATTCAATGAACGGGACGCTGCAAGACGTCCCGTTCATTAAATGAAAATACATTGCTCACAGCACCCCGGATTACTGGATTGGCAACCCGGCATGCTAATAGCGTTAAGACCCTATCCGGCGTGCTCGATCTGGTGTAACTGGTCCGGGGACCCTCGTTAAACACCCTATACCTCGGGCCCCAGGCCGATCCGGAACGGGTCTGAACGCTTAAATAGCACTGTGAATAACATCCATGGATGTTACTTATATAGTGGTTGTACAAATAGCTGTTGGATTGTTTGTGGTACTTAAGTTTGGACACAGTTAACAAACACTCATAGAAAGTTGTAGTGTTTAGGTATTCATTATTAGAAGACTACAAACTTAGGGGGTCATTTAGAGTTGGGCAGATTTGTTTAATACTGCTGAAGACGTTACCAGCTGCGACTGTGCTATTTATGGAAATCCGTCCTACTCAAAGTTTACTACCAGCAGAGGTGGTATTTATGAAATACCTCCAGTGCTATTTCAGAAATACCACCTCTGATGGCACTAATGTAAAAAGGTGTTTCTTTCAGCCATTTTCAGGATCAATGTGAAGGGAGAAATGAGTTGTGGACAGGAGTGGCTCATATCAGTACTGCTGATTTTCTTTATTCACAAAAGGGCAAACTCTGGCCCTTTTATGCATAATGGATAGGGTGGTGCGAGGAGGCAATCAGAGATGCTCACCTTTATAGCCCTCAACATTGCAATTTTTAAACACCTTTTCCCTCTATTGAAGGAAAGCAACTGTGTTTCAATTTCATAAATGAATGAGAAAGAATAGAAAATATGGGGCCAGTTTGTATTTTTTACATTCACCTTGGAGTTAGAGGTAAAAATAGGTGGACTCTCTGCAAAAGGTCTGCCTAAAATACCACTGCCGTTATTCGGATGGAATACCACAGATGGCATTTGATCAAACTCTGAATTGGTGGACAGTAAAATCAATGGTAATTCCAAAATACTGACGATTGTACTGCTACCACACAACTCTGAATGATGCCGTAAGTCTGTGATGATTTTTCATTGTCCTGTCCAGAACACTCTTCTCTCATATGACCAACAAAATACACACATCTAAACCAACAACAAGTTCAGATATATAGGTACAAAGTCACATGAACACATATGCATCCTTCCAACTGTACTTTAAACTGTCACAAATACAGTCAAGCACATTAACCCAGTCACAGAAGCTGAAACATGCACGCACTCTCCACCGTATTTGAAAACAAGCATCAATATAATAGTTTGTTCTTGCTCCTGCTCTATCACCTGGTCCAAGGTGTATTCCTCTTGCTGTACTCTGTGCTTCCGTGAGTTGAAATATGCAGCCGACTATCCAAGAATGTGCAACTTTGGAGCACTAAAAAAGCCAAGTCACCTCTCCCTCTCTAGATTATCCAATTGCAGATCTCATAGCCACAATTACCAGCAAGACTTGGACCACAGCTTTTTGTTGTGTCTGACAGAGAATGTCTGGCAAATTAAGGTTGTGTACTGTCTAACTGTAAGCCAGGGCAATGGAAGGTGGTGAGGGCCAAGGAATGGGCTTGGTGTGATGGGCAATGATAGGCCATAAGGTGCAAGGAATTGGTGACTGATCAATGTGAGCTAGGGGTTTTTTTGTTTCATTTTTGCATTTGTTTGATATAGTTGTTTTTTATATGTTTATAGGCTTCTTTGCAGGGCTGATAATTAACAGCGTTAACATGGCAAATTCGTGTAAGCAGGGTTTGAAAGTGATTTCATGGAATGTTAATGGTGCAAATTGTGTAAATAAGAGGAACATTATTCTAAATAGATTAAATGAGTTGGGGCGGACGTTGCTCTACTTCAGGAAGCACATTTGCCTGAGACAGAGGCAGAGAAATGGAAACAAGAGTGGGTTGGGAATGTTTTCAGCTCGCCTTTTACCTCAAGCTCTAGGGGTGTATGCACACTAATTAGCCAAAATGTACCTATTTCAGAAATGTCTTGTAAAAGGGACAATGAAGGGCGAATTGTCTGTGTAAATCTGAAAATGCAAAATGTTACCCACTGTATATGTAATATTTATGCTCCTAATGGAGGTGATGGGAGTTTTAAAAAAAATTAAATGTACACAATGTATGCAAACTGTAAATTAAATGAATCTCATAGTAGGGGGAGACTTTAATGTGACTCTAAAACCAAAGCTGGATACAAGTGGAGACACTATGAGTGATGGAGGTACCATGAAACGAAAGGCCTTGAGAGAGTTTATGAAGGAGTGGAATTTACTAGATATGTGGAGATTACATCATCCTTTAATCAGACAATATACTTTTTACTCTGGTTGACATAAAATGTATTCTCAAATTGATCTACTTTTGACATCGCAATTGTGCACACAGAACTATAAAGTGGGAGACATAAAAAGCATACTAATCTCAGATCATGCGCCAATCTTGCTAGAAATGGTGTTAACGTTTCCGATGCCCAAAACAAGTACATGGAGAATGAATATAACACTTCTTGATGACACAGACATTTTGGATAAGATAATTAAAGACGCTAGGATTTTTGTGCAGGTAAACTGCACTGGAGATGTGAAAGTGGAAATCATGTGGGAGGCCTTAAAATCCTACATGAGGGGTATGCTGATTGGTCTCTCGAGCAAAAAGAAAAAAGAAAAATAATTAAAGAACCTGAGTGAGAACATTCTTAAACTTGAAAGGCAAAATATGTTATTATATTTAGTGGACTCACACAATGTGCTCAAAAAGAAAAAAAAAAGACCTAGAAGAAATACTTACAGAGAAAGCAGAACAACTCCTATTTAAAACAAGATGTAAATATTAGAAAGGAGGCAAAAATGTGACCGGCTATTGGCACATTGATTATGAGTAATGGACAATGAAAAAACAATAAGCGCTATTGAAAACAGGGCAGGTGATGGGCCATTTGAGCCCGAGATCGATCATACATTCAAGGAAAACTATACAAATTATATTCTTCAGAAGTGCATGTAAGCCAAGAACAAATGAAACAGTTTATTAGTGGATGCAATGTAAAAAGTCTGAAGACTGAGGACAGAGAGAGTCTTGAGAAGGATCTGAATGTAGAGGAGCTTAAACGTGCAGCGAGTCTCTTAAATTCAAGGAAATCCCTGGGGCCAGATAGACTCCCAGCAGAACTTTATTAAAATGTTCCTGATGATGTTTTCAACCTAATGCTAGCCATGATACATTCATCGTTGAGTAAAGGTCAGCTTCCATCTACTACATGGCACACCACTATTTCTCTATTTTTGAAGCAGGGAAAACCATCAGTAAATATGAGCAGTTATAGACCCATAAGCTTGATAAACACTGACAATAAGATTTTTGCAAAAGCCTTAGCATTGAGACTGGAGCACCTGATGCCAAAAATTATTGATCATAGTCAAGTAGGTTTTGTAAAAGGAAGGCATGCCTCAGTGAACATGAGGAGGTTATTGCTAACCTTACACGAAAGCAAGGAAATGACAAAGGAGGTGATGGTATAATCACTGGACGCAGAGAAGGCATTCTATCGAATTGAATGGGAATACCTTATGGCTGCATTAGAAGGTTTTGGATTTGGAGAAAATATGATAGGATGGATTCAGCTTCTATCATGTCAAATGGCTAGTATGAACACAAACGGTTTTATGTCAGGAGGATTTTAACTGGAAAGAGGAACACGACAAGGATGCCCCCTTTCCCCTTTACTTTTTGTCATCACAATGGAACCTCTTGCAGCAAAGATAAGAGAAGATAATTTAATTCAAGGAATACATTTTGGTGAATCCAGTCAAAAAAGATGTCTCTACGCTGATGGTATGCTCCTTGTACTACAAAACCTAGACACCATCTATTCGTGCTCTAATTAATCAAATTGATAACTTTCGCAGGTACTCAGGGTATAAGATCACCTGGTCGAAATTGGAAGCATTGCCAGCATCAAAAACATGTACAAATCAACAGTTAAGTGCCTACATTTTCAAATGGTGTTCTGATAAAATGTGCAACCTAGGTATTTAGTTAACGAAAGAAATATATCAAATGATGGATGTTAACCTGTCATACATTACTGAAAACCTGGTGACAGATTTAAGAAGATGGAATGAATTAAGACTAAGTCTTTGGGGGGGAGTGAATGCTATAAGGAGGATGTCAACTCCTTGAATCAACTACATTCTAAGTAGGATCCCCCTACGGGTCAAAACGAAATCTATAAAGATAATAGAAAGCTTGATAAAATCTTTTGTATGGGATGGAAAACAGCCACACCTGAAACTCTGGAAACTTCAATTGTCATCAGCATTTGGAGCACAACATCTGCTTCCATTCTTAGAATATTCAACGGATGTCTGGCTACAAGCTGAGACTAGTAGATGTACTCCTTTAAAACCCAGGAAGATGCAGCAGGATGCAGATCATTTGCACCAACTGCTTTTTTAAGAGCATGTTGGAAGGGTCTAATGGGAAAAACTAGAAAGGATGTATCTTGCTCTAGTATCACTTATCTGAGGTTGAATACAGACATTAAACTAGGAGGGAAAACACTACTTTGGCCAAACTGGCTATTGTGTGTAACAAATTGGTTGGGAGACCTATTTGAGGATAAAAAATGTATTAGATACAAACGACTGACTGGAGAAAAGGGTCAGAGAGACAGCATACTAGGGGAATACAGGGAACTGAAGAAGGCAGTGGAGAATAGAGTACCAGAGAAAGACAAAGACTGGCATGAATGGTTGCAAGAATATACATTAGATGGTCACATATCCTCTAAAGTTTACAAACAGTTGGAAAAATACAGAGAACCAAATAAAGAGCTACTTGACAAATGAACGGAATTGCTAGGATCAGAGATGAGGGAAAACAGGTGGATGAATCTATGTAAGAACGTGACATTAACATCACTGATTGTAGGTGAAAGAAGTAGATGAATCAAAATCTTGATCAGAACAATCCGGACTCCGCAAAAACTATATGCAAGAGGATTAATTCGATCAGAGGCTTGTTGGAGGTGTAAACATGATGTGGGCACTTTTGAGCACATGATCTGGGAATGTGACAGCTTACGAACCTATTGGAAGTAGGTTACGCTGAGAATGAACAAGGTTCTGCTACTGGATAAAGATTATGATTACACAAGTATTATTCTTGGGGAACAGGATCTAGTAGAGGATCTCTTGTTCCCACACGATGTTGGTTTTTCAGAGCCTCAAATTCTGCAAAAAAAGATTATTCTTAGGAAATGAAGTGAGGAAATCCCAGATGTGTCAGATTGGATATTGGACTTGCTGCAAGTGTCGAGGATGGAGAAAGATATTTTTTGCAGAGATAAAAATATAAGGCTGTATGAATAAATATGGGAAAGATTTCTAGAATTATGAATTTTATTCTGAGGGTGTTGACCTGCTAGATCTATACTGATGATTTGCAATTGTTACAATAGCTCACTGTGAAGAAATGAATTGTAGGTTTTTGTATATACATTTAAGCTTGTAAGTTATTGTTATGCATTTATGATTGAAAGTTCTATAAATATGTAAATAAAAAAATTTAAAAAATGTGAGCTAGGGAAGGAGTTGTGTGCAAGGTAAGGGGAGAGGATTGAATTTATAGCTTAAGTATGAAGCAAAAGGGGAAATGGTGGTTTGAAAGTTGATTGTAAGAAAAGGGGGGCACTGAGAATGTGGTGAAAGGGAGGGACACTGGAGGATGATGGGTAAGGAAAATAGGGTAAATGAGACCAAAGTATACATCTGGAATGGTAGGTCAGCAGGTTGACTGTTGCTGAGATCTATGTCTGAACCGCATGCCCGTGCACCCAATTGTGGGACTAGCTTGACCCCATTTCTTTTTCCTGACTAAATTATGCATACTTGCTTCATGAACATATGTTTCAATGGTATGCAGTGATTATAACTAATAACAAAATAACTAATCCAATTACAACAAATCCAAAATAACTAAATCCAAAATAACCAATTCGGAAAAAAATAAAAAAAAGGGCTTGGGAGTGGGAATAGTGGTTTTGGGGATGGGGAAAGTATTGGAACAAAGAAAAAGGGGGCTTTGGGAGGCAAGCCCCCCCACCCAAAAAAAAACAATGAAAAAGGAATTTGTTATCTTGGAATTTGTTATTTTGGTATTAGTTGTAATTGGATTAGTTATTTTGGATTTGATGAAATCACATGTAACCGTTTCAATTAATGCTTCTATTATATTGTTCAGGATATTTTATCATGTGACTTGGTGCTTTGAAAGTACACACAATTGTACAGACTAAGATTATCAGTATAGTACATTTTCATTATAATTCTAATCTTAGTCTAGTTGTCAAATTATTTGCATCAGGATACAGATTAGTAGTAGATGTGCCCCTTGTGGATACATTGGTGCTTTGAAAACCTGATGCACTGAGCAGTATACCATTTTAGCCCTTGGATAACTACTTTGAAGAAAGCATTTTGTGTTTGTTATATGAAGATGGAATAAGAGAAGATGAAGTCTCCCTTGCTTTCTAAATTGGAAACTGTGCAACTAGGAAGTCAGGGCTCAAATCCCCACCTTCCACACTTCATATATTATGTTATCCTGAGCAAATCACTTTTCATTAGTGTGCCTTATTTTCAATAACTATCTGTAGAGCAAGACTCACTCATATGGGTTTATACTCTATCAAGTTATTCTGTAAACAATTTTTACAATTAAGCATAACTGGTGGGGAGGCAGGATGGCAAATGAGTGTCTTATGTTGTGGGGGGGGGGGTGTACACAGAGTGCAGGTACGGGTTTTCTGTTTTGGGGTGAGGAGGCATGATGCCAGGTATGGGTCCTTTGTATTCCAGCTGATGTCTGAGAGAAATGCCCGACACCCTGGTTAATCAGTGGCTGTGCTCTACCAATTAATTCTCAAGCTTCCCCACCTATTTACAGTGTTCAAAAACTAAGGATGGATTGCGATGGGAGGAGATGTAGCTGGCTGTCAAATTACAAAGTGTAATACGACGTTGAAAATCGGGCTCAAATCCCAGCTTTCCCATGTCACCAATTATATTATCGTGGTGAAATAATTTTACTATGTTTGGTACGTGGGAGGGTTTCCGGGGGTCCGGATCTCTAAGAATCCACAAACATAACTGAAAAACATGTTGCACAAAAACAATGTAATGTCAATAATGTTTACTACACATATTTGAGAATGTGTGTGGGGGGGTTGATATTGAGATTACTTGTTCTGGAAGTTGGGGCTATTGCAGTATGGGCCAGAAAAGTAAACTCGTCCCCCAGCTGGTTGCCATTCCTCCTCTGTCGGCATACCAACAAACTTGGGAGAGAATACCCTTTACTTTCACTGTGAGAACATCTGACTTGGGTTGGGTTCGCTCACTGTGCTTCCTCTGGCCAATTTTGTAGGAAATATAATTAAGTCCAGGCAAAATTCACCCACCACCACTGGTTTACACAGATAAGTGTGGATATAGAGATGTTCTTTTTCTGCTCTAGGGAGCCAATTGTTTTGGTCTGACTGCTCTCTGGTATAAACATAAAGATATATCCCACCCTGCATCAAAAATAATCTCAATGGAAAAGAATTTCGGGGTAATCACTCAGTTATTGCTTTCCAGGTGACCTTTAGGTTGCATCAATCATCTAATTGAATTACTTCTGGACGTCTTAGAATAATTGAGCTAGTTGGAGAGAGAAAACATTTTTAGATAACATGTGCTTTTTAATTCATGTTGTTCAAAAATGCTGCCGATCATATCATCCCAAGTCTTGGGTCGTGTTTGGTCTGGAGTCTTTAGCCGTCCTTCGACCTAGTGTGCGGCTGCCGTTACACCTCTGTATTCCAAAAATTCTGAGATAGGTGGTCCAGAGTCCCTTTCCTAATTATGGTGACTCTGTCCCTATGGGGGTGAGACAAAAGAGATCGAGAAACTCGGGATAGAACCCACCAGATAGTGTGGTTTGAGAAGTGTGAAATGTAAGGGCGCCATTTTACCTGGCAGAGGGTCCAGGTCCAGGCTTCTGTTAACGTAAGGGGGCCTGGAAAGATGGCTGGAAAAACATCCCAAGCCGTGCAAAAATCATCTCCAGCTACGGAGTGGTCCCATGGTGAACGCCTACAGTTAAAAAAACAACAACAAGCAAGCAAACCCATGTAAAACTATTTATTAGCTGCACCTGCTGGTGTGGAAAATGCGTGGAGTGAGCAAGGAATACAGGTCAAACTTGTACCTGCACGTGGAAGACTGGCTGGTCGTAATGCCCCCAGAATGCTGAGGTCGTTCCGGTGTGATCTCTGGGCCAAGGCGTCACTGCCTCAAAGAACCAAAAAGCAGCAACATTTGTATGTACCCAAACAATGTAGGAAAGAGCTCCGAAAATGACGCCAAAATAAACTGGATTGCCTGCTTCTACCAAGTAATATGGATGTTAGCATTACATCTCACTGCCAAGAGCAGCGTGCACTGGTCCATGACTATTCTGGATGGGGGCTATGCAGAAGGGATAGGAGATGTGGGAGCAGGGGGTCTTATCAGCTAGAAACACTCTGTCATTTGCATTCTGTCAGAAATGACTAGCGTCTTTACACTGCGTCCAAGGAAGGATATGTCGACGTCCCTGGTTATTTAAAATGTCACCCAACGCTGCCCTGGAAACGAGATGAAAGACGTGCATCTTTGGGGTACAGAGGAGACATGGGAGCCAATTGCTCGTGAACCCTCCAAGAACCGGCAAATGTTTATGCAGTGTCCTTCACTGAAAAATCACGATTGCTTTACCGCCGTTGAAAGAAAAGATAAAAGCGTATGCTTTGCTAATCCAGACCTGCGCACGGGATAAACACCCTGGATGTATTATCTCATTAAGGGAGAGATTGCGCGTCAAGGTTTCCAGCACTTGTGGATTTTTATGATTCTGGGGTGAAGCACTAATGAGGAAAAACAACTTGTTTTTCTTCCAATTAGTAGCTCTTGGTGTGTCCTTGTCCCAGGGCCCTCCTTCCACCAAAATAAACAGGTTGTATCTCATAGGTTCTCCTGGGCACCTGCCTGGAAGCTGCTCATTTTAAATTGCTGATAGTTATTATAGCTGATATAGGGTGCTGCCAGGACCGGGTTTTGGATTCAAGGGCATTCAAGTTGCATCTGATGGGCATGTAGAGCCAGCGGAATAGGTCTCTGACTTATGCAGAGGTTGGGCCGAGCCTGGCCATACACATGCCGCTCTGGTAGCGCGTGTTCAGGGAAGAGGTAATATGGATTTGTGTGTGGGATGTCGCTGGCGGGATATGTGCTTCAGCCTATAAGCCTCGTGGTCTCTAAACAGCCCTTCTTTTAGTAGTTACAAGAATCCGGAACAAAGAGTGCAAATGTAATGGAACAGCACTATTATTCTCCAGAATAGGGTGTACACCCAGAAAACTTCCTAGTAATTTCTGCATCCTGCAGGCTGGGCTATTTCTGTGGTATTTTGAAGAAAATCCACATTACATGGTTAAGAAAAGTACTCAAAACGTGTGAACTTCCGCATGCCTTCATTTCCCATGTATCTTCTCGGAATTACCCAATTTGCTCATTTACATTTGGTTGTTAGGTCTTTTTGACCTAATTATAGGTGTAACTTTTGACCTTCTTCCCTTTTGACCTACTTACCTGAACATGAGGAGCGGCGGTTGCAGGGGTGACCCCGCTGCTCATGTACAGGTAAGTAGGTGAAAAGGGTTTGCAGGGGTATCCCCCACCTCCTTAATAATAGAGGCGGGCGATAAAAATTGCTCTGTTGTCAATAAACAGTCAAAATGGGGGCCCGCACAGTTTCACTGCAGTTAGTCTGCCCGTGAAAAAAACGTTTGTGGGCAGATCGTATACAGCCATTGGGCCTCATTACGACCCTGGCGCTAATGGGTTAACAGCGCCTTAAAAGGCTGCGAGGCCGTTAACCCATTAGCGCCTTACTACGAGGTCCCTTTGTGGGACCCGACCTGAATGGCTGGTCTAGACCAGCCGTTAAAGTAGGTACCTGCAAAGGGACCTTGGTGCTAAGTACGGTACTGCAATTTGCGGTACCGTACTTAGCGCCTTCCCCAGTCCCATTGAGCCCTATGGGGCAAAAATGGGAATGGGGAAGGGCCAATGTTCAATGGGGAATTACCGCCCTGCCAACCTTGGAATGGGGTTGTAATTCCCCATTGAACATTGGCGGACTCGTTACAATACCAGCACCAACCATGGTGCTAATAGCGGCATGGTTTAGCACCAGTATCGTAATGAGGGCCATTGTCTCGAAACATGTTATGTTAAAGGTTTTTTATACGGTGCACTATCACCACCTACATGGTCCATCGGCGCTCTGGCAGATCTGTAATGCAAGAGTGTAAGATGGGGGGTAAGTTAGTAGGACTGAGCGGGAGAAAAGAGCAAGAGAGCTGTGATGTGCTGTTGACAGCTTCAGTTTGGTTTACACCGTTCGCTGAGCATGGGTGTGAATTTTCTGTCGATAGCTGTCATGTGCTGTTGTGCGAGGCTGGGTATGCTTTGTTTCATTGTTGCATATTATTTGGGGTAAAGACTGTGCATGTGGTAAAACGGTGGGACTGCATGCAAAATAACACAATGTGTGGTTTAAAAAAATCCCACACAAAAACCTTTTGAAACAATATACTGTGTTCCTGTCCTGCCCCCCATCTGTGCTAGAGACCAAGTGTTGACATATATCCTGTTCCTCACAAGTGCTCACCTCGGTGTGTCACACTGCACTCCTGTGCACCTGTTGCAAATGACCATCAGATGCTGCCTGCAACTTGCTTTTCTTCAAACACTGCTCTGAATTTGCCCCCTGCCATTCCCTGCTTACTGTCTCCTCACCGGAAATGCCCACCTCTATTTCTACATGTGCTGTGCCCTGACAGCTACTACCACCCCTTCCTTAACTCCCCTCAACCGCTCAGTCCCTGCTCTTGTAGCATGCTTCACCTACCTGTGCCTGCTTCACGGATCCCCTTGCTGTCACCTTATGCAAGCCAGTTGCATCGTTCCGGGTCCTACATGACAAAACCTCCACAGTAAAACAGAACCAGGCTATGGGATGCCACTGCAAAGCTGCTGCACACTCCAGTTGCCATAAATAACTCAAAACATGTTGACACGACTTGAAGAGTCAAGTGAAGGTTGCGGGACCCTTCTTAACTCCCCTCCAAGGCTGAGGGAGTGAGATCAGGGGGCAATGCCCCTTATTGACTTGGCAGGCATTAAGCAAGTTGGAGACTTTTAGAGAGATGGGGAAGGTAACTGCCAATGCACATAGGAACAACACGTATATCACTCAATCTCTGTACATTAAATCCTCACACATATGAGATTAACATCTTGTTTACTGTAACAGGTGGCATACCTTACACCAGGGCAGTTTCTAGTCCATTTGGTGCCCAGGGCGAAACACTGAATTGCACCCCCACCGCACGCTAAGCATGTGCACCACTCCCAAACTATACCCTGCGGTTAAGTAACTCCTACCCAACGTCAATAAATCACTGTTATACACATGAAACAGGTTTTATTAATTTGTGATTGAAGAACTTTTTATTAAAATTCTTTTCATTTTCCTAACAATTAGTGTCTATTTTAATTTCTTGTATGTGTGCCTTATAAAAGCACATCATTGACTTTTTGGATCCTTTCTGGTCCATCGTCCAACTGGTCCTTGATTTCTCACTCTCCTCTGGTCCTTGACTCCCATGCATACCTGCCAGGTATTACCATGTCCTTTGTGACACTGAACCAGCACAGGCATCTCCTGTTAAATTCTAGGACTGGTATTTGTGTTCTTCCCATTATAAGTATGGGCCTAGAAGGACCACCATGCAAAGTGAAAATCCAGGACTGGCTCATGGCGTCACGCATGGCATTGGCCCCCCACTTGGCAGCAAGGCCCTTGTGAGTTGCTCCGCTTTTCTGTCAACCTCTGGTCCTTGATTGCCTTGTGAGTCACACTTCTCTGATCAGTCGCCCTTCTGGTCTTGGGCAAACTGGCTGATCGCTCTCCTCTGGTCCTTGGTTCATATGGCTCATCACCCCTCTAGTCATTGGTTCCCTCACGAGTTGCTCTTCTGGTCCATCACTCTTCTGGTCCTTGGTTCATATGGCCCATCACCCCTCTGGTCATTGGCTCCCTCATGAGTTGCTCCTCTAGCTAATCAGTCCTCACATTTTGATGCAATCATAAAATACCTGGGTGGTTACCGGGGATAATTTATGGCGAAATAAGGGAAGAATAGAGTGTTTACAAAGTGTCCACTTATACTCCCCCAAGTGAACAAGCCAAGTGCCAAGTGCTATGGCAGTACTGGCGAAAGGACTCAGTCGTCTGGTTCAGGCTAGAGGTGGCCTGTCAATGTACTGAACAAGAAGGAAACTCAGCTCCCTTTATTCAAGCCTTAACATCAAACGTTGCACTCAAAGTACATGCCACTGTTTTTTCAAAGCAGTCCTCTGAGAGTTAATGACTTATGAGCTATAATCACTACTGGTGTAGTGAAGTCCTGTTAAAATATAGAATGCCCAGGTCATAAAAAGTACTAATGGACACGCTTTTCTGTAATTTCCTCAGTTCCCTTTCCTTTTGAAAACACAGGAAGTGAATGTTAATGTGGTGCTTCCACCCGGGTAGAAAGAATGGCCTAGTGTGGACTGTCGCTGCTAAGAAACACATCAACTCAGGGGACATACGGCCCTGGGTGTAAACATGATCCCAGACTACAAACAGAAGTTTGGTATGCAGAGCCTAGTCATTCAGAGTAGATGGAAGACACAAGACTGGATGGACCGAGTACAGAGGCGGATCTAACGGTCGCCAGGCAGACCAATGGCGACCGGGCCCCTGTGCCAGGCCCCGCCCCTTTCACACAGCACAGGGCTCTTTGCAGCAAAGGGCCCTTTCTGTCCAGTCTCCTTTCTTTCTCCCTTCCCATCCTGGGCCAGTTTATGTAGTGGTACCTGAGAGACGACAGTGATGTAGACACGTCTCGTGACGTCCCTACACTGGCCCAGGATTGGAAGGGAGGAAGAAAGGAGACCGTTAGATCCGCCTCTGCCAGGTGACTCAGTGTTATGTGCCGGTGTGGTGGTGCCACGAGGAAGGAGTCGCCAATCGCCATTGCCCGGGCCTAGCTGCAGAAGAGAAGGTGCTGCTGCTCGAGTCGAGGGAGGCTGTCGTCCAGCAGTGTTTGCGGTCTGCTGCTGCTGCTTACTAAAACAGGTAAGCTTGGCTATTGTGGGGTTGGGGCCTTTGATGGTGTTTTTTTATTTCCAGTGTTTTTTTGTTTCCAGTGTTTCTAAGCATTTGTCTGCAGGCCTTTGCGTGGAAATGGATGTATTTATTTAAAGGGGGTGTGTAATCCGCGCTATGCCACTGTAAGCCGCTTCATGGCACTGGAGGGAGGGGTGAGGAGTGGAAGGGGAGACAGGTTGAGAGGGAGGAGAGATATGGCAGATTTACTATTTTTTATGTCGTCAGTGCTTACGAAACTAAGGGGTGTGTAACTGTGTGTTTTCGTTTCGTTTTAAATTCATTGTAGAGTTTAGGCTGATGTGTCCTGAACTGGCCGCCTCCTTGAGTGTTTGCCTTTGCTGGGTGTAGACATAGCTACTGCTGTGGGGATCAAATGGGACACGTAGGTGGTTGGCCTCTTTCTTGACGGAAGTGTGCAGCTGCAGCCACCGCGCACATTCCGTAGTTGGCCTCTTTGTGTGGGGGAATTTCAGAATTAGCGGATTTCGGTGGGTGATGCTTAGCTATGGGGCTTGCCCAGGTGTTAAAAGCAGTGCAGTCAGTTCCCTATCCAGTGAGTTTTCTTTCTTCTCTGGGGACGCTGGGAGAAGTCTAGCCTCTCTGCTCGCTTAGTGCTCGGCCATAGGGCCTCCCACCCATTCGCTACTTGGCCTCTCTGTGCCTCTCCACTGGTGTGGTGAACTCTGGAAGGCCTCGGCAGTCAGTTTTGTGATTCATTGTCTAATTTGTAATGCGTGCACTGGGCTGGATGTAGTGACGGCTGCCCGTTTGATGTGCTGCGTGGCCAGGCCTTGGCTGGGGAAGAGTACTCTATAGAGTTGTCTTATGGTTATTGCGGCCCTGATTCAGAGGCAGATCCAATGGTCGCCAGGCACAGGGACCGTCCCTGGCACAGTGAGTTAGAGGCTCTGGGCCCAGCTAAGAGGGGGAGTTCATGGACCGCAGTAGTGCCATGCCACCAGGGGCCCACTTCATTGGCTCTGTGTCTCTCTATCTGTGTTTGTTTCTCTGTCTTTCTTTCTCGTCCTGTCCGCCTTCTTCTCCCTTCCCCTCCATCTCGTTCATCTGTATCTCTACAATCCTCTCACCTGCATTCTTATCTCACCCCATCACCCTTCCCCTTTACCCACGACTTCCTCTTCCATCCTATGTTCTGTCTTTCTTTCTCTTAACTCACTTTATATAATCTTTCTCACTCCCTCTCCTAGACTCCATGTTTTTCCTTATTCCTTTCTCCATCGTTCTCATTCCTCCATCCCACTTCTCACTTGCCCCTCTTGTTCCTCTTTCTCATCGCCCTTCTCTAGCACCCATCATTACCTCTCTCGCCTTTCATCGTATTCCCCTCGTCCCCCCTCCCATCCACCTCAAAAGCACTCTTTGTCCCCCTTTGTTTTTCTTTTTCTTTCCACCTAGCTTGATCTTTTTCACTCCTCACTCCACAGCCCCCTCCCCTTTCTTCCCCCATGGATCTTGCACCAATCTGGTTTGAAATGATTGGCACAAGACAAGCAATGCCATACCTGATATAACTAGAACACATCTCCCCTTTCTTCCCCCATGGATCTTGTACCAATATGCTGAGTCTATCTGGTTTTAAATGATTGGCACGAGACAAGAAATGCCACGCCTGATATAACTAGAACACATCTCACGTATATATCTGTTGCAAAGAGCTAGAAGCTCAGAGACTACAACCAAAAGGCTAGCTAGCCTCGAGTCCAGACAGTCCCGACATTAGCATAGCCCAGATCTTTTCCAAATCTAGCAACACCCCTGTCTGAAAGGGTGGACCTGTGGGGATAGATGGGTCTCTGTGAAACGTGACTATTTAGGGATCAAACACGTGACTCTCCACCCTAACTTGCTGTTGAGATTCAGTGGGTGTATAAGGGCATCATGCGCATGGTGCAGCAGTTGGGTTGCTGCTTGTCAACCCCTCACTCCCCCAATGAAGCATAATCGGGACACTGATAAACTAAAGAGAAATCTGCTTTTGTCTTTTTTCAGATGTTACTGTCTGTGGTCAAAGTTGAAAGTCATTAATTTGAGCTTCAGGAGGGGTCCGAGAGAGATTCAATGTTCTGAAAGGTAAAGCTCGACTGGAGCGTAACTGACCCCTAGGTAACTGTAATAAAGACAACTTCATAAAAAATAGCTTTTGTCCCTAAAGTTTGCCATTGTGCACTTGTTACCACAATTAACTCCGCCCACCCAAAGCTCCGCCTCCATGACCCGCCCACCTAGGGCCCTGTGTCAGGTGCTGCCCACGGGGCCCTTTGCCTTAAATCTGCCACTGGCCGAGTAGTGTTTTCACCGGTTCTGGTTTCGTCCGGACAGTGTAGGTTCCCTCTGCTCTGGCCTGGGTAGGAAGGAGAGGAAGCCAGCACAGGGATCTGTTCAGTGGGACAACCCTTGGCCTCCCCGTTCAGGAGTGGAGGTGCCATTGCTGGTCGGCCCCATTGCTCACGCTACTCCTCTTCTGCACCCTCCCCCTGACAAAGTTTGAACGAGGTGCCTTTGGGATCAGAAAGAGGCTTGCTTGTGTAGAGGGATAATCAGTGCACAAAACGATGAAAGAACACCCTTTCGTGTGGGTTAAAAAGATCATTTTTTTTAAATGCCTTTTTGTACCATGTTTTTAATTGTTTTTAAATTTGCATGGGGACAGAAGACTCTTGGCAAACCTATGGCTCGGCTCTAGTTACCGCATGCGTGGCTCGGCAGCGTGCTTTAGCGGTGGCGGCATTTGTTTCTACTCATCAGTGAACTTTTGCATGAACGTGTGCGAGATTTTGGAGGGACTGCTAAAGGGAATTTGTGATTGGAATTTGGATAGGCCAATTACTACCGTGATCTTTAGGCCATTGCCACCCATGCCCTTGAAGAGTGCCACTCCTAAGTCTGCGCAGGGGTCACAGCACAGCTGGTTTGAGATTCACGGCGGCCCGGAAACACATGCTAGATTAACCGTGGAAGGCAACTCAGCACACAATAGCCACGCCAGCCATGTAATGATCAAAACTAGGTTAACAGCTTATTGCACGAAATACGAAACTGACAGCAGCACACAAGAGAGCGTGCCAATGGAGCCCGCCCCATGCTCCTGGGGCATACAGTAAGCCTAGAACCACACATAGGAACTAGTAATCGGACACACAATGTAAACTTTCCACTAGTCCAGGGGCACATTAACCATTATATAAACGCTGCCACTGTGACTACTACAACGAACAAAACACTGTAAGCAGTGCTGCACCGCCGATAAGCCACGGGGAAGTTAACTCCTAACATGATTGAAAAAGGAGTTAACTTCCCCGTGGCTTATTGTTTCTTCACTTCACCCGCTGTGGCGCCGAGTCTTATAGTGACTCCTGCTGCTAATGAAATTTAGCAGCAGCGGCCCTGGCGCCGCAGCAATGATTGAAAGGAAGAAGACTGACGGGACGGGGAAGTTAATTGGAGGCCGTTTGTTAGCGATTGCTAGAGTAGAGGCAGCAGGTGCTGGCGCTGCCTCTGATGTGCCGGCACCTAACGTGAGCACATCAGAGGGAGCTCCATCACCTGCTGCCTCTACTCGAGCAATCGCGCCCGAGGTAAATGCTTCCCCAGGGCAATTCGAGCCATCACCAGGGTGGGCAATGGTGCCCCCGGGGCAATTGCGCCCCGGGCAGTTGCCCGCTTTGCCTGGGCCAAGCAACGGGCCTGCCTTACACATCAGCAGAGGACAAGGTCGAGGAGGGTGATGAGGGGGTAAGCACACCTGGCTCGCATGCTGAGATGTCCTCAGTGGAATAGCTGGACTTCAAACATCCCATTTCTCAGCCCATAGCAACTACTATCCATCACCTTATGGGCCTCCACCTCCAATCCTCACTGGGCACGTACAAGAACCGTAGAGAATGAGCTGTGCACTATTGCTGTGGCTGTGCACCAGTGATCAGTGATAAAGACAAACCGCCGTTGGAGACCATACCCAAAATGCCAGATCCTGACTGGACTCCAATCCAGGGAATACACCACGAAGCCACGAAGTCTGGCAAGGAGCAGGTGACGCAAATGGGGGTAGGGGGTGGACCTTTTTCATAAATGTACCCCGATACACAAAACATTGGTGCACTAAAGCCAACTGTTGAGGCTCCATTGGAGAAGGCAGTTCATCAAGCATGCAAAGAGGCAGCAGAGTCAAGGAAGGAGTTGCCTGCTAACACACAAGACTAGGCCAGGGAAGCAGCAGGCCTGCTCCTGATGAGGCAGATGCCACCCAAGAACAGACGAGGAAGGATCTGAACATGCCCATGCACCTAATCTGCTCTTGTTGATAACTGAGTATCTACAGCCTGGATCCAAGGATACCCTTAGAGCCAACAACCACTCTATCCACTAGCAAATGGTCCAGAACAATGTCGACCATGCCCATCAAATACCATCATGGGTTGGCTGCTAGAGCGACAGGAGCAACCATTATGCTGCCCTGTTCTGTACTGTGGAACCCCTATGTATCCATGTAACTTTCAATATTGTACGTCTGCATAGAGGCCTTGGAGCATCCAGGTCCTTTTCTCATGGCTCAACCTGTCCACAATTAGAAATGATTCATGCATTATATTTCTGGATTTAGGGGGAGAGTATGACATGATGGGCAAGTACTTTGGGGAATGTTAGATAAATGGTGGGGGAAGAAAATAATGGGAAAGTTCACTGGGGAATATTGGTATTATGGAAAGGTAGGAGAGGATAGGAAAGTATAATATTTTAGTTAAATAGCCTCCTGCTGGGTCTATGGTGTAACGTGACATAGATTATTCATCCACTTGCACTTGATGCTGTTCAGGCAGTAGTATAACCCCCATTTGTAGCTGGTGTTCATATTTTGAGGTGTGCATTCATGGTTTACAGGTTTTCTCGATGCTCAGACTGAGTAGATCTGACTTTTCTGCATGACCAACATCTTTCCCTACTTCAATATTTTGATGGATTAGCTGCAGGATCACTATTTATTCTCATCCTTGCAAGTACCCTAATATGTATGAAGAGCCTCACCAGTGTAAGCAGTGGTGTATTTAGGCTTTCTGCTGCCCTAGGCCCAACCAGGTGCATCTCTCCTCCCCCAACACACGCACACTTTAAAACTCTCCTTTTCCAGATTCTGCCCATTCTTCAGGCTGGCTCCACCTCTTTTTCAACCCCGTTACATTTTAGGGTTTCTGACCACAAGTTTTGTCTTTTTATTTGCTAATGCACCAGCTTTCTGTAAACTTTGTTTTCACCCAGATTTTGGCAGGATATTGCATGAAAGTCAATGTTGTTGAACAAACACACGATTTTAACTATTAGTCAACCACTGTGGATGTGCAGGATCACTGGTTGGTTGAAGAGCGGATGGGTGAGACCATGTGAGCAGTAACGCCACAGCAAGGCTTTAACTTTTGTTACTGAACACCAGACATCTTTAATAGCTCCTTTCAATACACAATTCACTCTGTTTTTATTTTATGCAACTCCATACATTTTTGGAAGTTGTTGTTACTGCTATATTAGATAGTAAATTGTAGTGACCATAGCCCCTGAAGCAGAGGCCAAAATCTAGCATTCAAATTGTATACAGCAATTTTACCAGGCTCACACAATTTTAACTAGGGGGGTAAATGAGATTATAATACAGAGTTCCTAGTTCCAAATTTCAGATTTTTTTTACAACAATTTATGAATTGGAAAACCAAGAATAACAACACCATTAGTTCTTTAAACCAAACCCCCAATAATTCTCTATCAACGTTGGTGACACTTTATATTGTTTATGAATTTCTGATATTCTGTGTGGAGGAGGATCCATAGTCTGAAACCGCCATTTCCTCACTTCTGGAGTGGCCTTTGAAAGTTGCAAGAGGGATTGCGCTTTAGGCAGTAACAAACAAGGAGGTGATATAACGTAAAGCAGGTAACACCACCGTCCAGGGAGACATTGTACTAATAGTTGTGGCTCTCCCGGCATCATCACCAGCAGGCCAGAGGAGCTGATGTTGCTAGAATTCTGGGACATTACTTTTACTTGTTAGCATTACTCAATCTCCTCTCCTGCAGGAAACCTGTTGGAGGAGGTATATGTTTAGGGTGTTGAAGGACATGTTAATAAAAGAGTTTCATGGTACAGCAACAATTAAAATAAATAATGAATGGCTTGAATCTGCAATAAATGTCACTCTGTGCTAATTTGGGAAGTTGGCAACAGTGGATGTACAATGTTGGAGGGCATTGTACCGGTTCGAATCTTAATTATTCAAATGATCAATTGCCTGCCTCTGTTATGTATCTGTGCACTTCAGGGTCTCTATTTATTTATTTATTTCCATTTGTAAAGCGCACATCGGCCCTTAGGCATCGTGGCGTTGTTGCAGAAAACTTACTTAAAGGAAGGATATGGTTTGAGGGGTACATTCTTTTCCTTTGCTCACTTGCACAATTGGCTAATCGTAATCTGTCCACCCCACATATAATGGAGGCCTTTACATCTTTTTCTCTCTGAAAATAATCGGTTTAGGTAACTTTCCATCAGACTCGACTGGCCTATAGGGCAATGCCCGAACCAAAAATGCTAAATGCTAGCGTGGGCCTGTTTTTTTGGGTCAAAGTGGGGCAGTTTTTTGTGGCCCGCGTGGGCCAGCTTCATAAGTTACTTCACCATACGGCTAGTAGTTTTGATCAGTGTTATTGAATGCGTATTCTTTAAAATGCACACTTTGCATGAAATTTGATCTACAACCTCCCCTTTGGGCACTACTCGTCCCAAAAGGAATTAATTACTATTTGCAACAGTGGGTTACTTTTTCATTGGTGCCCGAGACTATATTATGTCCCAGTCCGAACCTGCTTAACATAGATAGATACACCCCCACAAACGTTGCGACAATGAGTGTGCTCAAAATAAAATGTTATAAATAATGTAACACCTAAAAACACGTGTCAACAGTGCCCTAAAAGCACTTGTAACAGAGAGGTTTAGCCCGCCATGGTTGTCTGAGACCCCCTTGAATCCCTTCCTCATAAACTTCCGCCACCTGGTGCTTTAACAGTGCAGTCACTTGCATTCAGAGTCTTCCAATCATGAAATATTATCAGACCTTTGTTGTGCACACATAAATACATCACAGGTGAAATGACGCTACAAAAGTACGTTCACAGACCCGGCCAGCAAAGGATGTTAAACTCACTGTACTTATTTATATAGTGCAGTCACCCAGCAAGAATGAGGAAGGGGGGGGGCACAGCACGGGAGGACCACTGCCCGCATCCTGTCATTGAAACAGAATACATCAACGCCGCATATAACGTATGTACATGGACTCTTCTCTGACAACAAAATATGTACTGACAAGTGTGGAGGCGCTCGTGTGAAGTGGGCACACATTTCCAATAGTGATGCAGGCTGGCACCCAGGGTCAGTGCCCTGCCATGTGTCACCTTTTACACCAAATCGGCTTACCTTGCTCACTTCTTGCTTTGTAGTGCCTGCAAAGACATTGCAGGAAATGCATTCTCATATTTATTTTTTGGAATGCACACTGAAATCTGCCGCTCCATGAAAATCTGCCGCCCTAGGCCTGGGCCTAGAAGGCCTAACTGGAAATACGTCCCTGAGTGTAAGAGGAACACGTCTTTAACTCGCATGCCTTTATTAATTAGTCAGGTGTGTCTTTGTTAGGGCAGTTGTCTATGTAATGACTATTTTGTACACCGAATTAAGGACATACATCAATTACATTTTCAGGGACCTCCAAAAGACATTATCTACACAAACAATAGGGGAAAAAATGGAGATAGAGATGGGTGATAACTTTCAAGATAAGATCGCCTGTAAGTGTTAAATATCATAGCTGGTAATCTTTTGAAAAAACGTAGCCCAGCAATAATTCTTTGTGTTTTTGATGAAGGCATGTTAATTAGCAAACAATGAAATGCCAGAGTCACATCGACACATCCTACCTCTTCCAGAACTGCGATCATTAGGTTTGTCTTGTATTATAAGTATGTGCCTTTACTTTCTGTAAATTATGATCCAAGACATCCTTTATTAACCGATAATGTTAAGACTTTGCATTTTGACATTTAGGGAAGCCTATGAGTTCCAAAATCTCTTTATGTAATGTACATTTTGTGTTTGTTGCTAAACATATGCAACTCTGTCACGTTTCCCTTTGTATCATATCATCTGTATTTCACACACTATGATATGATACGTGTTTAAAAAGATTTCTACATTGAAATGTATTTTTCTATTTTTCTATTAATATAGTCTTATAACTTAAGGGTGGGTTTACTGTCGAGGTTATGGCCCGAGCCGAAACCGAGAGCTATTAGTTGGGAAAAGGTCATCATGATAGTAAAATATTTACCCCTCCCGAAGTCTGTAAGAAATTTAGCACATATTGGTAGCAGCACTACATATTTTGCTGGTGAATATTTTTTTAATAGTGAGTTTGTTGTTTGTTTGTTTATTGATTTGTAGGGCGCGCCGAACCTGTAGGTAACTGGGCGCAACAAGTACAAGAATACTTAAAGCTTAGGTTACACAATGAAATAGATACAGTAAGGCGTAAGAAAATATACAAAGGGGGTACAAGTGAAGTGAGTGAAGTAAATACACAAACTGAGTTAGTAAATTAAATGTGGCTTTATTTTGTAGTGTTTGATTAACAAGGTTGTCTTCATCAGTTAATTATTTCAAATGCAAACTTGATTACACAGGAGTGGGTTTAACATGAGCATGCATTAGGCATAATGCAAAAGTAAACGTTTAACCTATTAGAATGTGAAAGTGTACTCCCATGTTGTAGCTTTTTGTCTGGTGCCTTAAATAGGATGCTGTATGAAATAAGGCAATAAACCCTCTTTTTTATAGGGGGCTTGACTTCAGAGGGTAAGGCGAAAGTTTTGAGAGGAAGTGAAGTCAAAAGCTACCCTTGTCATTGACGCTCTGGTAGGTTTCTTTTTAGAAAGACAGTGGAGCTAAACTTAGCACATATCGATTAGCTCTTAAAATGAACACAAGGAAGTGATTTTGTTTACAAACATGACAGATTGTAATTTATTAGTTTCTCAAGAATAAATGTTTAAAAACAGCAACAAATGCCATCCTTGGCACAGAAAGACATTATATACATTATATACAAATCGTGAAATGATTATGCATATAGGTGGGTTAGTACCTCAAAGGTGACTGTAGTTTCATGTACTGTTATTATTAACACAGTACGAAAAATTGTCGACACACACAAAGTTCAGGTGTTTCTAGTACGGTGGGTAGATGGAGCGGCCAGCGGTAGGGATGTAGAACCTGCTGGTCAAAGACAGAGGAGAGATCGAGAAGGACAGCTGGGGAGTTGGAGTCCAAATATGGGAGCAGTTCTTCACAGTTATTCAGAAGAACAGTTTATGTGCCTCTGGATGGTTAGAATCTAGATTGGCGATCGTGGAGACCACCAACAAGTTCAGTTTGTGAGTTGAGTTGGGGCAATGCCAGCTTCTCGAGCAACTTCTCCAGGACGGGGATGATGGAAATAGGGCAGTAGTTGGCAGGGCAGGTAGTGTTTTCAGGAGTGGGTGCAAAAGGGAGTGCTTAATGGAAGAGGGGAAAGATCAAGTGTCAAAAGAGTGATTGCAGAAATCAGCATGTGCATATGCAAGATAGCCAATGTTATCCTCGAGGGTCTTGGATGAGCAAGGGAAAACCTGTTTAGAGAACCTTCATGGAGCAGACTACTCTGGTAACTTCTTCAGATGTGACTGGGGAGAAGAAGGAGAAGGAAGAAGGAGGGGGTGGGGGCCAAGAGAGGTAAGGGGTGTGGGATGGGTTGTGAGTGTGTGAAGCAAGGGTTATCAGGATGTCTTGAGTTTTGGTGGCAAAGTGTGGGGCCGGTGTGTTGCTGATGGCCTGGGAAGGTGAAGGAGTCGAGGAGACTGTGGAAGGGTTGGCTAGTTCCCTGCAGATCTTGAAAAGTGCAGCTGTGTTGTTGGATGCACCGGAAACCTGTGTGTGTATGTGGGGTCTTTTCTTGCCACGGACGCAGAGTCTGTATTGCCTTTGGAGCAGGCAGCATGCCAGTTTGTCAGAGGATGAGCCTGGGGTTTGCCACTTCTGTTTTGCCGCCTTGCACTTTTTTGTCAGGGCCGCAAGTTTGTTGTTGTACCAGGTGTTATGCTTAGACGCAGGGTTCAGAAGTAGCCTCATGACTGGGGCAAGAATGTCAAGAGTATTGGTGATGGAAAGGTTGAGGTTACTGAGGGCAAAGTCAGAGGTAGAATCAGAGGTAGGGGGTGAGGGGGGATGAAGTTGGAAGCAAAGGCAACAGCTGACACTCATTTCATCAGGCGGATGTTAACGAACAAGGTTGGCAGGGCTTTTGGAGGGGTGGTTAGAGGGCCAAAGGGATCCACGGGAGGAGAGGAGAGAATAGTCTGACCAGGAGAGAGGGATGACTAGGTGGGGGAGAGAGAGAGAGGTCAGAGTGTATATGGGCATCCATGTTCTGTCCAGCTAAGTGGGTTAGCCCAGAAGGAAGAATGGAGAGGGAAATCGAGGTAGGGGAAGAGAATGGATGCAGAACCAGGGGAGTCCAGTTGGATGTTGAAATCACCCAGGAGGAGGAGGTTAGAGGTGGATGAAAGTAAAGAAGAGCAGAAATCAGCCCTTTCAGAGAGGAACAGGGTGGTGGGGCTTGTAGGATGGTAAATGGTAGCAATGGTCAGGGTGGAGATTCGAGAGATGACTAACTTACAAACCAGGTTTACAGAGGAAGAGTAGAGCTGGGTGGGTAAGATGGAAGCAGGAACCCACTCAAGGAAGATTAAGGCAACCCTCCAGCTAGTGCAGTGAGGTTGAGGCTTGGAGATGATCTTGAAGCCGTCAGGGAGGAGGGAGTCAAAAGCCATGACGGAGCTGGCATTAAACCATGTTTTGGTAAAAGCGAGAATGCCAAGGTCAATGTCTTCAAGAAGGAGACAGGTGTCAGTGGAGTGTTTGTTGGCTGAGCGCACATTTAGTGTTGCTAGGTGGAGGAGGTCTGTGCCTTTGAAGTGTAAGGTGTTAGATATCTGAAAAATGGCGTGTGTTGCAACCTGTAGGAGTCCTGAGAATGGGATACTCACACCTCACCGCATACGGGTGCGAAATGATCTCCCGGGGGGCAACGAGTGGGCTATATCATGATGACCATGGCCTGCCCCCAGAGGGAATAGGGCCCTGGGCAGCATGGGCCCTCTCCTATGAGATATGTCAGACCTGGTTGCTCAGGTAGGCTAGGGCTCACCTAGTGTAAATAGAACAGTCACAGACTTATCTTCAGTTCACCAGCTTGATAGCTTGTTTTATACAGGCCAAATTAGGTTCAAATAGCACATTGTTACATTACACAGGTCATCACATTCAGGGTAAGGCAGACAATTTACAAATGTTACATAAATGGTTGAGCAACATACATTAACTACTCCAACGTTCAGAACTCCCATCAGCAGCAACATTAATCACTAATGAATCAAATCTATCCGTCTCTGAAAGAGGCAGGGATCTAGCACTTAACATTTGATTTCTGTAGAATGATTAACTCCCAAGAAGAAGAACAAGTCATACTCCAAGGTTATAAATGACGGTGCTTCTTCTA
Source organism: Ambystoma mexicanum (assembly GCF_040938575.1). Lineage (NCBI taxonomy): Eukaryota > Metazoa > Chordata > Amphibia > Caudata > Ambystomatidae > Ambystoma > Ambystoma mexicanum. The sequence goes on from NC_090926.1 coordinate 723,209,206, forward strand.
GTACAATCATTCTAACCATGTTTGAGGCACAAGGTACTTTCACTAAATCCAGATGGTGATAAGAGACACATTCAACTTGTTATGTAGTACCTGAACGTAATACAAGGTAAGCATGGTATTTAATACAATAGAGACAAAACATTATGGGCCCGATTTACAAATATGTTCTTAAAGGGGAAAGAACCCTTCAAAAATGTTTGTAAGTCAGGCGCTTTGTCTATTCAACGGAATATTAAAAGCCTTTCGAGAAAAATATCAAAAGATCCCGAAGTACCACAATTCAGAGGCACAGGACCATTCTGCCAAGGCGGATTTGGCAGCATAGCACTACATTGAACCATACACCATCAGATTTTGAATCCCACTCTTTCTTTTAAGATGCCCTTATGCTTGTCATTTAAATTCTGCAATAGCCATGTCCACCCTGTTTAAGCGGTGCTCAGGCAGACCAGACAATGAACAAGTCAACATCGAGCTATATAGTCCTGCTTCACCCCAAGTCACACAGATCTTCATATATTTGATTGCAACATATTTTGAGGCAAGACCTGCTGGCAAAGTTTTCCTTTTTTCTTCAAGATTTAAACACTCCAGAGAAGAAGGATAAATCATACCTCCTGAAACCACACATATGTCAGAAGGCAACAAGCCACCTGGCCCTGGTACCATGATGGTGCCCCCAGCTTGGTCTATTTAAACAGCTTAACGTGTGGTCTCAGGCGAGCACTCCCATACAACGTAGGAATGATCTGTTAAGAAGCTAAGATCCAAATCCATTTCTTCGACCACAGGAACAAATGTCTGTGGCTACAAAAGTGTGTAACCAAGTTGTTCCCCTGTGCTGGTTTATTAACAGCTTTCACAGTTTTCTTACCATGTATATTTTTACCAGGTACTATCGCTTGCAGAGAGGGCATTTCATTTACCTGGAGAATTGCATGATCCGGTTGCTCAACTATGGATATATCAACATCCTATTTTATTCGAGACAAGGAAAGTTCCAGCCTCCGCAAAAATGTTCGTGATCCTTTAGTTTACGGTTTTTCATTATTCTTTAAGTTTTTCTATCTCTTTTTAGAAGGTTGTACTTTTTCAAATGAACAATATTATCCTGTTGCAATGTGGGTTCCACCACTGGGCTCCCTACGAGAGGTTGATTGCTGAGTGCTCCAAAACTTGACTTTGTAGCTTCCACAATTATAATAGAGGGATCTTGAGCACTGATCAAGGAATCCCCCTCCACCCTTGTTTCCCTCGGATAAGATCTTAAATTGGACTTATCCATATCCATACCCACTTTTTTGCTATATTTTGCATATATATATATATATATACCCTTCTAAGAAGGTACATTTCAACATAATTGTTGTAAGAGTATGCTCCCGAGCCTTGACGTACTCCCTTATTTCATACAATTTCACTAGAGACATTAGGGAAAAATTCAAGGTATGCATAGCTGAACTCGACTCCTGATTCCTATGATTACATGGTGATATTAAATTAGTAACAAGTCACTGAAGCGGCGTAGGTTGGTATGAAAACGCTGAGGCTCAAAAATCTTCAAACAAGGTAATCATGATGCACACATTTCACTAGCTTATGTTGACACATGATCTACCGTATAGTGCATTTGCACATTTCCTTCAAAAGACTGAGAGAGCGCAACTACAGACCCTGTAAGAAACCCCAACTAGTTCTCAGACAGCGTAATGTCTGCATCAGCTTCCAACATAGAGGTATCTCACCATTTTTTTTTATTTCCACTTGGCACCTTGGAATTCAAATTGTTAGCAGCAGCCTGTAAATGTACAGATCCCCTACTATTTATCAGCGTGCTGGGCAAAGGATCGCTAACCATACCCACACGTGGAGGGGAGCCCACCATCGAAACAATCACCTTCGCACCCAAGAAAGCATCTGGCAAGGTTGCCATCTCCGGTATAGCTCTGCTCTGAAGAGCTTAGCTGTACATCAATAAATCACGGCGGCAAGACAAAAACTGTACTAACAGATCTTCACGCGTCCAGCCATATAATGGCTCCAAAAGCCTACCGCGGCCTGCAGCAGACTGCCAGCACTCTCCTAGCACTCCGTGCTGCGCTCAGCCACCGTGGGCTAGTTAAAAAGGAACTGTGTAACAATCAAAGGGGTCCTCATCTGCAACGTGCACTCAAAGGATCAGTTAAACCGGCTCCAGCCACTGAAATGGTGTCGCAGACTTCCAATACTCTCCTAGCACTCTGCGCCCACAGACTTGTTAAGGAGGAATTGTGTAACAATCAAAGGGGTTCTCCCCTGCGTCACGGCACTCAAAGAATCAGTTCCACTGGCTTAAGCCACCGCAATGGTGCTGCAGACTGCCAACACTCTCCTAGCACACCGCACAGCAGAGAGCTAATAGAAAAGGGGTGACAAGAGCAAAGGAAAATTCAACACAAAACTTGGCAGTTTCACCTGGTACAGCAGTCTTGCCATCACTCAACTGGAGTGACTGCCATTTTGGGAATGAGCATGGGTGTGCTTCTGATGAGTTCTCCATATCTAGGTATGCCCTCGGAGTATGGTGCAGACTCTGTAATCTGTAATTCCAAAGTGCTGCAACAGCATTTGCCTCGCCACTGGTCTATGTTCCATTATCCAATCATCCACTCCCCACCACCTACCTGGGTTACACTCGGTTAAAATGTAGAGTACATTGTGAAGGCACTGTACCCATATAATTCGTCAGAGATCTTATCTTACTATATGCAATCCCTTGTGCACCCTCTTCTTAAGAAACCCTCTGCCGACCCATCCTGCCCAGCTAACTATCACCCAATATCCATCACTCCTTTCCTGGACAAACTCTTGGAAAGGCTGGCCATCTCCCAGCTCAATCTCCACACTGAATCTGTTGACTGTCTCCATGATCATCAGTCTGGCTTCAGAGCTGCCAGAAGTATGGAAACTGCTCTCCTGAACATCTGTGAAGACCTGCTCTCCAACCTTGATTCGAACACCTCCTGTGTCCTCATCTTACTTGATCTCTCTTTTGCCTTTGACACAGGCAACCATGCCATCCTGCTCAACCGTCTCCGTGATAACCTGGGGATCACTGGTCAGGCCCTGGCATGGCTGACTTCTTTCCTCTCTGATCGACCCTCCCAGGTTCAACTAGCGCCCTTCCTCTCCTCTATCTCTATCTCTACCTGTGGTGTTCCTCAGGGGTCTAACCTCTCCCCCTGGCTGTTTAACCAATACTGGGCACTTCTTGACCACTGCATTGTCGTGCTCTGCCCTAACTTACAGTGCTATGGGTATGGCACTCAGCACATTTTCATTCTACCCTCAGCCACCTCTTCTCCCTCTCTCATCTCTGACTGTCTGTCCACCATCCATGAGTGGCATGCCACCAATGATCTCTGCCTTAATGCCAGTAAGACCGAGATTCTTCTCATCGGCACACCCGCTCCCTCCTTTCCTGTCACTCTCTGTTTGGCTTCTCTTGGCTCTCTTCCTGCTCCCACATGTGAGGCTAAAAACCTTGAGGTCATCTTTGACTCCACACTCTCCTGCTCTCCTCACATCTCTGATGTCTCTAAGAAGTCACACTACCGGCAGCACCTCCTCAGAGGTACTCTTCCTTTCCTCTCCTTCCCCCAGAAACTCACTGTCTCCAGAGCTCTGCTTCTCTCTAGGCTGAACTACTGCAACAGCCTCTTTCTCAATCTACCTGCTTCTACTGTCCGCCCTCTGCACCGCATCCAGAACAGGACTGCGAGACTTGTCCTCGGCCTCAAGCTCAGGGATCGTATCTCTCCAGGACTGAAATCTCTGCACTGGCTCCCAGTGGCGGCGAGGATTAAGTTCAAACCCCTCTGCATTGTCCACAGGGCCTTCTGGGGAATTGGGCCTCAATACCTTCAACTCCCTCTTCCTAAATATCTTCCTTCTCGTCGCTCATCTGCCTCCAACTCCCTAAGGGTCAGTCGCTTCTCCAAGCAACGAGTTGGTGGTAGATCTCTTTCTTCGGCTGGGGCCTCCCTCTGGATCAGTCTCCCTGCCTCCCTGTTTCTCTTTGCTTCTGCTTTTTCTTCTCCTCTCCCCTGCTGACTTTTTGGCTGAAACCGAAACTGCACTGGTTACCTGGCTGCCCTCTGATCTCAAGCCCAGGGCCCCCCCCCCCTGCCAGTCGCACCCCTGCACCGCCTTCCTGGTGTAGAGGAGGAGTCAAGTACCCCCACTCCAACTGCCCCGCCTACATTACCTGAAACACACGAACCAAAATATGTGGCGTATACTGAACAGTAAAGCCAACAAAGAGAAGAGAGAGGGCTCTGAGGAAACCATACTTGCATCCAAGACAATATGATGGCCATTTGAACGAGATTCCTGATGAAACAAAGAAACTGAATGACCAGGATGAATGGTGACATCATACAAAGTTGAATCGACACCCAGATAGAAAGATAATCAGACCAGAGAGGCAGACGATTATAAAGAACAAAGAAGTACCAAGGATAAGTGACATCTTGGGATCAAGATGAAGAAACTTATGCCACAAATGTGATGAAGATATTTAGTTAGTTTAAACGTAATGCAATGAAACACAAGTAGCAAAGCAATCATGAAGCTAGCAACATGCTTAAACAGATTAGACCGTGGCAAGCGCCAACATATACCTATATACCTCATTGATACATATGGATTAAGTGAAGAATGAAAGTTTACACTATGTATAATGCAGTACTGAACAACGCGAGAAGGCCTAATTTCAGTGTCACAGTTACAAAAAGCAATTGAATTAAACAGAATCCAGTTCAGCTAAGGAGTTCACCGAGCCAAGAAAGCCATGTTCTTAGCAAACTAGGAGTAGGCTGACATTGGATACAATTAACGTGAAAGAACAGAAGCTCCTGTTCAAGAAGGTCAAGCAAAAACAGAAGACGTCAGAGGACTATTGAAGAATAAAATCAAATACACCAAAAGGCTCAATTCATGGTGTCCAGTCACGTAATGGAATAAAGTTGGACAGACGAGATAGTCACAACTACGCACGGAAGCCGGATATTACCCATACTCCTTAAAAATTCTCAGAGAACAGTGCAGACTTAAGGCCAACTTCAAAAGTACTAATTGACACTAGTCCATTGAGGTGATGCTAGATCCCATTTTAATTGGAGGGAAGCGGGTGTCACAAAGAGCTTATCCGCACCTGGTTGTTCATTCTGCGTGCTGCTCACACAGGTGGAAAATTACCAATGGGGGTTAGTGCCAAACAATTGTAGGGGACCACACAGGGGTCCTACAGTTTGTGTAGCCAATGGGACGTGGTACATTTAGTAATGTTCATAGTGGCCATTTTGGAGGGAGGGCTTAGTTGCCCCACCTGTTGTTAGCTATCCTATTACCTTTCTCAGTTAATCCATACAGATATGGTACCTATGCTTAGTTATTCACTTAGACCCAATCCCGCTTCAAGATAAGTTTTTGTAGTTTGCCATGTAGAATGACATTGGTAATGACACAGGTCAACACGTCAGCTATGACCAATTATGAGTATAAGAACCCAACTTTTTTTATGAAATAGTCAGAGTTTTGAGCAATTGCTGATATTCGTTGTGCTACCTGTTTTAAGACGTGCATTAAAACAGACAAACTTTGCCAAACTATTTGTGTTGTCTTGATTATTGATGTATGAGTAGAATCTGCAACCCCACCCATCTCCAGGGTATTGCTACTCATCTTAAAGGGCTGGAAGCCTCCAGTTTACTAGCAACCACCGCACTTGGGGACTGGTTCTGTATCCCTACAGTCCCACTACCTGCACTTGACACCTGCTGTCTGCAGTTACCCTTGCACTTGCCACCTGCTGGTCATACTTTTATTTATTGTTATTTATTATCCCATGTACTGCTCTGTCCCCTCTCCCTACCCCCGGAGCCTCCCCCATCCGCCTCCCATGTACTTGCATGATCTGAATGACACCTGGTCTAGTAGGATCGTTGTCTGTCTTCCCTCTGTTCCCCCTCCCTTGCCCCGTCATGCCTTGAAACACTTGTGTATAGGCGCGTTATAAATGCCATATCATATCATATCATATCATATAATAAAAGGCCAGATGTATGTTTGTTTGATGCCATCTTGCACAGTAGAGGCTGCTCGAATGCACAGAATGCTCTGCTATAGAGAACTGTTGCTTTAGAATATAAAGTGGTACAATTTGCTAAGATTTTCCTGTTGTCACCACTAGAAGGAGCTGTTTGCTTAGGATCTATAGTGGTCCTACTGTGTTAATGAAAATTGGCACTATGGCCCATGTACACAGGCCTGTACACTAGTCTGTAACATTTCCATTGAACGTCTTTTATGTTCAAAATTACATCCCCATGGCTGTATAAACATAAAATACAAATGCAAACCTCATGTGGGTGAAATGCCGCAGACATGCATGGCCTGTTCAGATAGCTGGTTTCTCCTCGAGCTTCCCACACATGCTTCAACTGGGTTGCAACTTTATTTATTTTTTTAGGTATTGTCAGGGATGTCATATGGGGGTCGCCAGGGGCCGCACTTGCGACACGCAATGTCTCCCTTGCTACCCCTGTGGTCTCCCTTGCTACCCCTAAAAAATATTTGGGAAGCTCCTGGGCTGTGGCCAGTGCCATGGGGCTCTTTGTTTCTGGAGTGGCTGGCTTTCTTGTTAAAGCCTCTTAAAAATAAAAAATGGGGGATTCCACAAGTGTAACACTTTGAGCAGTGACCCTAAAAAAGAAAGAATAGGAATAACACATAATGGGCTGCATTTAAGGGTCCACCTAAACATGGGTCTGCGGGTTTACCCCCAGCTCAGAGCTGGGGGTAAACGCGCCTGAATAATTCCCATTTTCGGGCGCAATTAGAACTGCATTATTAGCATGCGCTAATTGCGCTGAAAATTACCCGCCCCAATGACGAATGGGGAATTATAGTTACCGCTCAACCCTTGATCCGGCGGTAATAGCTCTGGACCGGTTGGCGGTAACACTCTTAGTGTGGGCATTAACCCGTCGGTAATACCGTCAAGTTACCGCCCAACTCGTGATGAGTCCTAATGTGTCTTTCTGGCATTCTATACAGTAATTGCTAGACTCTTTAAAGGTTTATTTCAAGGCACATTTCAGGAGGTGAGCCACTGAAAACAAAAGAAGAGTTCCCATTGGTAATAGGAACTCCCGTCCCCTGCACACCATAAAAATGGAAGAAAAAATTCCAGTCAAAATTCAATTAATGTTTTCCTTAGTTTGATGATTTCAGTATTCAAGTTTGAAAAGATAAGAAGGTATGTACAATCAGTACATTTATCAGTACACAAAGACTTAATGTCTATAGTTAATGCATTCGTTTGTGTACACTCTTTTTATTCTTAAACACCTTAAATTCACAATGCAAACAAAAACTTCCAAAAAGCATTTAGTGTAGAATAGGCATTCATTTCGGACCATGTATTTTGCTTTTCGCAAGTTGCAGTCATAGCATGTTTTCTTCTGCTGTTGTCTCTGTTACAAACACCACAAGACTTTTCATCTCTGTATCCTTGGTTACTTGACAAAATCATTGTGCCTACAAGCGTGTGTACAGTGTAGAAATATTTGACCATAGCACTTAAAGTGGCCCTTGATTTTATTGTGCCACAATTAATGCTTTGTTATAATGTGTCTACCTTTCCTATCTTCGTGGCATGCTGTTCAGGATCTTTGTTTGCATGTATGAGGTAACAAGTGCCCAGAGTATGAGGTGCCAGATGAGTGCAATGCTTTCCCTGTGCTACTCTAAATTCTTTAATACACAGTTATGAAACCTTCCAATGATATGTATGTTGCCAACCTCTGAAGCCTGAAAAGTAGATCCACGCAGGCTTGACACGTGGCCAACTTTGCACCAGACCTGCAGATGAATTGACCTGTTGCTAAATCCCAGTTACCAGTTTAATGGTATCCACTACAGAGTGTAATTTGCTTTCTGACTTGGAAAACATTCCGACATTTATTTGCTCATTTTACTATAGCTGTAAAATAGCTCAGTGGGTTGAGTGCTCACTACCGTGATGTGTGTGTGTGATCTGCAGGTTGCACGTTCGAATCCCAGCAAGACCAACTCAGCCTTTCATCCTTCTGAGGTTGATAAATGAGTGCCACCAGAGGTTGGGTGATAGTGTGTATATATATATATATATATATATGTATTTGTTCTATAGAAAGCGCTTAAGAACAAGTGCTATATAATAACACATATTTGGCATTGGAACAGTCGTTTGGTAACATAGGCCTATACACACTGATAATAATGGTATGTATGGGCCTATACACACTGATAATAATTATATGTATGGGCCTATACACACTGATAATAATGGTATGTATGGGCTTATACACACTGATAATAATGATATACATGGTGATCCAGCGATATTGTAACCTTATATTTCGTAGTGTACTTAGAAGCAATGCTATGTCATGCCACTTCCTCTTTTGTCAAGGGGTGAAAGGCCATGTTCCATCACTTCCCGTGATGTCAGTTCAGGGTCGGATCAAACAAATTACATCACTTCCTGTGATAAGAGTTCAAGGGTCATGTGAGGGCATTTTAGTGAAATTATGTCTCTGAGTATTGTATACATTGTGCATATACTTCTGAAGAAGAAGGACCCTTTACAGCCAATAACACATGTTCAATCGACCAGAGGCATCGCTAGGTGGGGCTGGTGGGGGGGAGAGGGGGTATAAACCCAGGTCTTTTGTTTGTATCCCCGTATAGAAGCTCAGGGGCTAAAACCAAAAGGCTAGCTAGCCCAGAGTCTCCGACATTAACGTAGCCCCAGCCCTATTTCCGACCTAGCAACACCCCTGCAATCTACTATAATTGGTCACCAGAAATGTAAAAATATCGACGAACGAATGGTACAGCTATTTGAGTGAAAATACATCTTACAAACAAACACGTTAAGAGGATCGGCAGAAATTCAAACCTGGGAATCTAGGTATCGGAGATCCCAAGAACCTGTTTACAGAATAGAAAAATGCTTGGCAAATTGATCGGAAAATGAGCTGCGACAAGCGGTGCATAACCTGCACGTTGAAGATTTGCCAGAGAAAATGCTGCTGAAGCGTTTACAGGACTGGTGACGCAGTCTCCTGGATCGAGAAAAGTGGAGCTGCGCGTGACCCCGGGGAGGCGTCTATGAATGTTAACGAGACTCCATTTTAGAAAGAGATGATTATTTTGAAAGAGCTATTTACGCGGTTGAAGGCTTCTCTTGAAGGTACCTTCTCAGAGTAAACGAAAGTACCTGCATATTCATACTTTCGCTTATTAAATGCATTTAAAATGTAATGCTTGTTTTCTGTTTTTTTTTAAATGTGTTTATTGAATTAGACACCTAAAACAATAGCTGACAGATTAGGCTTTTGCCACAATACGCACTCTAGCCTTGCCAAAGATTTACAATTAGTACTGCCCGCGCTGCTGAAATAAAGAATGCGCGTGATGAAGTCAGTTTTTCTTCAGGACTCGAGGTATTTTGCAGAATGTTTCCCAAGCAGGATCTTGGTCTTCTCAACGACCTTCAGGGCAAGGTGTTTCTCTCGCAGACTTACACGCTAGAAAGGGCATTTCTTTGATCCATTGGCAAAATGCACAAATACCCATCTGGGACCAGATTACAGAAACTTTGCACCAGTGCAAGTGCAATTTTGCACGATATTAGCACTAGGACAACGTTTGCTCTATGGCAAAAAAAACATCGGTCCATAATGAAAAAAGGTTTGCAACATAACAAGTGCAATTTTGCATGGAATTAGCACTGCACAAAGAATTGCCCTAGTAAAAAGTTCATATACTTTCAATGCATTTTTGCACCAGCGCAAAGTTTGCCCTGGTTCTAATATGTAATGGTATCATCATTGAGAAACAGTTTGCCCTGATGCATAATATTAACTGAAATTATATGTTTTTTGTAGCAGGGGAAACTTTGCCCTAGTGCTAATACTGTGCAAAATTGCACTTGCACCGGTGCAACATTTTTGTAATCTGGCCCATAGTGTTTTTGGCCCTTATTCACAGAGGGTTTTCCAATGGGGTTATGCCATTATAAAACACTTCTGTGAATTAGGAGCTTTGACCCTAGGACTGTATGGAAGGGAATCCTGCCAACTCTACACCGCATTTACAGACCTATGGCTTTTTGTGCCAGCTAGTATGGATTTGGGACAACCTCTGAATGAGAGCAGGAGACTATGGGTGGCTAGTCCATAACGGCGAGGGGGCGTCGATCCACCGGCCCCCTCGCCCATTATGGATGAGCTGATGAGCCAGCTCAAGTGAAACACTGAGCGCTCCCTCATCTGCTTTTTCCAGTTGACGAGGCGCTCCTGGGCTGGCTCTAACTGAACTGTCAAAGGTAAACACAGTTCACTTAGACAGCTGAGTTCAGTTCCCCAGCCGTGCATGCTCAATGAGCTATGCAAGTCTTGTGGCGTTTTGCTTTCCAGCGTCGCATAGCTCATTAGAAACGCTGGGTGGGGGACTGCATGTATGTATGCGCGGAGGGGGGGTGTTCTACTGCACATTCCCCAAACATACAGTCAGATCAGGCTGGAGCAGGGCGTTTCCTCAAACCCACTCAGGTCCCTGCACACATGTGCAGCAACCAGGAAGTTCTTGCTTCCTGATTCCTGTTCATGCTGCAGGAGCTGGATCGCTGGGGAAGAAACTTCACGACCGGGGCAGAAGGTACATTTATGTTCCTTTATTTATTATTTAAATATTTGTAAGGATGCGTTTACGCTTGAATTGTTAAAAGTGAATGTATGATGATGGGTGCTCGTGTGAATGAGCGGGTGCTTCTTGCTGTGTGAATGTTGTATGAATGTGTGTGTTGCATGTTCATTTATTATTTAAATGTGTATGAATGCGTGCATGCTTGTGTTGTTATGAGTGTGTGTATGATGATGGGTTCTCATGTGAAAGATAAGGTGCATGCTGTGGGAATGTTGTGTAAATGTGTGTGTGTTTGTATGTTCATTTTTTAATTATTTGAATATATGTATGGATACATGTTTGATTGTATTATGCGTGAGTCTATGATGGTGGGTACTTGTGTGAATGAACAAGTACTTGCTGTGTGAATGTTGTGGGTGTGTGTGTGTGTGTTTTTATGCTGGTCCGTGGAGCTGATTTTGGTGAGTGGGGGCAAAGGGGTTGTACAAAAAAGGCATTTAAAAATGCCTTTGTTGCACAATGCCCCTCCCCACCAGACAAAATCAGCTCTCCTTCTGAGATGCTGTGGAGCCCAAGGGACAGGGATAGTATTTTGCATTGGACAGCTATAATAGAGGTCCACAAAAAATATCATGCCTGGGTCTTGGGCCCCACAGCACCTTGAATACATACCTAAACACTGTGATTGTGTGCGTATGTTAGGCGCTGTGGCGCCCAGGGCATGGGTGGAATTATTTTACTGGACATATGTCATAGATGTCCAGTAAAAAATAACATGCTTTTCCCCCATGCTTTTCATGTGGATTGTGTGTGCATGTGAGGCGCTATGGGGGACAGGGATGGTATTTTCTTTTAGGACATCTATGATAGATGTCTAGTAAAAATGACTATGCCTGACCCCTGGCCCCTCCAGCGCCTCGCATAAATACATATTTACATTGAATGTGTTTGTGTGTTAGGCGCTGTGGGACCCAGGGGATAGGGATGGTATTTATTACTGGATGGCTATAATAGATGTCCAGTAAAAAATACTATGCCTGCCCCCTCGGTCCCCAGAGCTTGGCATACAACACATAATCACGTTGATTGTGGGCATATGAAAGGAGCTGGGGACCCAGAGGGCAGTTATGTAATTTTTTTTACTGTGCATCTATGATAACTGTCCATTAAAAAAATAACAAACCTGACCCCTGTGCCCACCCAGCACCTCGCATACACACAATCACATTCATCGTATGCGTGTGAGGCACTGGGGCACAGGAGGCAGACACGATATTTTTGACTGGGTATGCCCAGTAAAGAATGCCAGCCCAGTACGCTGGGATTCCTAGCGCCTCACATGCAATGTCATGACTGACCCCTAAGCCCTGAAGTGCCTTGCATGCAAACATAATTATCTGTGTACATGAGATACTTGAGAGCCCAGGAGGAAGGCATGTCATTTATTAATGGCCATCTATGATAGATGCCTAGTAAAACATGCAATGCCTCGACCCCCCAGTGCCTTGCATGCACACAAATGAGTGTGTGTCTTTGAGGCGATTGGGTCCACAGGGGGCGGGCATGACAATTTTAACTGTCCAGTAAAACTTGCCATGGCTGTACCCTGAGACCGCAGCGCCGTACTACACACCTGCCCCTGGACTCCCAGCGCCTCACACTCAGACATAATCACTATGTGATTATGTCTGAACGGGAGGATCTGGAGCACTACAGGGCAGGCATGGTATTTTTTACTGGGCATGGATGATAAAGCAAGCCTGATAAGTGTTATTCTTACTGTTGCATTAACCTTCGTATTGGGCACCTTTGATAAAGCAAACATGTTAAGTGTTATTATGTAGCTATATTGGCAGTTCAGTGCAGCCAGTTTAGCCATTTCATATTGTGGAATGACAAATTGTATTGGGTATCTTTGGTAAAGCAAGCACAATAGGTGTTATTTGAAATCACGACTGTCATTTTTATGCAACCAGTCTAGCCATTTCATGCTGTGGCATGACATTATGTATTGGGAATCTTTGATAAAACAAGCATGTTAAGTGTTCTTATATAGCTAAACTGGTATTTTAATGCAACCAGCCTAGTCATAAATTGTTGTAGTTTGACAATTTATTTTGGGCAAATTTGATAAAGTAAGCATGATAAGTGCTATTACACAGCTAAACTGACATTTTTATGCAACCAGTCTAGCCATTTCTTACTCTGGCATGACATTTTGTATTGGGCACCTTTGATAAAGCAAGCATGATAAGTGTTATCATGTAGCTAGACTGGCATTTTGGTGTATACAGTTTGGACATGTTCTCATACTGTGGCATGCATTTCTTATGGAAATGCCAACTGGTGTGGGGATACTGCCATGTATTGGCAGAACAAACATGGACATGTTTTCTTATAGTATCATTGGCAATATGCGCAAAGCAAACAAGAGTATGTTCTTATATGGGTGTAGTAGGGTATAATGGTGCAGTCAGCATGGAAATGTATTGGCAGAGCTAGTGTGAAAATGTGTTATACTGGCACATATTTTGGGTAAAGGCATCATGAAAATGTGTTGGAGAAATGCTCATGTGCACTGTTGGTGACTTGCATCTATTGGATTTTTTCATGAGTTACCCTACAAAACCAATTTCAAACTGTTTGGCATTGTACCAAATTATTGCGTAACAAGTGTCCTCTAAAATTCATCATTTTAACCCATTATTCTAAAAGATTTCTCATGGGGGAGAACTCCCTGAAACCCCCTTGATTGGTTCTGGTTTGATCGCTGCACTCAGTCGCTATGGCATATTAGGGAGAAATAGCCCCTCCACTTGGTCTAATGACTACACTGGTGGATTTCATCCTGGCTATCTAGATACCAGTACTTGTTTTACCATTTGCCCAAAACGAGACATGACCCATCGCTATTCATGAGTCCTCTCTTCAAAAATGTTTTGCCTCTGGAAATATTTGTGGGTCAACCAGGCGGTATGAACACCTCTTTGGCGCTATTGTGGTTCCAGTTTCTCCCTTCTCACCTTCACCCCGGTCTGACAATCCAAAATGAATTACCCCTGCAGAGAATTGTTCCCTGACACCATGTGCGTTGTTGACTCTGACTTGCAAAACATTTGTTTAATTCTAACATGCCCCCATGCTAGAAATGAAAAAATATATACCTCAGTTGGGAACAGAAACATATTTGTTTGTATTTCTAGCAGTGGTGTCTGTTCATGCTGAAAATAAATAGCCTTTTATTTTTCTTCTTTCTGGCATGATTGGACTCGTTTATGTTAAAAACTGGGGGCAATGAACACAAGGGCATAGTATGTGGGACACAGATTGCCTGGACAGAGTGACCACACTGGCAATGCCCATTAGTTGCATTGGGTAGGTTCATTGTTGCAGGCCATTTCCAGTGGATACTGTAGGTAGGTCCGAAGCGCTCAGGGAACAGTCAAAATTCCTTCCACGCAAACAGTTGGTATTGCAGCGGGTGTCGATGTGCCAGGGAGGTTATTTGGAGTAATTACCATGCACAGTGTACAAACTTGGGGAGCTTGTCTGATCACACTCTTGAACCTCCGCGACTTTTTTCAGAAATATATATATCTTAATGTGTCGGAATGGTGTGTGCAGGAAACGAAGACCTCGAGTTCTCCCACTTTGTTTGTCAAAATTGAGATAAAAGTTCCACACACATCTATTACTGCGCCACTTGAAATAATAATCAAGAATCATATAAGTTCGCTTTTTCTTGCATTATTCTGCATGTTTTTTTTATTCTTTTTTATAATTTTTTATATATATAGCCCATGTTGATGACACGTGTTTCGGCACTCTTAGTGTGCCATTTTCAAATCTGGGCAATATTTTCTCCACTGGTTACTGTCCCAGTTAAACAAAAATATATGAACATAATTTTCATAATTATTATAACAGAGTGCAATAGAAAACATATTTTTCAATGGGATGGTTCCCAACAATTATCATAATGCAAAGTAAAACATGTTTAGCATCACAAATTTCCATCATATAAATTAAAATGATCACATACCATTATGATGACCAGTTGTACGGTTGAAACATACGTAATGGTCAGTATTTTCAGAGAGAGCAAAAAGGGTATAAAAAACAAAGAAATAAGAAGAGAAAAAAACTACATAAAAAGGGGGATTAGCACCATTTTCCTTCAAAAGTTCCATTTGTCTACCATGCACAGTGGGCACGGAAGCAGGTTCACTGTGTTTGAGGCATAATCACAGGCCTTTCCCAGGCACAGGGACTGCTACTCAGGTTCAGAGGCAATGCCCAATGACAACTGTATTTAGGGCCAATGTACCTGGGCCACATCTGCAGATAATGGCGAGCATGCACTATAGATAGGTTTACTGTACTCTGCCAATAGCCAGAGGCCATGGCCGGCGGACAGTGAGACCTGGGCCTGGGCTCAGGTCATGCCTCATGATCACTGGCAATTAGCTCAATGTGCGGACATACTCACCATGCCCTAGGCACACTGGCCCTCCCTATAGTGTCTGCGAGGTATGACCTCAACTCTAGACTTTGTGTATACCCCAGGAACAGTGACCATGCCTCCAGTGCCCCTTCAGTCATTGTGACTCCGGCATGGGCTTCAGATATCTCAGAGATGTGGTAATTCTACCTGTAGTACCTGGGAATTGCCTCTGGTAATGGCTCTATGTATTCCCAACAGTCACTTTATTGAAACACTTGCGAATAGGTGTCTTACAAATGCCATATCATATCATATCATATCATATTGCGATATGGATTAAGGGCACACTTCATATTATTTTCAAACACTGAACTCCATCTTGCTACACTATTTTCCTCAGGGCATTCACACATTAATGATAGCGTAAGTGATGTGATATATGATGTGACCAAGCACACCATTTTGATATCATCTGAGTTGTCATGAGTGATGTCCTGAGCTGTGCGTGGCAAGGGGCAAGTTATGGTTTTGTGTTGATAATGAATGTTAAAAGGCCTTTTGCTATTTGATAAGCTGTCACATTCTGCCACAGCTAGTGTATTACAGTTCAATTTATAACACTCCATTGTCAGTTGATAATCAAATATTGAAATGTTTATTGTTTCTTTTGGCATTCAGAATTTTTCAATAGATGTGATATAGCTTATACATCATAAGCCAACATTTGTTTTTTTCTTTCCTGTTCAGCATAGTTGCCTGGTGGTTGTTTACCATGATGGCCGATGGTTGAAAACCACCATGGCAATTAGGCTTGACGAGTTGTCATGTGGCGACAAAGAATCTGTAGAACCTTTCCTGGCAAGAGACATTAAACCAACCAGTCTTGAAAAACCTCTCAGGAAAGAGAAAAACTGGTTTGGCCTACGATGTATAAGCATATATTATAAATCATAGGGCTCCTGGTTATGGCCCTGCTCTACCAAGGTGGGTACACCTTCAAAAAACAAATGAGCAAGGACATTGAATCCAAAGCACTTCCTCCTGCTATTAATTATAACATGGTGACGCTTGATTGCTGATTGGCAATTTCAATGTACAAAAGCATAGAATATCAATTCAGAGAATATCACAGGATACTCAACAAATTACAAACAATACCTATATATGATGCAGTTAGTGTTCTCCCAAAGCCTATATTTTGGATTATGATTTAAAAGGAATACATTCTCTGGAATCCTATCAGGATCAACATGACAAACAAATACAATACACAGTGCCTTTGGCACTAATCAATACAATGTGTCAGGAAGACACTATTGTTTAAAGTCATATTGTCAACACAATAGCGTTTCGGCCTATAACAGCTGGGGTGGTATAGCTAGTGTTAAATCAGCCTTCATCAGGACAGGGTAACTTTACAGTAGGAGTATCCTGTGGACTCATAGTTAGTTGATTAAACGGTATGGAGGAATGAGGGTCTGGGCATCCATGTAGTCCGGACTCGGGATAGCTGGATTCAATGATCCTGTATGGGTCCAATCTGCTTTGTTAATAAGTGGATGAGTCAGCTGATTGTTCAATGATTTCCAGAGATTTCCATTGTCATATGTTGTCTGCCTTCAAAAATAAAGAATAATTCTTCCAAAAGAACATGAGTAATTTGTTCACTGTCATTTGCCCATGGTTTTGTCCATGATCCACAGTTATGAATCTTTGATTTTGCTCATCTTTGTGTTTTACACATAATTATTAAGTCTTAAAGGGTGTGGATTTTCGGAATGAAAATCTGTATTTCCATTAACAATAAAATACTGGTTCCTGTTTTTTAGCAACCTTGCAAAGGAATCTGACTCCGAAAACTCACCCTTCTAAAATTCAAATTATTTCCAGACCAACCCCAATGATTCCTGTTTCCTTGCATCCTCTTAACATTGAATTAATCTAAATACTTGTATTGTCATCATGAGTGTGAAATGGGAGCAGGGTGCATGACTCTTTTAAAATTGGCAGAGTAGGGACACCTGAAATAAGGATAGAGAACTGCATATTATATTCCCCAGGTTTGTGCCTAATTGCAAACCCAAAAAAGTTGTCACAATTACAGTTATGTTTTCATTCAAACAGGAATAAATACATCTCTAAAATTGTTCACTGTGAGCATATAAATATTTACATTTCACACTCTTAAACTCCTTTCACTATAAATGTCATAAAGTTATATTGTCATTTTTCAAATCTTTTGAAAATGTGCTCCTGGACAGCACAGCCACTTTTTATTCAACGCAAAACCTGATCTGTCCTAAAATGTGTACTTTGGCATTTTGTCTACCTTCCCAGTGGTCGATGTCAGGATTCAGTACTCAGGCAGAGTGGATATGGCAATTTCATAAGGGGATGGCTCCTTCTATCAGCAATATGTCCAGTGGTCTTCTGGGTGACTAATACTAACCATGGACTCTCCTGCTTATACATTGGTTTTAAATTTCAGGAAGATATTGTTGACAATCCACAGGTACAATGAAGAAGGTTAACCAAACATACCAGCCCATTCAAATGTTCATGTCCATGGTTGTTTTATGGTAATCCAAACTCTTCAGGATCAGGGTCAACCATGAGTGTCCATTGTACCAGGGTCATCTAAAGACAATGGCTATCCAGTTCCTGCCCATGGATAATCATGTTTGTCCATGTTACCATGTACACCAACAGAACATGTTTGATCATGGTCTGTGCCTGAGCCATTTACCACTCATAGATGTCAATGGTAAATCATGGTCAAAATCTTCATGTACTTCAAAATGGGGTAGACACATCAGCCACGATGCAATTTTGTAGAACTTGTAGTTTTCATGGGAATGCTCAGCATTGATGTGAGTAGCTGGTCATGTTAAGGTAATAGCTTGCAAATGATGCCAGTACCGAGACAAATTAGGAAAGAACTGGCCACTGGTATGAGAACCTAGCTGGGATATGTCTATATTTAGCTGCCTAGGTAAGTACCCCAAGAGATCCTAACCACTTCCAGCTGGCTAAATCCTGTGGAAAGCCCAACATGCTGAGATAGACCCCGTAGCCTGATGTGAGCCTTTCAAAATTGGGGGCCCCTTCGATCTAAATTGAGGGTTCAATCCAAATTGAGGATACTATGCTCTTGCCCAGGTTATGTGTGAAGCTGTCACAACAAGACCCTTCATAATCAGATGCAATAATTTCCAACCCAATCCACAGACAGAAAATGGTCTGCTCTGCCTTAAATAGGATCAGCAGCTACAGCCCTCCATCTTTGAGAGCATTACTGCTCCCATGCCTATACAAACAGGGCAATAACATTAAACCGTCAGACAGCTATTAAACCAGAGTGATATGAATAGAGAAGCTTCCAGCTGGCATCATTTGACCTCATTTCTAATAAATAGCTTCCCTTTGCTAGCTCCAATCATCATATCCATGACTCAAAGTCAGTCAAAAGATAACCACTTAGCAAATGAATTAGCAACCCTCTTCAATCAGAATTCATTCAATAACTGCTTACAGCACAGGAGGGCATCTTTAGGGCTCCTTAGGGCAGCTTAAATCTGCAACCAACAAGCCCAACCAACTATACATTTTGTCATATATGTAATCTTTCTAATACTATTAACACCTTATCATGGGAAAGCTTGATGGTAGAAGATAGGATGGAGGCAATTCAATACCACTGAAAGACTGATAAGTTAGATCAAAGTCATCCACCTCATAACTCCATCTTACCTTCATGACAAACTGAAACCCATTACCCACACAGACGCCAGACGAGCCAGCCAACATCTTCTACACATGCCACTCTGCTAACTGACACGGACACACAAACAAACATTTACTCAATGGGCACCCAGGGCATGGAACACCCTACCTCTTCACATACATACTGCATCATCCATCACCACTTTCATAAAGAGCCTCAAAACATACCTGTACCTGTTTACTCACACATAACCCTGTCCTCATCCACTGCTCTCATTCCTCTATCCTAGTCTTCCTATATTTTCCTGATAACATTTTAGTAACTTCTTTTTTTTTCACTCCCACCTTTTCAAACTTTTAACTATGGAATCTGCTCTGAGACCCTCTGGGTATGGCCAGCACCAAATAAAAATTCAAATAAAATAAAAAAAATAATACATATTATTCTTCTATTCTGACCCGTATTCCCAAACATCTGACACCCATAATGTCTCAGCTCCATTGGCATCGCAGTAATTTACTTTACCCCATTGGATTAGAAATGATTGGTCATAAAGAAGTTCAATTAAAAATGACATTCTCATGCTTCTATTTATTTTTATTTGTTTATGTAGAGCCAAAGCACCCGGGAACACGTGCCTGAGGGCGCTAACACCAAATAATACATACAAGACAAATAAGACAGAGCAACAATCAGGCATTACTGGAACAATATTAGCTCAATTAAAGCCCAAGGAATTAAGCAAACAGATGCGCTTTCAGTTTCCGTTTAAAGGTTTCCAAGGAGCCCACACTCCTCAAATCCGGGGGTAGATTATTCCACAACCTTGGAGCTGCAACAAAAAATGTTGCACTGCTCATCTGGGACAATTTAGTCATAATGACAAGTAAGAGGTTAGAGTCATTAGACCTCAAAATACTCCGTTGTGGAAGCCAGGTCAGATCTTTCCTCACTTGTCACGCATCTTCTCGTCTACTAAGACCACACCTGCTCTTACTGGACTATTTTGAATCACCTGAAGCCTGGCACAATCTTTATTACTGATGCCGAAAAGGAGGCTACCACAATAATCTAGTTTGGTGCCAATGATAGCGCTAGCAATAGTGTCAAAGTTCTTTTTAGTAGAGAAATGGCTGTATCTGTGAAAGCAGTTTAATGTACTGCAGTCGACACAAGATTATTGATCTGTGCAGTCATATTTATATGCTGGTCAAAGTAAACCCTGAGTATTTTTACCTTAGATTGAATGGCCAGTTTACAACTGGCTATGGTGAAATGTTGGTATTCAGGACCCCGCTTATGTAAACTACCTGATGTTCTGGCAATCATAAGCTCGGTCTTTTCATAATTTAATGCCACTCCGTTCTTGATCATCCAGGATTGAAGCAGGCCATAAACCCTGTTTACCCCCTCGTGCTCCTTTTCATAGGCCCCTGACAAAGGGATTAAGCACTGGGTGTCATCCAAGTAGTTGGGAAATACAATCTCCTTGCCTTCAAGCAGCTGAAACAGCGGCACAGTGAAAACATTATACAATGAAGGGGACAAACAGAACCCCTGCAGGACTACGAAATTAATCTTAAATGGGTCCTCTGTGGCCTCACTGCTACCAACCTTGAATGACCGATTCTCGAGAAAATATTGAACCCAGCCATCCGCAGACATTGCAAAGGTGGCGACCTTTTGAAGTCTCTCAGTCAGGATGCATGATCCACTAAGTCAAATGCTGTGGATAGATTTAGTAGCATCAATAACACCACCTGGCCCTTGTTCATAAATTGCAAGATGTTGGATATTAGATCCAATAAAGCTGTTTCAGTCCCAAGGACGGGCCTAAGCCAGATTGCCTTTTACTCTGAATGTTATTGTTGGCCACATGTTCCAAAACTTGCAAATAGGCAACCTGTTCCAATATTTTGTGTAAAATGGCACATTAGTTATTGGCCTGCAATTGGATGGCAGAAGGAGATCTAACCCAGGCTTCTTCAACAATGGCGAGATTCACAGGTGCTTAATACACTCCGGTCTCTGACCCTCTACAAATAATTAGTTAACATATTTAGTTATAAATGCAATTAAGAGAGGAGCGCACACCTTAATGGCCATTGCAGGGTAATTTGTTGGTTTCAGTTGCTCAATGATATCTGACATCTCACCATCAGAAACCTAACTAAACTAAAATAATATCTGCTGTTCACTCCGAGGGAGCGAAGCGCCTGAATTTATTAACTCCACTCCCACATGCGTGCTGTCAAGATTAAGGGTGGTCTGTTTAAGCTTAATGTTCTCTCTGATCTTATGCAGCGTGCTGAATATGGCCTCTTTAATAGTGGCGTACCAGTCCTTAGTAATTTAGTAGTCTCCCCGAGGCAAGGATTTTCCAGCCCTTTCAAACATTTAAAGAGCTCTTGTGTATCAAACCTGGCGTCAAGAATCCTACTATTATACTCAGACTTTGTTTGTCTCAATAAAGGCCATTTTATAATCTTCAGCAGCTTTGGTATAGATGTCTCTATCAACGTAGAACCAGTCTTTGTACATTTCTGAAAGCATTTTCTCATAAATACTTTCAACCCATGGAATTCAGTAGAGTACCACATGTATAATTTCTTACGAGACAGACATTGAGTCTTCAGTGGAGCTATTGAATCCACTGCTGTAGTTAAAGTCTAATGGTAAACCAGGGCCAAGTCCTTGGCTGAATCGATATTTACCATATTTTGCACCAGGGGAGAAATGAAAGACTCCCAAGATTTATCTAACCTTCCATGTATTTCTTGACACATCGCTGATTCTACACGGTTCAGATATCTTTACTCAGATCGATAGCAACAGATCAATAAAATTGTGGTCTGACCAGGAGCATAGCAAAACTATAGCTGCTCTAATTTGGATATTACTGTTCTCAACCAGTCCAGAATATTGCCTTTAATATGAGTCACTGTATGTATGTGATTAATAAAACCCAACTAGTTAAGCAAGGACTCTTGACTCACAGCCACTTGGTCCGAGGTGTCAAACAACCAGTGGTTAAAATAACCAAGAATTATACATTAGGAGGCTGGTTTCAGTAAAGGCAGCAACATGCTAATACGTTGATCTGCAAAGTCTGGCAAGGGAATGGGTGGTCTATACAAGAGGAACACATTAATAGTGTTATTAGGGTCTGTTAGGACCATGATGTGAATGAACCCAAAACCTGATGGTTCCTGAATATGCACCTCATGCACCTTTAAGGTGGATCTGCAGGTAAATGTGACCTCCCCCTTCCCCCTGCCATTAGTTCTGCCTACTCAAAAAAAGGTAACAGCCTGCTGGAATGGCCATTGATAGAGCGGGACCAGCAGAATCATGCAACCAGGTCTCGGTTATAGCACATATGTCAATTTGGTGTGATATAATGTGATCTGCCATTTCAGAGGCATGCTTTATTAATGCGTGAGCCTTCAGCCACATACATTTGATCAGATTTGGCCTGCAGGTTTCCACATTTGCATGTGATAGCTGCAAATTCACCATAGTGCATGAACCTACATCCTCATTTTACATGGGCAGCCATCCATTCAAGGGCGTGGCTGCAGATGAGACCATAGGAGATGACCAACCTGCAATGGCGCATAAGGAGGTAACCTCGGTAGGCGCACTAGGATTATACCTCTGTGCTAATAAAGCGCTACCATCAGTAGACCTATAGGATTGGCCCCCTGTGCTGATAAAGCAGCGTCAACCCGATCCGAAACTTTGTTTGATGTGCAAAGCAAGTCTGTGTTTGAAAATAAATCATTCTCGCATATGCATTCGAAATGAGCATCATGTACTGGACTCAAAACACCATTCGCTAGAGATGCCTAATTGCAACACCATTCCTGTGCCCAACCACCATGCTTGAAAGTATTGAAGGGAAGATCACAAGTAGGCTAGACCAATTAGAGCGAATCAAGTCATGCATGGCAAAGCTGGACAGAGCTTTTGGCAGTGCTAGGTACTCTTGTTCGGTGTAGAAACTAAAACAATGCAGTAGGACACTTAAAAAGCATTGCTTAAGGGTCAACATCATGCTGAATGCACTGCTTGCCTCATAAGCCACTGAGGATACAAGCAGACATGGAACCAAATATTCTTATTTGCGGGCACAGATCATGGAAGTGGATAACTTTACAGTATTGTTTAGAAAATACAAAGAAATGACAGTCCTGTCACTTGCCTCATCATCTTGATCACATTTACCATAACTATGTGAGGGCCTCATTACCTACCCCACTACTAAAATGTAAAATTCCTTAAGAAAAGGGTTCACAGGAAAGCACTCCTATGTGTTGCATGCTTCTCCTACTCAGCTTCACAATTTCACCCACACCATGCATGGTAAAGAAAGCTCAGCCTATTGGCACAGATTTTGCTGTTCAACACCATTGTCAATACATTACTCACCACAAGTACTGTTACTCAGAAACCTAAGAGCCATTGTAACCAATCTGCTCTAGAAACCCATTTTGGACCTAGACGTCTTTACCAACTAATGGGAATATTTGTCCTTCCCTGCACAGTGACGATTCTTGATACCACAATCTCCAGGCAACTCAGTAGCTGCTTGGAGCAGATCCACAATCTGAACAATTGCAATTTGGTTTCTGCCCTTGCTGAGGATCTTCATTGTTCTGCTTAAAATACGTGAGGCCTAGTATTGAGCAGAGAACAATGACAGACATGTACCCTGATATTCCTTGATCTTTCCACCCGTTTTGACACTGTTGATCTCAAGATGCTCCTAAACTACCTTGTCAAGAGCGCTTATTTAAGAGGCAAAAAGATTAGAACCCCTCTCTTCAAAGTATAGAGCAGCACCTGTGCAACACATAAAGCAGTTGCACTATCACTGGTCTGATTTAATCTATACATGGTTTAAGAAGTATGGTTTCTGTAAAGAGAAACAGCGACCCAAAAACCAAATGGTAAAAATATCCAAAATGCTAAATAATCACTGCACATCTTTGTAAGGGAAAACAAGGTTTATTACATGCAAAAAGGTCTCAGACATCCAGTAGAACCGATCTGACATGGAGCTCAGCACTCCCCCAGAAGTTACAGGTTATATTGTAGAAAAATGCACATTATCATACATAGGTTACAATGTCATCCCAACACCCCCATTGGCTGCCACCTATATGACATGTTAATACCCTCCAATAGTCCAAGGATTGATTGGCCACACCATATCTAAACTGATTCCACTAGACATGTGGCCCTGCTACATCGTCACTAACAAATCCAGGTACGGATTGGTCAGTTTCACTTATTAATACACTCATAAATTGAGACCATCATGTGATGTGCAGCCGTCCAATCGAGATGCATTCAAAATAAACTGGCGAGGCCAGATCTACTTTAATAAAACAATAGGACTTCCAATTGTATCAGACGCAGAGGCACACACAAGTTGCAACCTCAACCTTGTACTTAATGTATTAGCATCAACTCTGCTCCTCCTATCTCAAATCACATTAAGTTCCAGACATGGCTTCCACTTATCTCCTTCAAACCTCTGGTGCCCAGTAATGATGTGACCAGGGCCCTGCTCTTGAGTCTGAATATCTGGGATTTATTGGTGTTTGGTTATATATTTGATTGTAATTCAAATGGAATGACTGCTTTTGGGTGGGGCCAATAGTGCTCTAAATCTTTGCCGGTCCCATTGGCATCACAAAACCCCATGCCCTATTCTCATGAATTTGTCCTTCAAAGGGTGCATCCTTTCCTGCTCTTCTTCCAACTAACATTCTGTTTCCACCACATTTGGACCCTGCAGCTGGACACATTTAGCGTTTATCTGTGAACCACATGTGACTCTGATCTCAGCTTCTCTCCAGGAGAACGAAAAAAAGGGATTTGTTTTGGGCCTGAGCTAAACAGAGCTGCAGCTACACAGCAAGGCTTATGTCTAATCTGTTCATTGTGTCTTAGGCCTTCACTTCTAATATGGTAAAACTTCTGACATATGACAAGCTGACTTTACTTCTACCACAGTATCTTTCTGACTCCATCTTTCACCTATTTCGGCTCTCGTCTAAAATTGAACTGAAAAATAATGATATTACTTCTAAACACAGGGCCTACACTTCACTGCCCTATCTATAACCTCTGCAACCAAAACATCAATACATTTGTTGCTCTGTCTTTGTTTCTATATGTGGGTATCAAATATGTGTCAAACCTAACTAGAAACAATATATGTACCTTCTGCCATGCCAAACTCACTCTTCTCACACAATGATGCATGCTAATAGGTTTTACTCAACTGGAAAGTTTTTGCCTGGCTGGGACACAGTACATGCATCCAACATTCCCCCTTTAGTTAATACATCATTAACTAAGCCTTCTGCCTCCTTCCTTCTATAGTCATCATCTTGGGTATCCAAGCCCTACACACGTGACGTAAACTCCCCCCTCCGTGGGCACATTCTTTCCATGGTACCCATCATAAAGCAACACCCTCCATCTCCTGCTAAATCAACCAAGTGCTCTACATAGGTGTGGTCAAGGTACCCGGTGGCCTGAAAGCCTGCTCTATTTTCACCATCTTGGTTCTTACAACTTCATCCCATCTATTAGTCTGGGTGTACTTGTGTTTTGTGAGAGGAGAAGTCTACCCCCTGCTATTGACACCATCATCATTGCACTCTTCGACAGAGTCTTCGTACAGCATCTCAGGTTCATCTGAAAAGGGAACCAGCATTTTTACAGCTATTTCTAAACCACATAAACATTGAATCAAACCAGTTGTCAACATTCACTCCAGCTTCTTTTTTTGTGGCGATCCTCAAATTGTGAAGGGCCCCTATCGCATGGGGCAAGGACCAATTGTCCTCATCATTTGGGAGTGTACTTGCAGCAAGACAGACCAATTTTCTTGTACACGCCCCTCTCCTTTGCTGTGAGCAAATTCAGAATGTATCTGTCCTGAAGGGTTATAAGCCTAATCACCCGTAATTCAGTCTTAATTGAATTAGACTCTGTTCCACTTGGTTTGCTAACTGAAGCATGTCCCACTTGGTGATCTGCAGCCATTTGGCATTGATGGCAGTATGGATACGTGGCACCAGAAGGGAGGTGAAACATGTTAATGTGTTTGTAAACAGTTTGTACTGGCAAAGGATCACCTTCAACATATCAGATGAGTCTTTGGATAGATAATTCGATCTTTTCTGATGAAAAAGCCTTAGTTAGCTTCGGTCACGCTTGGTAGATGGGGGGGTGTAATGGGGCAGAAAAATATGCATGTAATACCCACCACCCCTATTCAGATGAGTATGAAAGTACCACTCCCTATCCCTACCCGTCCCAGTATTGTCCAGGTGAGAAACGATACCAGCTGAGACAGCTCTCCCACCCGAAGTGTCTAAGAGTGAAAGACGAAACAAAATAAAACCATGAAGTTGTTGTTATTAATAGAATAGATGGTTTGACCAGTAGATGTTAGATGTTCCTAACGGCAGATCCCGCTCCTCCAGCCCCCATCGGCACACGGTGGCCAGCGGAGGACCGAGGAGCGGGATCTGCCGCCTGCACACGAACGCCGTGTGTCTTTCTCCCTAAAGCCCACCCCCCGCTCATGTCCGTGTGTCTTTCTCCCTCCCGCCCACCCCCCGCTCATGTCCGTGTGTCTTTCTCCCTCCCGCCCACCCCCGCTCATGTCCGTGTGTCTTTCTCCCTCCCACCCACCCCCTGCTCATGTCCGTGTTTCTTTCTCCCTCCCGCCCACCCCCCACTCATGTCCGTGTGTCTTTCTCCGACCCGCACACCCCCCACTCATGCCCGTGTGTCTCTCCCACCCCGTGTGTCTCTCCCACCCCCCGCTCATGTCCGTGTGTCTCTCCCCTCCCGCCCACCACCCGCTCATGTCCTTGTCTCTCCCCACCCGCTGCCCCCGCTCATGCCCCGTGTGTCTCTTTCCCTCTCCCCACCCCCGCTCATGCCCCGTGTGTCTCTCTCCCTCCCCCCACCCCCCGCTCATGCCCTGTGTCTCTCTCTCCCCTTCCCCCCACCCCCCGCTCATGACCCGTGTGTCTCTCTCCCTCCCCCACCCCCCGCTCATGCCCCGTGTGTCTCTCACCCTCCCGCCCACCCCCCGCTCATGCCCCGTGTGTCTCTCTGCCCTTCCCCCCACCCCCGCTCATGCCCCGTGTGTCTCTCTCGCTCCCCCCACCCCCGCTCATGCCCCGTGTGTCTCTCTTCCCTTCCCCCCACGCCCCGTGTGTCTCTCTCCCTCAAGCCCACCCCCTGCTCATACTCCATGTGTCTCTCTCCCTTTCCCCCCACCCCCGGCTCATGCCCCGTGTGTCTCTCTCCCTCCCCCCCACCCCCGCTCATGCCCCGTGTGTCTCTTTTCCCTTCCCCCCACCCCCCTGCTCATGCCCCATGTGTCTCTCTCCCTCCCCCCATCCCCCGCTTATGCCCCGTGTGTCTCTCTCCCCTTCCCCCCACCCCCAGCTCATGCCCCGTGTGTCTCTCTCCCTCCCCCACCCCCAGTTCATGCCACGTGTGTCCCTCTCCCTCCCGCCCACCCCCCGATCATGCCCCGTGTGTGTCTCTCCCTCCCCCCACCCCCGCTCATGCCCCGTGTGTCTCTTTCCCTCCCCCCACCCCCGCTCATGCCCCGTGTGTCTCTCTCCTTCCCCCCACCGCCCGCTCATGCCCCGTGTGTCTCTCTCCCCTTCCCCCACCCCCCGCTTATGCCCCGTGTGTCTCTCTCCCTCCCCCCACCCCCCGCTCATGCCCCGTGTGTCTCCCCCCCACCTGCCCACCCCCTGCTCATGCCCCGTGTGTCTCTCACCCCTTCCCCCCACCCCCGCTCATGCCCCGTGTGTCTCTCTCCCTCCCCCACCCCTGCTCATGCCCCGTGTGTCTCTCTTCCCTTCCCCCCACCCCCCGCTCATGCCACGTGTGTCTCTCGACCTCCCGCCCACCGTCCGTATATGCCCGGTGTGTCTCTCTACCCTTCCCCCCACCCCCCGCTCATGCCCTGTGTGTGTCTCTCCCTCCCCCCACCTCCGCTCATGCCCTGTGTGTCTCTCTCCCCTTCCCCCCACCCCCCGCTCATGCCCCGTGTGTCTCCCTCCCTCCCCCACCCCCCGCTCATGCCCCGTGTGTCTCTCTCCCCTTCCCCCCACCCCCCACTCATGCCCCGTGTGTCTCTCTCCCTCCCCCCACCCCACGCTCATGCCCCGTGTGTCTCTCTCCCTTCCCCCCACCCGCCGCTCATGCCCCGTGTGTCTCTCTCCCTCCCCCACCCCCGCTCATGCCCCGTGTGTCTCTCTCCCCTTCCCCCCACCCCCGCTCATGCCCCGTATGTATCTCTCCCTCCCTCCCCCTGCTGATGCCCCGTGTTTCTCTCTCCCCTTCCCCCCACCCCCCCGCTCATGCCCCGTGTGTCTCTCTCCCACCCGCCCACCCCCCGCTCATGCCCCGTGTGTCTCTCACCCCTTCCCCCCACCCCCGCTCATGCCCCGTGTGTCTCTCTCCCTCCCCCACCCCTGCTCATGCCCCGTGTGTCTCTCTTCCCTTCCCCCCACCCCCCGCTCATGCCATGTGTGTCTCTCGACCTCCCGCCCACCGTCCGTATATGCCCGGTGTGTCTCTCTACCCTTCCCCCCACCCCCCGCTCATGCCCTGTGTGTGTCTCTCCCTCCCCCCACCTCCGCTCATGCCCCGTGTGTCTCTCTTCCCTTCCCCCCACTCCCCGCTCATGCCCCGTGTGTCTCCCTCCCTCCCCCACCCCCCGCTCATGCCCCGTGTGTCTCTCTCCCCTTCCCCCCACCCCCCGCTCATGCCCCGTGTGTCTCTCTCCCTCCCCCCACTCCCCACTCATGCCCCGTGTGTCTCTCTCCCTTCCCCCCACCCGCCGCTCATGCCCCGTGTGTCTCTCTCCCTCCCCCCACCCCCGCTCATGCCCGTGTGTCTCTCTCCCCTTCCCCCCACCCCCGCTCATGCCCCGTGTGTCTCTTTCCCTCCCCCCAACCCCGCTCATGCCCCGTATGTCTCTCTCCCCTTCCCCCCACCCCCCGCTCATGCCCCGTGTGTCTCGCTCCCTTCCTCCCACCCCCGCTCATGCCCCGTGTGTCTCTCTCCCCCCCCACCCTCGCTCATGCCCTGTGTGTCTCTCTCCCTCCCCCCCGCTCATGCCCCGTGTGTCTCTCTCCCCTTCCCCCCACCTCCCACTCATGCCTCGTGTGTCTCTCTCCCTACCCCCACCCCCGCTCTTGCCCCATGTGTCTCTCTCCCTACCCCCCACCCCTGCTCTTGCCCTGTGTGTCTTTCCCCCTCTGGCCCACCCCCGCTCTTGCCCCGAGTCTCTCGCAATCCTCCCGCCCACCACCAATCTTGTCCCGTGTCTCTTTCCCCCTCCCGCCCACCCCCGCTCTTGCCCCGTGTCTCTTTCCCTATCCTGCCCACCCCTGCTCTTTCCCCCTCCCGCCCACCCCTGCTCTTGTCCCCTCCCGCCCACCCCCGCTCTTGCCCCGTGTCTCTTTCCCCCTCCCGCCCACCCCCTCTCTTGCCCCGTGTCTCTTTCCCCCTCCCGCCCATCCTCGCTCTTGCCCCGTGTCTCTTTCCCCCTCCTGCCCACCCCCGCTCTTGCCCCGTGCCGCTTTCCCCCTCCCGCCCACCCCCACTTTTGCCCCATGTCTCTTTCCCCCTCCCGCCCACCCCCGCTCTTGCCCCGTGTCTCTTTCCCCCTCCCGCCCACCCCCGCTCTTGCCCCGTGTCTCTTTCCCCCTCCCGCCCACCCCCGCTCTTGCCCCGTGTCTCTTTCCCCCTCCCGCCTACCCCCGCTCTTGCCCCGTGTCTCTTTCCCCCTCCCGCCCACGCCCGCTCTTGCCCCGTGTCTTTCCCCCTCCCGCCCACCCCCGCTCTTGCCCCGTGTCTTTTCCCCCTCCCGCCCACCCCCGCTCATGCCCCGTGTGTCTCTCCCCCTCCCGCCCACCCCCCGCTCATGTCCCGTGTGTCTCTGCCCCTCCCGCTCATGCCCCGTGTGTCTCTCTCCCTTCCCCCACCCCCCGCTCATGCCTCGTGTGTCTCTCTCCCTCCCCCCACAACCCCGCTCATGCCCCGTGTGTCTCTCTCCCCTTCCCCCCACCCCCTGCTCATGCCCCCTGTGTCTCTCTCCCTCCCCCCCACCCCCGATCATGCCCCGTGTGTCTCTCTCCCTCCGGCCCACCCCCTGCTCATGCCCCGTGTGTCTCTCTCCATCCCGCCCACCCCTCGCTCATGCCCCGTGTGTCTCTCTCCCTCCCCCACCCCCTGCTCATGCCTCGTGTGCCTCTCTCCCTCCCCCCACCCCCGCTCATTCCCCGTGTGTCTCTCTCCCCTTCCCCCCACCCCCCGCTCATGCCCTGTGTCTGTCTTCTGTTCCCCCCGCTCATGCCCCGTGTCTGTCTCCTGTTCTCCCCACCCCCCGCTCATGCCCCGTATCTGTCTCCTGTTCCCCTCATGTGCCGTGTCTGTCTCCTGTTGCCCCCCACACCCCCTGCTCATGCCCCGTGTCTGTCTCCTGTTCTCCCCACCTCCCGCTCATGCCCCGTGTCTGTGTCCTGTTCCCCCCACCCCCCGCTCATGCCCCGTGTCTATCTCCTGTTGCCCCCCACCTCCCCTCATGCCCCGTGTCTGTCTCCTGTTCCCCCCACCCGCTCATGCCCCGTGTCTCTCTCTTGTTGCCCGCCACCCCCCGCTCATGCCCCGTGTCTGTCTCCTGTTCTCCCCACCCCCCGCTCATGCCCCGTGTCTGTCTCCTGTTCCTCCCACCCCCCGCTCATGCCCCGTGTCTGTCTCCTGTTGCCCCCCACCCCCCGCTCATGCCCCGTGTCTGTTGTTCCCCCCACCCCCGCTCATGCCCCATGTCTGTCTCCTGTTCCCCCACCCCTCGCTCATGCCCTGTGTCTGTCTCCTGTTCCCCCACCCCCGGCTCATGCCCCGTGTCTCTCCTGTTGCCCCCCACCCCCGCTCTTGCCCGTGTCTCTTTCCCCCTCCCGCCCACCCCCGCTTCTGCCCCATGTCTCTTTCCCCCTCCCGCCTACCCCCGCTCTTGCCCTGTGTCTCTTTCCCCCTCCCGCCCACCCCCGCTCTTGCCCCGTGTCTTTCCCCCTCCCGCCCACCCCCGCTCTTGCCCTGTGTCTTTCCCCCTCCCGCCCACCCCCGCTCATGCCCCTTGTGTCTCTCCACCTCCCGCTCACCTCCCGCTGATGCCCCGTGTGTCTCTCTCCCTCCCCCCCACCTCCCCGCTCATGCCTCGTGTGTCTCTCTCCCTCCCCCCACAACCCTGCTCATGCCCCGTGTTTCTCTCTCCCCTTCCCCCACCCCCCGCTCATGCCCCGTGTGTCTCTCGCACTCCCCCCCACCCCCGATCATGCCCCGTGTGTATCTCTCCCTCCGGGCCACCCCCCGCTCATGCCCTGTGTGTCTCTCTCCCTCCCGCCCACCCCCCGCTCATGCCTCGTGTGTCTCTCTCCTCCCACCCCCTGCTCATGCCCCGTGTGTCTCTCTCCCTCCCCCCACTCCCGCTCATGCCCCGTGTCTGTCTCCTGTTGCCCCCACCCATGCCCCGTGTCTGTCTCCTGTACCCCCCCACTCCACGCTCATGCCCCGTGTCTCTCTCCTGTTGCCTCCCACCCCCCGCTCATGCCCCGTGTCTGTCTCCTGTTGCACCCATCCCCCAGCTCATGCCCCGTGTCAGTCTCCTGTTCTCCTCACCCCCGCTCATGCCCCGTATCTGTCTCCTGTTCCCCCCACCCCCCGCTCATGCCCCGTGTCTGTCTCCTGTTGCCCCCACCCATGCCCCGTGTCTGTCTCCTGTACCCCCCACTCCGCGCTCATGCCCCGTGTCTCTCTCCTGTTGCCCCCCACCCCCCGCTCATGCCCCGTGTCTGTCTCCTGTTGCCCCCCATCCCCCCGCTCATGCCCCGTGTCTGTCTCCTGTTCTCCTCACCCCCGCTCATGCCCCATATCTGTCTCCTGTTCCCCCATCCCCCGCTCATGCCCCGTGTCTGTCTCCTGTTCTCCCACCCCCCACTCATGCCCCGTGTCTGTCTCCTGTTCTCCCCACCCCCCGCTCATGCACCGTGTCTCTCTCATGTTGGCCCCACCCCCTGCTCATGCCCCGTGTCTGTCTCCTGTTGCCCCCACCCCCCGCTCATGCCCCATGTCTCCTTCGTGTTCCCCCCCGCTCATGCCCCGTATCTGTCTCCTGTTCCCCCCATCCCCCGCTCATGCCCCGTGTCTGTCTCCTGTTCTCCCCACCCCCCCACTCATGCCCCATGTCTGTCTCCTGTTCTCCCCACCCCCCGCTCATGCCCTATGTCTCTCTCCTGTTGGCCCCACCCCCCGCTCATGCCCCGTGTCTGTCTCTTGTTGCCCCCACCCCCGCTCATGCCCCGTGTTTCCCTTGTGTTACCCCCCACCCCCGCTCATGCCCCATGTCTCCCTCGTGTTCCCCCCACCCCCCGCTCATGCCCCTTGTCTCTCTCCTTTCCCCCCCACCCTGCTCATGTCCCGTGTGTGCTCTGTACCCCCCGCTCATGCCCCGTGTCTCCCTCGTGTTCCTCCCCACCCCCCGCTCATACCCCGTGTCTCCCTCATGTTCCTCCCCACCTGCTGCTCATGCTCCTTGTCTCTCTCGTGTTCCCCCCACCACCGCTCATGCCCCATGTTCCTATCCTTTTCCCCCCCTCCCCCTGCTCATGCCCCGTTTGTACCCTGTTCCCTCTCACCCCCGCTCATGCCCATGTGTCTCCCCTGTTCCCCCCCACACCCCGCTCATGCCCTGTTGTGTTCTTTATACACCCTGCCTTCCCTTTCCATGGTGGCCATCTTGGTAAAAGATTTTCCTTCCTACACCTGGACGCCGCAGGCATCCCGGTGTAGGAAGGAAAATATTTTTGTTTTTTTTACCACCCGGCTTTCCCACTTTGAGGACATAAGCTGTTAGTGGTCTTCATCTATTGAAAAGGATGTTATGGTGACGTTGCACTAATAAAACCTTTAAAATTGAGTTAAAAAAAAATGTTACAGGGACGTTATGGTTAAGTTGCACTAATAAAAACCTATGAAATTCAATGAAAAAACTTTGTTAAAGGGACATTATGGTTAAGTTGCGCTACTAAAAACCTATGAAATTCAGTGAAAAAACTTTGTTAATGGGACGTTATGGTTAAGTTGCGCTACTAAAAACCTATGAAATTCAGTGAAAAAACTTTGTCAAAGGGACGTTATGGTTCCAAGTAAAACTGAAAAACCCTTGAAATTTGCCAGTTATGGTAATCTAAGCAACCATAACTCGCGCCACCACCGTGCACTGCTAAGACTAACACCCAGGACATCAAAGATGACATCACAAATGTCATTAATGACATCACTCATGACATCACATGTCTGGTTCGCTCTTTTTTCTTTTGCTGACATATCTAGGCCACATGGTTTTCTTCAGTAACAGTCAGAAACTAAAAATGTTATTTTATTTGTAGACGTATCCTTCAAGTAGGTTCTTACAGTAATTCCCTTAGAGTCCAGTCACATCATATGAAACATATACATACGGGAAGACACAAGCTTGAAAGACAGCAATCCTTTTTGTGCATATAGATAATCAATAGACTTATGAGCACTTCCTGATAGTTCTGTTGGTTTTTTTTTATGGCTGTACTTTCCCTGTGGGTCCAATCACATCAAGTGATACATATACATAGGGTAAATAGCAGCTTTGAAACAGAGCAATCATTTATTTGCATGAAAATAATCAGTTAAGTTATGAATTGTTTCTGCTACTACTTGTGCTTTTTTGCTAACTTCACTTTCCCTGTATATACCCATATTGGTATGTGTTCTTGTGTCTTTGTGTTTTGTCTATAGTAATGCAATTATGTAATTCATGTGTTTTATTAGCTACGTATTACATATTTCACAGTACACAAAAATCTATTAAGAAAACAATTATCATTTAATTATTCAACATATTAACATTACGAATATTATACCTTCATCTTGTATGCTGCACACAATGTTATGTTTCTGTATGAGTAGCTTAGTATACTAGATAGAACCCCATAATAGAATGCTATTTATATCAATGCATCGTTCAATGCACTAACTAGGGTATGATATTTATTGTAATGATCCTTGACACTTGTTTTGCAACATTATAATAAGAATCCCTAGTACACATATTTCATGAAAAGTACATACACATGTGATGTAATCATTGATGTCATCAATGACATTTGTGATGTCATCTTTGATGTCCTGGGTGTTAGTCTTGGCAGTGCACGGTGGTGGCGCGAGTTATGGTTGCTTAGATTACCATAACTGGCGAATTTCAAGGGTTTTTCGGTTTTACTTGGAACCATAACATCCCTTTGACAACGTTTTTTCACTGATATATATAGTGAATAACTAGATGACGATACACATACACATGAAATATACGTAGCAGACACAAGTACATACAGACATGAAAAATATTTGCACATAGACATGAAGGGCATATACACACAGACATGAAGAATGTTTGCCGGCATTCACAAAGAACGTACGCATGTGTATATGTAGCCCTTAAAACCATTACCATTTATGAGATGCAAGGCACAACATGGAGAAGAATGAACCAAGGCACAGGCAATTTACTAAACGCTGAGGCCTCAGCAGGTCCCAGATTTATCAAGGCCTCAGAACCCAAGATGTTGATTTCACAAAAACACATAAATATTGGAGCCCAAGCAGTAGCTTACAATCAGAGCCAAGGTCAGAAACTCGGAAGGGAGTAATGGATGAATGGACAGCAGGCACCAGATAACTGTTCCCAGGACAAGATGCGGTTGACTCCCCAGTTAATCTATTTAAATAAGAGCACACACAACCATTGAAGTCCTGGTGCACAAGTTCAGCAAGCCAAAAGACTTAGAAAATAACTGACCAGCACCACGAGTGGCCATTAAGAACACAACTCCCACATTAGAATTAGAATTAGCATAAACCTTAATACATAGAAGAAAATGCACTTTCAGACACCCTAATATGCAATCTATGTACACGAGAAACTGGCTATTCATTACGAACCAAACACAGCTAGGACACCTACAGAATTTCCTCAGCATGCACACAGACACCAGACAGCACACACTTCCAAGTTCAAATGAAAGGTAAGACCTCATTGCCTCGGGATGATTAGGAGTATTCTTCAATTGGAAGTATTGTAGACCATGGAAGTCTTTTCTCCCACTTATGTCTCGCTCATATCTTGAAGCCATGTCAGGGTGCCGAAGATTAGTAAGCTTGATGCCAACCAATGAAAAGTCCCCTTGCCACACCACCTATGATGAATAGTGGCAACCAATCAACTGTCCCTATAATGATGTCGTAGAAGCATTATCAATAGCAGGATGGGCCAGGGGGAGCCATCCGATAAGTATCTACCAATAGTGTAGTTAACCCATATACATCCTATATGTAGCAAAAAACATTAACCAACCCCACTTCCACGTATGTTTTGTAATCTGATAATATAATTTGACATAATTTCTGATATAACTTTGTAACAAAACTAGCTTGCAATTGTTAGGCAGAATCATATGCAGTACCCTTTGGAAACACCACACACAATTAAGACTACAAGTGACAGTACAAATTCACCTTTGGTACAAGCCTGTACTACACAGTAAAGTGATGGCTGAGCAGCCAGACTTATCTCAAGAGTAGTGTGAGCAGTACCAATAGTTACATAAAGGACAGCAATTACTATGGTTCAAATAAACACTGACTCAAGGTTTCTGAGTAAAAGAATATACATTTATTTACACATCAGTTATAAAACATTTCACTATTATCAAGCAGTTGAAAAATCACAATCTTAATACACTACACCACACCCAATAGATTCTGGACAAGTTAAACCCATAATGAAGTGCGAGCAAAATGGAACTTCAGTAATAAAAAGGGTGGGGAAGACAAGGTTAGACAAGAGTTAAGCAGCACCAACAAGTAAGTAAGCAGGGCAATCTAGAAAAACTAACTACAGTGAGGAAATCAAATCAAGAGGCCTGGGCGAAAGACAATGGACCGAAGTCTATGCAGAGGATCACACAGTTCAGAGTAGTTTGCGGTTACGTCTTTGCCAAGAGTTCAGAACGAGGTTGGTCAGACGAAAAGATATTTTAAAAAATAGAGAAGGACAAACCCTCGGATTGGCAAAAGCTTTCAAGCACTTTTACCGCGGTCGGACGGAATGAACGACAGGATTTGAACAGTACCTTAAATGAAGAAGAAGGCTGTAGCTGAGGCGGACGTTCCTGGCAGGTCCTGCAGGCTCACAGTTCCTGAAGCGACTGTTGGACTGACATGAAGTAGGAAGACTGGAGGATCCTGCACTGCCCTGGGAAGAAACCAGCAGCAGAGCAAACAACGAATAAAAGGTGCGCTCCTTAAAACCCAAGCAGGGTCCATTCCTCCTGACTATCCACTTCACTGTCGCTGTGCACAGCAAATTCGACCAGAGGAGGGAGGCCTGGCTTGCAGTTTGGTGAACTGGTTGGTCCCGCCAGCTCAAGGACAGAAGATTCCTTGCAGATCTTCCCCGTTATATTGTGAACGTACTGTATTGTGAAACCTAGGACTCTCAAATCTAGTTGTGTTTTCTCCGGTACCCAAACTGTATTGTGAAACCTAGCCCTCTCGCCCACTATACAGGACTCTCAAATCTAGTTGTGTTTTCTCCGGTACCCAAACTGTATTGTGAAACCTAGGACTCTCCCCCACTATAAAGGACTCTCTAATCTAGGTGTGTGTTTTGTTTTATGTATTTTGTGTGTTTTTCTCTCCAACTATACAGGACTCAAATTTTGATCTGTCTCTCCCACTATACCTAGGCCTCTCTCACCACTATACAGGACTCTCAAATTTAGATCCGCGTCTCCCGTACCCAAATTGTAATGTGAAACCCAATATGCAACGTCCCCAAATCTAATTGTATCTACCAATCTCTATCTCTATACTGCAAAGCCTAATCTATTCAAAACCTAGGCCTCTCCCACGGTACAGGACTCTCTAATCTAGGCCTGTTTGCTACCATACCCAATTTGTACTGCCCCATGGAACCTAGCCTTTCCCCCAAATCTCACCCGACTGCCCGACCAAGTGCCATAGACCAGACAGACACCATGCCACACACTGTCCAAAGCAGAGCAGCACTATGGTGCACCAGTAGGCCGAAGAGATCAACCGCAGCAGCTGATCTCTACCTCTGCCAACACACAGCCCACTACCCCACCACTGCACGGCCTCAACTTGTCTTCCCCTCACCTCACCTATCCCCCCTCCTCGCCAGACCACCCCACCTCACTCCGACCCGCTATCCCCTGTAGATCCCGCTCTGCACAACTAAGATCAGCAAGATGGAGGGAGGGAGCCGAGAACAGTGTCCCCCGGAACATATCGGATGGCTCAGCTTGGCACATAAAACACCCATCACGCACCACCCCCACCACCAAACACTCACCCACACCAAGTGCTCACACCATCCACAAACAAGAACACAGCACCTCTAACTCGCATTTCCCCAGCCTTAGCGCAGCAAGAGCAGCTTTGGCCAAATCCCCAATCTCCACAGCCCCTCCCACTCACACCCCCAGGACTGCCCCAAAGTCATGAAAAAACAGAGACCAAAGGTACCTAATGCCCCTGCTTGTATCATATTCTCCACACTCCACCTCCACTCCTCACTGTGCCCCACTTTCCTCATTGGCCTCCCTCACTTCCGCACCTGCTGTCCCCTTTAATCCTAACCATTCAACACCCACAAGGGCAATCCACCAAATATCCTACATCCTCATCAACGCTAGGTCAGTTTTAATAAAATAAATTCCACATCTCTGACCTCATTACAGATGAAAGCTCAGACATCCTTTTCATTACTGAGAGCTGGTTTTCAGACGACTACAAGCCCATCGCGTATGAGACCTTCTCACCTGGCTACAACCACACTGTCTGGAACAGATCACGAAGGGGAGGGGGCTTGCGATATTACACAAACACCAACTCCAGCTAATAATCAAGGACACCTCCACCAACACCACAGACTACATATCTCTCTTGGTAAAACTGCAACTCTCACCCTCCACCTACCACACTTTCCTACTCATCTTCAGACCCCCGGCTACAACAAAAACTCTGCAGACACACTCAGTGAAGCACTGGCCACCAACCTCATCCTGCATCCAACACTTACCATGTTGGGGATCAACATATGGTTTGACTCACCCTTAAACCTTATGAACCGATCTCTCACAGACAATCTAGAATCACTCAACCTGACACAATGCATCTCCACACCTACCCACACGAGAGGTCACACCCTCAATGCAATTTTCAGCACCACAACTATATCAACCCAGCCCCCCCGCCCCTATCATGGACTGATCACTCAGCAATTTACTTTTGCATACTGTTCAACACAGCGGCTGGCTTTCAAGGCCACATACGTTCACCACCAACCACTCCCCTTACCACTCCACTATCGAACAAAGTTTTAATCAGCCACATCTAGCACACCCACTCCTCAACTCTCTCTATACACTTGGCTTCCAGGAAGGACCTCCAGCAATTGAATCCTTCGACCTCTGGCTTACAAACGCCCTCAGACCCCATAGTCCAACAAAACGGACCTCTCAGATAGCAGTACCAACACCCAGGGGGTTCACCGCCAATCTCAAATCACTCAAAACTCTCAAGCACCGTCTGGAACGGACCTGGAGAGTTGACCCCTCAGCCCAGAACAAAACCGCCCTAGCAAGAACAACCAGAACATCAAAAAAAGCAAGAAAACAATTTATGAGAACAGAATCCTAAATGCTCGAAACCCAAGCAAGGAGCTAGATAGAATAATAGCCAAATTCAAATCCCCAGCATTCTCAAGCCAGCCCCCACCAATCTCCCAAGCCCTGTGTGACACCCTATCTCTGCACTTCCACAATGCCGCTAATGAAAGACACTCTGCCATCATCTCTAAATTAAAACAAATGCAAGCGCCACCCGCACGCCCACTGACCAAGCTTCAACCCCCGATACAAACCCTCGACTCTTTCTCTCCAATCGCACACCAAGAGTTCCTCTTGCTCATAGCAGATAGCCACCCTTCAGGATCCCCTGAGGACCCCTGCCCAACCTCACTCCTCAAAAACATTCTAGCCTCCACCTGTGCAGGTAGTGTCGCACGCACAATCCTCAACCACTCACTCACATCAGGATCTTTTTCAAAAGCCCTAAAACATCCTACATCAAACCCATCCTCAAACAACCGACACTCGACCCACTCTTCCTCCAGAACTACTGCCCTATTTCCAACACACGTTTCATCGCAAAACTCATGGACTGCGCAGCATTGAAACGGTTTGGCCATTTCGCCGAAGCCAACAACCTCCTACACCCTGCACAATCAGGATTCAGGCCATTCAGGGGAACAAAATCTTCCCTAGTCTCCAACTGGGATGACCTAAAAAGAACAGCCGAAGCAGAAGGCTGCACTGTACTCATCCTGCTGTACCTCTCCACAGCCTATGATGCCATCAATCACACCATTCTACTAGATAGGCAACAAACACTAGGAATTAGAAATACAGCCCTCTGATGGATCTCCTCTTTCATCTCCAATCGATCGCAAATTATACACCTCCACCATTTCACATCCACATCACGACCACTAAGGAAAGGTGTCCCACAAGGAGCGTCCGTATCTGCCCTAAATTTCAATTTCTACCTAAAATCCCTGCCCGTAATCAGCCGTGCATACAATCTTACCTGCTACAACTATGCAAACGACACCCACATCATCCTCAAAATCCCAAAATCTGAAGGCTAGAGCATTCCGGACCTATCATCATGCGTTTCGGATATTAACCACTGGATGATGACCAACCACCTCATCCTCAACCCTGGGAAAACTGAAATCCTAGTTTGCGGGAAAACAACCATAGTCCCCCAACCAATTCTGTGGCCTCAACCCCTAGGACAAGTACTGGCAATATCCAACGTGGTAAAAAACCTGGTTTACACATTGGACTCTGACCTATCCCTCACCGAACACACCACTACCGTATCTAAAACCTGCTTCTTCCCTCTACAGATTCTCAGGCGTATTTTCCCTTGCCTCACCTATCCACACCGTTTTTCAGCCATCAACTCCAGTATCCTGCCCCCCCTAGATTACGCAAAAAGCCTCTACCTAAGTGCTCCTGCATCCCAACTAAGGAAACTCCAAAGAATCCAAAACGCGCCAGCACTCCTGCTCATTAACCTACCCACCAGAAAAGACATCAGCCCTACACTAAAGGTCCTCCATTGACTCCCGATTGCTTGACAAACTACCTTTAAAGCCATGTGCATCACTCACTACACCGTCCACAACACCAGACCGGAATTCCTTCGAGACAAAATCACTCCCTACCAGCCCTCAAGGAATCTCAGATCTTGCAGAGCATTTCGCCTAGTGGTTCCACCTCACAACTCCTCGAGGCTGGGAAGATCCTCCTTTGCCGACCAAGCGCCAATCATCTGGAACTCCCTACCCTTACACATTTGCAACACTGAAAACAACCTGAAATTCAGAAAGGCCCCAAAATCATGGCTCTTCCCATTATATGCCCCTCAATCCTCTCCCCTCGAAACCACACTGCCGAAAACCAACATTCACTGACACCAATTACAACACAGAGGCTGGCAGCATTCGCAGTGGCTCACCTGACACTGCACCATACACAACAACATTCCTTACCTAACTAATACCCTGAATCCTGTCCCCCTTAAAACCACACTGCAAAACCAACTTCCCCTTACACCAATTACAACACAGAGGCCGGCAGCATTCGCAGCGGCCCACCCGACATACTGTCGAACCATGCACAACAACAGTCCTTACCTAAAAAATACACCAGGGA
Source organism: Ambystoma mexicanum (assembly GCF_040938575.1). NCBI lineage: Eukaryota > Metazoa > Chordata > Amphibia > Caudata > Ambystomatidae > Ambystoma > Ambystoma mexicanum. The sequence goes on from NC_090926.1 coordinate 723,250,076, forward strand.
AGCCAGCAGCTTTCACTGTGGCACATCGCAATGGACTTACCTGCCCTCACCAACCAGACCCTCGCACCGGAGAGACCACGAATAATGAGACCACGACATCCGCACTGGACAAAGATCGCTCCTGCCGAACAACTTCGAATCCTATAGTACATATACCACACTTCTCTTATGTGGACACAGGCCGTAGGCACAGGCAAACATCCATGCACCATAGAATGCAGCTATGGCTATGCTCATCCAGCATATAGCAGTCTACACTGAAACACCTGATGCACCTCAACACCTCTACCACTAGCATACAGAAACTGCCAATGAAAGAAAACCGGTATAGCTGACCTCACATCGACTATCTCTGCAATAGCACTCTATCGCAAACCACCAACAGCGCCCACCCACGTGCCTGATCTTTTTGGGCTGCTAAGTCGAGCATAGCCAGACACACAAGTCCTAGTCCAGTGAAAATGCACATATGCATCTCCTAATCTAAAAACTCTTAGAACCTCCAACACAGTGCATTTAGACTGATTACGGTCACCGTGGTTGTTCCAACCACAAAGCGCATTGAGGCCATAGAAATGGGGAAACAGCGCTGTATAAATATCCAAATAGAATAGAATACAATATATATAACTCAGGTGCGCCAGTTGCATGAGGTATCAAAGAGCATACATAGCAGCTCTCATTCTCACTTTGCACATGTGATTATACCACATGTTGTCTGATTCAGGGTGGTGCATATCAGCAAGTGTCCAAGAGCACCCCCTTATACAGATTATATTGTATCTCAGCCTCAGTTTCCCCCCTGGTTTGTGTCATCCCCAAAAATACATCTGTGTTTGGCATTTTCATCTCATACCCCCCCCTTTGTATTCCCCCACCATATAAAATAACTACAACAAAATAATACCACAACGGCAACGAGAAAACAACATATACAACCTAACACATATATTACACAACGCTTGTAGTATTGAACCTGCAGAGGGATAAAAAAAAAAAAAAACAGAAAGATATACAGCCAAATCTGTACTTGTAATCATGGTATAGGGATTGATCAACTCTAGCATCATAAGAAAACATCCTGCAAAGTATACTTTGATATCACTCAGGGATTTGGTCATTCTTGTGAATGGGTGGAGTGGTGATGGATGTTTTCCGAACATCGGATAAGTGGTCCAAGTACCACAAATCCTTCACACGATCTGCAAATGGCGTGGCAAAGACAACAGTGTAAGGCCCCTGGAACCTCTGCTCATTCCTCACAAACACATGATCCCCAGTATAAAGCTGCGGTGACGGCAAGTTCCGTTCATCTTTTGGCGATGATTCAGCTATTTCTTCTCTTCTAAGAGCAATCTGGTGAGACAAAAGGTTTATACTTGTTGTTAACTCCCTCAGATACCCCTGAAACTCCTCCCCCAAAACTCCTGCTGCCCTGTGTGATTAATATGATTGATTCATCATTGTTTCCTGGGCAGTGACCTCCTTCCATGTGGAAAGGGGACGGCAGCCGCTACCTGATATTAACCCTGGGGGAAATGCTATGGGAAAGGATCACATGGGAGGAGGCAGCAGTCAGGGGAAGGTGGTGACCCCATCGGAAGAGATGCAATATATTTCCCCTTCTAAAGAAGAAGACCTCATCATTCTTAAATTCTTGATGGCTTGTTGTCACTATACACATTCATCCCATTGTAAAAATAAAAACAAACACCTTCCTGCAAATCTCTCAAGACAAAATACCATTCATACCTCACACATACATAACACACAACTAACAGCTCCAGCTTATAATGTTTTTCTAAGTAAAAATCCTAAACAATATCACTTTAGAAATAAAAGAAATTCTATGGACTTGTTTTCCCATGAAGCCTCAGGTACTGAGGCGAGGAAGAGGAAGAAGGAGTTGATGCACATTGAACGAAACACAAAGTTGAACATACAGACTGGTTGTTTTGGTCAAGCACAAGTGTGCTGGACATTTAAAAATGGTATCCGCACTAGAGATGCAGGCAGAGCCATAGAAAGAAGCAGCAGGGGAAGGACCGTGCTGGAGGAGGCAGGCACTTACAGACAGCTGCTCGCAACTACGAGAGTTGCATACCATCATGGCGCGAGGCCAGGAGAGATGCCGCAGGCTCCTTTGGAGGACCATTAGAGTACTGAGAGCAGTGGCAGAGCTACCGGATATCGTGTCGAGAGGTGGCCGTCTTCAGTCCTGGTTGTGGAGAGAAGCCGACTGGTGAGCACACAGCTGCTGGGAGCGTGGGAGTAGGATCTGCAGTATGATGGAGGCTGTCCTGGAGAGGAAGCTTCATCGCAGTGATGTGCCACGGGTTGGGAATGCCGCAAGACACAGGTGAGCCTGCCCAGAGCCATTGAGGACCCCAGGGCATACCGACAGGCATACAAGCAAATAAATCAAGTAAGAATATTTGAATGCTGACCAAATACAGGTCAAAGACAGCATTTGAACAAGTCCCCATGTATGAGATGTCAATGTGGGGAAAGTTGAAGCAAGTGTTACCCTAAAGAAAGAAATACAGTGGCAGACCTTGAACATGCCCCCCATGTATGAGAAGTCAATGTGAGGAAAGTTGGAACAAGTAGCCAATAATTAGAAACACAGTGAAGAGATGCAACTGTTCTTTACTAAAGGGCAGAGAAACAGAGAAGTCCTGGTGAAAGGAGCACATCAGGCAGTGAACATTTGGGGGAGATGATACCTGGCAGTGAAGTATACCAGGCATTGGAGTGTACAAGGCAATCCAATCATAGTATTTGGATGTATAAGGTATTGTCGCAAGATACCTGGCAGGGGAGTATACCAGGGAAAGAGATCCTGAAAAACAAAAACACCAGGCCTTTTTAAATTAAATTAAATCTTTACACCTGCAGGAACATACCTGGCAGGAGAGTATACCAGGGGATCTGAAGAACCTACTGAAGGATTCCTGGGAGGGGAGTACCAGGAGGTCCCCTAAAGTCTAAGAATGAAACATACTTACTTTGCAAAACACATACCAGAGACTCATAGAAAAGATTTTGATGGATAGATATATGAGGCATTTGAAGTTGCGAAGTTGAATAACCACCGTTTCACGCTGAAACCATAATACTTGGCAGAGGGGTATACCAGGAGACCTGAAGAACTCACAGGAGGATTCCTGATCAAGAAGCACATGAGGTAATCCACCAAGATGCAAAAGAGTGAAGCTCAGGGAACTTTTTGTGCAGTCACTCTTGGACTTCCGCGACTTAATGCAGCATAAAAATGTTAGTGTCGAACCAGTGGGAGCAGAGAACAGAGAGATAGAGTTCCCCCACTCCGTTTGCAAAAAGTGAAAAAGGGTTTCTGCGCCCATCTATTACACCGCCACAGTGAAGTTCAGGTATCAACCAAAACCAGTTTTTCTTAATTCATTTTATATTTATTGATAGCCCATTATATTTACGGAAGCTCATTTCTCACCCGTGCACCTATGGTTCATCCTTTTCCTTTAAATATCAAAAGGACAAGTGTATGCTCAAATGGTCAAGAATAGATTGTGACTTAACGTAACTTAGACTCTCACTGAGCCTTTTATCCCAAAACATGGCCGACAGACCTACTGAGACAAAAATGGAAGTAGAACAACTCAGTTGCCTAGGCAACACTACATATACACTCCGCGGCTGCCGTAAAGGGCTCTTAGTAGAACCCGACGCGTGAATCAGGAAACCAGATTGTTAAGGTAAGCGCTGAAGGGAAGCCCACCCAAATAGCCTCCCAATCACAAACAGGTCCGCAATTAAATAGGCGGGTCTACACATGCTGCTCTGTTTTTGTGGCGATACGATATGCATACGCACGGAACGCTCTTTAAAAGTCCTAGGGCCTCATTAGGACCCAGGCGGTAAGGGGTTTACGCCGGCGTAAACCATGGCGCCCCTTACCGCCTGAGTACGAGTTCCCTTAGCGCCATGGTGATTTTAACGCCTGCTTTTAGCAGGCGTTAAAATCCATGGCGCTAAGGGACCTTGTTGTTAATTACGCCACCGTAATTTACATTGGCGTAATTAACGGCTTCCCCACTCCCATTATGCCCTATGGGGCCAGAAATGGGAATGGGGAAGGGTAAATGGGGATTGGGGACTTACCGCCCCGCCAACCTCGGAATGGGGCGGTAAGTCCGCCAACCCCCATGGCGGAGTTGGCAGCTTAGCGCCATGGACCATGGTGCTAATAGCGCCATGGTCCTCCGCCAAGGTCCTAATGAGGGCCCTAGTGTTTATTTACTTCACGAACGCTCATCCATCTGAATGAAGAATACAAGACATGCATGCTTTACGAATATACGTCTCTTTTAATGACCAAGTTTAATCTCTATGCTGGAGTTTCTGCTCCTATTAGAAACCTGGAGAAAACGTAACCGAGTTAAGATTTAAATGCAACATCTCCAGCTCGGGTACTTTAGTATGAATAATTAATTAATCATTTTATGATAAACAGGAGGATTGTCAGATACCCGAATCCTGATAGAAACAAAACTCTAACACAAAAATAAAACTTCGACATGGTATCAAGCAGGGGAAATTAACATATTCTCCCACTGTGCACTTTTTCTCATGTCCCGGCACCACATTTGGGCGCCATGATGGTATGTTTTATGTTTTTATGTTTTGATGGATTTACACATGTTTTCTCAGAATCATAATGTTGTGGAAACAAACTGGTGATATATTTTGTTTTGTGTTCTTAACAAAAATGCTGATCTGTTCGGTCATATGCTGGATAATATGATTGATATGCATTTGGTTTTTTGGGAACCCCTGGGAATCTGTTTCATCTATACATCACAAAAATTGCCTTTTCACTTTAATTGTATTGAAATTCTGCTATCTTGTATATAGTATATCAAGCCTTAATGCTCAGATTTGAAAAAGGCACACTTAGGGTGCAGAAACACGTGTCATCTTTATGGGCTATCAATAAAGATAAGATGAATTAAGAAAAACTGGTTTTGGTTGATACCTGAACTTCACTGTGGCGCAGTAATAGATGGGCGCAGAAACCCTTTTTCACTTTTTGCAAACCGAGTGGGGGAACTCTATGTCTCCGTTCTCTGCTCCCACCGGTGTAACACTGTAACATTTTTATGCTGCATTAAGTCGCGGAGGTCCAAGAGTGACTGCACAAAAAGTTCCATGAACTTCATTATTTTGAATAAATCACTCACCACGCTGACTAAAGATCTGCGCCAAGTATAATTGCTGAATATCTAGAAAACCGAGAAGAGGAAGCAAGTAACCTGTTCACGCCTAAAGGAAGCACTGTCCATGCTTTTGCAACCAGCACACCGAAACGTGAAGACCTGAGATATAAGTTTATCAAGCTGGAAAGGATCTCCAAGAAGGAGATAGATAAATATTGGGAAATCATCTCACTGAATAATTACCTCAGCAAAAAACAAATACCCAGAGGTTTACGAATCTCGATCTTTCCCGATTTTAATAAAGACGATGACCAAGACCTTGCGGAAGACTGGGAGAGAAATCTCGGAGCATGTTCCACACGGATGTTAGAGATGTTGGTGGGACACGCAACTCGCGAGCAAAAGAGAGCCAGTGAACAAATAGAAATAATTAAAAAGAAAATTGCAGACGCCAAGGTACTAGAAGTAACGAAAGAGAAAAACTACCTCAAGATGTTCTCGGTACTAAAAGAATACCAAGATGACATCAAACTGCGCAAATTACGAAAATGTTTCAGATACGAAAGAGACTATAATGATGACCGAGTGTACACATTTCAGGAAAAATATAACACATTTCCTAAATCACAATCTAAGGAGAGTACACCAAATACATCACCTGCCAGCTCAGCACCGAGCTCAGATGCAGAAGAAACAGCAGAAGGTGAACCGAACACAGAAGAAGACGGAAGTAGAACTGGTAAAGGCTTCCTCAATCAGATACAGAGATATAAAAAAGGAAATAGGATCCAAACACCCAAACAAGTCCGCTTTCAAGTAACAAACCTACCTACCAAGAAACAACCTTTACTCGGAGAAGAGGAAGGAGGGGGTCGGGTAGACTTCGTCAACCCAGACACCTTAGAAGATTTCCGAAGATTAACAAGAGCAGCAACAAGGGAAGTAGCCAAGAAGAGTGAATAACTAACCTAGTGATGAACCTATCAGACGTTGAACTAAATCAAGATGAAATTAGTCTGCTGAATAAAGGACTATCATTTGCTCCTACAGCATACATTGAATCCATGCAAGTGCATATTAATCTTTTTACATTTGTCCGCACACTTAAACTTAAAAAGTTCTTTGCGACTCAAATAACCGCATATAAACAACCAAGAGATGTAGCCACAAGGAGAGAAGTCACAATAGAAGAACTAGGCAATATTCATCTCTTAAGATCATTACAAGAGACAGAAACCTTTCCAATTCACCAAACAATGCAAGAACTAACAATTGCACTGATCAGCTTAACCCAAAAAGAACTCAAAACAACTTCTAAATTCCTACCTCAATTTTCGCCGAATAACATGATTGATGCCTTCTATAAATCAGTGACGAAAGATCTACAAAAAATAGAGGACAATCAGAAGAGGATGGGCAGAAAAAACGAATGGGAAAATCTAACAGCTCAGGAGAAAACCGCTTTAAAGAAATTGGAGAAAGACCATACAATTGTTATCAAAGAAGCTGATAAAGGCGGAAATATAGTCATCATGAACCGCCTAGACTATATTAAGATGGCTCAAAACCATCTGGACACACCAAATTGCTATGAAATACTACCAGGCAATCCTAAGATTCAGATTGTTTAAGGTTTTGGTTGAAAACGTGCTCTGTTATTCTCCCCTTTGCGGATGTTCCGAATTATGGGTTCATAATGGCAACTAGTGGCATGTAATGTTGAATGTTGAATTCACTGGGAGCATGTCTTCCTAAATACACGTGGCACTGACAGTAAAATCACGGAAGCTCATTTTTCACCCGTGCACCTATGTAAGTGTATGCTCAAATGGTCAAGAATAGATTGTGACTTAACGCAACTTAGACTCTCAATGAGCCTTTTATCCCACAACATGGCCGACAGACCTACTGAGACAAAAATGGAAGTAGGACAACTCAGTTGCCTAGGCAACACTACATATATGCTCCGTGGCTGCCGTAAAGGGCTCTTAGTAGAACTCGACGCGTGAAGCAGGAAACCAGATTGTTAAGGTAAGCGCTGAAGGGAAGCCCACCCAAATAGCCTCCCAATCACAAACAGGTCTGCAATTAAACAGGCGGGTTTACACATGCCGCTCTGTTTTTGTGGACGATACGATATGAATATGCACGGAACACTCTTTAAAAGTCCTAGTGTTTATTTACTTCACGAACGCTCATCCATCTGAATGAGCAATACAAGACACGCATGCTTTACGAATATACGTCTCTTTTAAAGACCACGTTTAATCTTTATGCTGGAGTTTCTGCTCCTATTAGAAACCTGGAGAAAAACGTAACCGAGTTAAGATTTAAATGCAACATCTCCAGGTCGGGTACTTTAGTATGAATAATTAATTAATCATTTTATAATAAACAGGAGGATTGTCAGATACCCAAATCCTGATAGAAACAAAACTCTAACACAAAAATAAAACTTCGACATGGTATCAAGCAAGGGAAATTAACATATTCTCCCACTGTGCTCTTTTTTCTTGTTGAAGTGCTTGCAGCGCTTATGAGTCTGATGGGACTCTCTCTGACAACACGAGATCAGTGCACGCATTCCGACGATAGGTAAGCCCTATCTGGAGACAGATCTATTTTAAATCTAACTAGGAAGTGAAATATAAACTAATCTCTAGTTCTTTTCTGTTATTTTTTTCCTGTTCTACCAATGATGTTTCCCTCCCTCCCCTTCCTCTCCCACGGTGATCGCTCACGCTATGACTTTTTCTCATGTCCCAGCACCACATTTGGGCGCCATGATGGTATGTTTTATGTTTTTATGTTTTGATGGATTTACACATGTTTTCTCGGAATCATAATGTTGTGGAAACAAACTGGTGATATATTTTGTTTTGTGTTCTTAACAAAAATGCTGATCTGTTCGGGTCATATGCTGGATAATATGATTGATATGCATTTGGTTTTTTGGGAACCCCTGGGAATCTGTTCTATCTATACATCACAAAAATTGCCTTTTCACTTTAATTGTATTGAAATTCTGCTATCTTGTATATAGTATATCAAGCCTTAATGCTCAGATTTGAAAAAGGCGCACTTAGGGTGCCGAAACACGTTTCATCTTTATGGGATATCAATAAAGATAAGATGAATTAAGAAAAACTGGTTTTGGTTGATACCTGAACTTCACTGTGGCGCAGTAATAGATGGGCGCAGAAACCCTTTTTCACTTTTTGCAAACGGAGTGGGGGAACTCTATGTCTCCATTCTCTGCTCCCACCGGTGCGACACTGTAACATTTTTATGCTGCATTAAGTCGCGGAGGTCCAAGTGTGACTGCACAAAAAGTTTCCTGAGCTTCATTATTTTGAATAAATCACTCACCACGCTGACTAAAGATCTGCGCCAAGTATAATTGCTGAATATCTAGAAAACCGAGAAGAGGAAGCAAGTAACCTGTTCACGCCTAAAGGAAGCAATGTCCATGCTTTTGCAACCAGCACACCGAAACGTGAAGACCTGAGATATAAGTTTATCAAGCTGGAAAGGATCTCCAGGAAGGAGATAGATAAATATTGGGAAATCATCTCACTAAATAATTACCTTAGCAAAAAACAAATACCCAGAGGTTTACGAATCTTGATATTTCCCGATTTTAATAAAGACGATGACCAAGACCTTGCGGAAGACTTGGAGAGAAATCTCGGAGCATGTTCCACGCGGATGTTAGAGATGTTGGTGGAACACGTAACTCGCGAGCAAAAGAGAGCCAGTGAACAAATAGAAATAATTAAAAAGAAAATTGCAGACGCCAAGGCACTAGAAGTAACGAAAGAGAAAAACTACCTCAAGATGTTCTCTGTACTAAAAGAATAACAAGATGACATCAAACTGCGCAAATTACGAAAATGTTTCAGAGACGAAAGAGACTATAATGATGACCGAGTGTACACATTTCAGGAAAAATATAACAAATTTCTTAAATCACAATCTAAGGGGAGTACACCAAATACATCACCTGCCAGCTCAGCACCGAGCTCAGATGCAGAAGAAACAGCAGAAGGTGAACCGAACACAGAAGAAGACGGAAGTAGAACTGGTAAAGGCTTCCTCAATCAGATACGGAGATATAAAAAAGGAAATAGGATCCAAACACCCAAACAAGTCCGCTTTCAAGTAACAAACCTACCTACCAAGAAACAACCTTTACTCTGAGAAGAGGAAGGAGGGGGTCGGGTAGACTTCGGCAACCCAGACACCTTAGAAGATTTCCGAAGATTAACAAGAGCAGCAACAAGGGAAGTAGCCAAGAAGAGTGAATAACTAACCTAGTGATGAACCTATCAGACGTTGAACTAAATCAAGATGAAATTAGTCTGCTGAATAAAGGACTATCATTTGCTCCTACAGCGTACATTGAATCCTTGCAAGTGCATATTAATCTTTTTACATTTGTCCGCAAACTTAAACTTAAAAAGTTCTTTGCGACTCAAATAACCGCATATAAACAACCAAGAGATGTAGCCACAAGGAGAGAAGTCACAATAGAAGAACTAGGCAATATTCATCTCTTAAGATCATTACAAGAGACAGAAATCTTTCCAATTCACCAAACAATGCAAGAACTAACAATTGCACTGATCAGCTTAACCCAAAAAGAACTCAAACCAACTTCTAAATTCCTACCTTTATTTTCGCCGAATAACATGATTGATGCCTTCTATAAATCAGTGACGAAAGATCTACAAAAAATAGAGGACAATCAGAAGAGGATGGGCAGAAAAAACGAATGGGAAAATCTAACAGCTCAGGAGAAAACCGCTTTAAAGAAATTGGAGAAAGACCATACAATTGTTATCAAAGAAGCTGATAGAGGCGGAAATATAGTCATCATGAACCGCCTAGACTATATTAAGATGGCTCAAAACCATCTGGACACACCACATTGCTATGAAATACTACCAGGCAATCCTAAGATTCAGATTGTTTAAGGTTTTGGTTGAAAACTTGCTCTGTTATTCTCCCCTTTGCGGATGTTCCGAATTATGGGTTCATAATGGCAACTAGTGGCATGTAATGTTGAATGTTGAATTCACTGGGAGCATGTCTTCCTAAATACACGTGGCACTGACAGTAAAATCACGGAAGCTCATTTTTCACCCGTGCACCTATGTAAGTGTATGCTCAAATGGTCAAGAATAGATTGTGACTTAACGCAACTTAGACTCTCACTGAGCCTTTTATCCCACAACATGGCCGACAGACCTACTGAGACAAAAATGGAAGTAGGACAACTCAGTTGCCTAGGCAACACTACATATATGCTCCGTGGCTGCCGTAAAGGGCTCTTAGTAGAACTCGACGCGTGAAGCAGGAAACCAGATTGTTAAGGTAAGCGCTGAAGGGAAGCCCACCCAAATAGCCTCCCAATCACAAACAGGTCTGCAATTAAACAGGCGGGTTTACACATGCCGCTCTGTTTTTGTGGACGATACGATATGAATATGCACGGAACACTCTTTAAAAGTCCTAGTGTTTATTTACTTCACGAACGCTCATCCATCTGAATGAGCAATACAAGACACGCATGCTTTACGAATATACGTCTCTTTTAAAGACCACGTTTAATCTTTATGCTGGAGTTTCTGCTCCTATTAGAAACCTGGAGAAAAACGTAACCGAGTTAAGATTTAAATGCAACATCTCCAGGTCGGGTACTTTAGTATGAATAATTAATTAATCATTTTATAATAAACAGGAGGATTGTCAGATACCCGAATCCTGATAGAAACAAAACTCTAACACAAAAATAAAACTTCGACATGGTATCAAGCAAGGGAAATTAACATATTCTCCCACTGTGCTCTTTTTTCTTGTTGAAGTGCTTGCAGCGCTTATGAGTCTGATGGGACTCTCTCTGACAACACGAGATCAGTGCACGCATTCCGACGATAGGTAAGCCCTATCTGGAGACAGATCTATTTTAAATCTAACTAGGAAGTGAAATATAAACTAATCTCTAGTTCTTTTCTGTTATTTTTTTCCTGTTCTACCAATGATGTTTCCCTCCCTCCCCTTCCTCTCCCACGGTGATCGCTCACGCTATGACTTTTTCTCATGTCCCAGCACCACATTTGGGCGCCATGATGGTATGTTTTATGTTTTTATGTTTTGATGGATTTACACATGTTTTCTCGGAATCATAATGTTGTGGAAACAAACTGGTGATATATTTTGTTTTGTGTTCTTAACAAAAATGCTGATCTGTTCGGGTCATATGCTGGATAATATGATTGATATGCATTTGGTTTTTTGGGAACCCCTGGGAATCTGTTCTATCTATACATCACAAAAATTGCCTTTTCACTTTAATTGTATTGAAATTCTGCTATCTTGTATATAGTATATCAAGCCTTAATGCTCAGATTTGAAAAAGGCGCACTTAGGGTGCCGAAACACGTTTCATCTTTATGGGATATCAATAAAGATAAGATGAATTAAGAAAAACTGGTTTTGGTTGATACCTGAACTTCACTGTGGCGCAGTAATAGATGGGCGCAGAAACCCTTTTTCACTTTTTGCAAACGGAGTGGGGGAACTCTATGTCTCCATTCTCTGCTCCCACCGGTGCGACACTGTAACATTTTTATGCTGCATTAAGTCGCGGAGGTCCAAGTGTGACTGCACAAAAAGTTCCCTGAGCTTCATTATTTTGAATAAATCACTCACCACGCTGACTAAAGATCTGCGCCAAGTATAATTGCTGAATATCTAGAAAACCGAGAAGAGGAAGCAAGTAACCTGTTCACGCCTAAAGGAAGCAATGTCCATGCTTTTGCAACCAGCACACCGAAACGTGAAGACCTGAGATATAAGTTTATCAAGCTGGAAAGGATCTCCAGGAAGGAGATAGATAAATATTGGGAAATCATCTCACTAAATAATTACCTTAGCAAAAAACAAATACCCAGAGGTTTACGAATCTTGATATTTCCCGATTTTAATAAAGACGATGACCAAGACCTTGCGGAAGACTTGGAGAGAAATCTCGGAGCATGTTCCACGCGGATGTTAGAGATGTTGGTGGAACACGTAACTCGCGAGCAAAAGAGAGCCAGTGAACAAATAGAAATAATTAAAAAGAAAATTGCAGACGCCAAGGCACTAGAAGTAACGAAAGAGAAAAACTACCTCAAGATGTTCTCTGTACTAAAAGAATAACAAGATGACATCAAACTGCGCAAATTACGAAAATGTTTCAGAGACGAAAGAGACTATAATGATGACCGAGTGTACACATTTCAGGAAAAATATAACAAATTTCTTAAATCACAATCTAAGGGGAGTACACCAAATACATCACCTGCCAGCTCAGCACCGAGCTCAGATGCAGAAGAAACAGCAGAAGGTGAACCGAACACAGAAGAAGACGGAAGTAGAACTGGTAAAGGCTTCCTCAATCAGATACGGAGATATAAAAAAGGAAATAGGATCCAAACACCCAAACAAGTCCGCTTTCAAGTAACAAACCTACCTACCAAGAAACAACCTTTACTCTGAGAAGAGGAAGGAGGGGGTCGGGTAGACTTCGGCAACCCAGACACCTTAGAAGATTTCCGAAGATTAACAAGAGCAGCAACAAGGGAAGTAGCCAAGAAGAGTGAATAACTAACCTAGTGATGAACCTATCAGACGTTGAACTAAATCAAGATGAAATTAGTCTGCTGAATAAAGGACTATCATTTGCTCCTACAGCGTACATTGAATCCTTGCAAGTGCATATTAATCTTTTTACATTTGTCCGCAAACTTAAACTTAAAAAGTTCTTTGCGACTCAAATAACCGCATATAAACAACCAAGAGATGTAGCCACAAGGAGAGAAGTCACAATAGAAGAACTAGGCAATATTCATCTCTTAAGATCATTACAAGAGACAGAAACCTTTCCAATTCACCAAACAATGCAAGAACTAACAATTGCACTGATCAGCTTAACCCAAAAAGAACTCAAACCAACTTCTAAATTCCTACCTTAATTTTCGCCGAATAACATGATTGATGCCTTCTATAAATCAGTGACGAAAGATCTACAAAAAATAGAGGACAATCAGAAGAGGATGGGCAGAAAAAACGAATGGGAAAATCTAACAGCTCAGGAGAAAACCGCTTTAAAGAAATTGGAGAAAGACCATACAATTGTTATCAAAGAAGCTGATAAAGGCGGAAATATAGTCATCATGAACCGCCTAGACTATATTAAGATGGCTCAAAACCATCTGGACACACCACATTGCTATGAAATACTACCAGGCAATCCTAAGATTCAGATTGTTTAAGGTTTTGGTTGAAAACTTGCTCTGTTATTCTCCCCTTTGCGGATGTTCCGAATTATGGGTTCATAATGGCAACTAGTGGCATGTAATGTTGAATGTTGAATTCACTGGGAGCATGTCTTCCTAAATACACGTGGCACTGACAGTAAAATCACGGAAGCTCATTTTTCACCCGTGCACCTATGTAAGTGTATGCTCAAATGGTCAAGAATAGATTGTGACTTAACGCAACTTAGACTCTCACTGAGCCTTTTATCCCACAACATGGCCGACAGACCTACTGAGACAAAAATGGAAGTAGGACAACTCAGTTGCCTAGGCAACACTACATATATGCTCCGTGGCTGCCGTAAAGGGCTCTTAGTAGAACTCGACGCGTGAAGCAGGAAACCAGATTGTTAAGGTAAGCGCTGAAGGGAAGCCCACCCAAATAGCCTCCCAATCACAAACAGGTCTGCAATTAAACAGGCGGGTTTACACATGCCGCTCTGTTTTTGTGGACGATACGATATGCATATGCACGGAACACTCTTTAAAAGTCCTAGGCCCTCATTAGGACCCTGGCGGTAAGGGGTTTGCGCCAGCGTTAGCTGCGCCGACCCCTTACCGCCAACTACGAGTTCCCATAGCGCCATGGTCATTTTTCCGCCCGCTTTTTGCGGGCGTAAAAATCCATGGCGCTATGGGACCTTGGTGTTAATTACGCCACCGTAATTTACGGTGGCGTAATTAACGCCTTCCCCACTCCCATTGAGCCCTATGGGGCCGAAATGGGAATGGGGAAGGGTAAATGGGTCAATGGGGACTTACCGCCCCGCCGACCTCGGAATGGGGCGGTAAGTCCGCCATCCGCCATGGCGTAAAGGGACTTTGCGCCATGGCGGAAAAGTCCGCCGACGGCGGAAAAAATCCGCCAGGGTCCTAATGAGGGCCCTAGTGTTTATTTACTTCACGAACGCTCATCCATCTGAATGAGCAATACAAGACACACATGCTTTACGAATATACGTCTCTTTTAAAGACCACGTTTAATCTTTATGCTGGAGTTTCTGCTCCTATTAGAAACCTGGAGAAAAACGTAACCGAGTTAAGATTTAAATGCAACATCTCCAGGTCGGGTACTTTAGTATGAATAATTAATTAATCATTTTATAATAAACAGGAGGATTGTCAGATACCCGAATCCTGATAGAAACAAAACTCTAACACAAAAATAAAACTTCGACATGGTATCAAGCAAGGGAAATTAACATATTCTCCCACTGTGCTCTTTTTTCTTGTTGAAGTGCTTGCAGCGCTTATGAGTCTGATGGGACTCTCTCTGACAACACGAGATCAGTGCACGCATTCCGACGATAGGTAAGCCCTATCTGGAGACAGATCTATTTTAAATCTAACTAGGAAGTGAAATATAAACTAATCTCTAGTTCTTTTCTGTTATTTTTTTCCTGTTCTACCAATGATGTTTCCCTCCCTCCCCTTCCTCTCCCACGGTGATCGCTCACGCTATGACTTATTCTTATGTCCCAGCACCTCATTTGGGCGCCATGATGGTATGTTTTATGTTTTTATGTTTTGATGGATTTACACATGTTTTCTCGGAATCATAATTTTGTGGAAACAAACTGGTGATATATTTTGTTTTGTGTTCTTAACAAAAATGCTGATCTGTTCGGGTCATATGCTGGATAATATGATTGATATGCATTTGGTTTTTTGGGAACCCCTGGGAATCTGTTTTATCTATACATCACAAAAATTGCCTTTTCACTTTAATTGTATTGAAATTCTGTTATCTTGTATATAATATATCAAGCCTTAATGCTCAGATTTGAAAAAGGCACACTTAGGGTGCCGACACACGTGTCATCTTTATGGGCTATCAATAAAGATAAGATGAATTAAGAAAAACTGGTTTTGGTTGATACCTGAACTTCACTGTGGCGCAGTAATAGATGGGCGCAGAAACCCTTTTTCACTTTTTGCAAACGGAGTGGGGGAACTCTATGTCTCGGTTCCCTGCTCCCACCGGTGCGACACTGTAACATTTTTATGCTGCATTAAGTCGCGGAGGTCCAAGAGTGACTGCACAAAAAGTTCCCCGAGCTTCATTATTTTGAATAAATCACTCACCACGCTGACTAAAGATCTGCGCCAAGTATAATTGCTGAATATCTAGAAAACCGAGAAGAGGAAGCAAGTAACCTGTTCACGCCTCAAGGAAGCAATGTCCATGCTTTTGCAACCAGCACACCGAAACGTGAAGACCTGAGATATAAGTTTATCAAGCTGGAAAGGATCTCCAGGAAGGAGATAGATAAATATTGGGAAATCATCTCACTGAATAATTACCTCAGCAAAAAACAAATACCCAGAGGTTTACGAATCTTGATCTTTCCCGATTTTAATAAAGACGATGACCAAGACCTTGCGGAAGACTGGGAGAGAAATCTCGGAGCATGTTCCACACGGATGTTAGAGATGTTGGTGGAACACGCAACTCGCGAGCAAAAGAGAGCCAGTGAACAAATAGAAATAATTAAAAAGAAAATTGCAGACGCCAAGGCACTAGAAGTAACGAAAGAGAAAAACTACCTCAAGATGTTCTCAGTACTAAAAGAATACCAAGATGACATCAAACTGCGCAAATTACGAAAATGTTTCAGAGACGAAAGAGACTATAATGATGACCGAGTGTACACATTTCAGGAAAAATATAACAAATTTCTTAAATCACAATCTAAGGGGAGTACACCAAATACATCACCTGCCAGCTCAGCACCGAGCTCAGATGCAGAAGAAACAGCAGAAGGTGAACCGAACACAGAAGAAGACGGAAGTAGAACTGGTAAAGGCTTCCTCAATCAGATACGGAGATATAAAAAAGGAAATAGGATCCAAACACCCAAACAAGTCCGCTTTCAAGTAACAAACCTACCTACCAAGAAACAACCTTTACTCTGAGAAGAGGAAGGAGGGGGTCGGGTAGACTTCGGCAACCCAGACACCTTAGAAGATTTCCGAAGATTAACAAGAGCAGCAACAAGGGAAGTAGCCAAGAAGAGTGAATAACTAACCTAGTGATGAACCTATCAGACGTTGAACTAAATCAAGATGAAATTAGTCTGCTGAATAAAGGACTATCATTTGCTCCTACAGCGTACATTGAATCCTTGCAAGTGCATATTAATCTTTTTACATTTGTCCGCAAACTTAAACTTAAAAAGTTCTTTGCGACTCAAATAACCGCATATAAACAACCAAGAGATGTAGCCACAAGGAGAGAAGTCACAATAGAAGAACTAGGCAATATTCATCTCTTAAGATCATTACAAGAGACAGAAACCTTTCCAATTCACCAAACAATGCAAGAACTAACAATTGCACTGATCAGCTTAACCCAAAAAGAACTCAAACCAACTTCTAAATTCCTACCTTAATTTTCGCCGAATAACATGATTGATGCCTTCTATAAATCAGTGACGAAAGATCTGCAAAAAATAGAGGACAATCAGAAGAGGATGGGCAGAAAAAACGAATGGGAAAATCTAACAGCTCAGGAGAAAACCGCTTTAAAGAAATTGGAGAAAGACCATACAATTGTTATCAAAGAAGCTGATAAAGGCGGAAATATAGTCATCATGAACCGCCTAGACTATATTAAGATGGCTCAAAACCATCTGGACACACCACATTGCTATGAAATACTACCAGGCAATCCTAAGATTCAGATTGTTTAAGGTTTTGGTTGAAAACTTGCTCTGTTATTCTCCCCTTTGCGGATGTTCCGAATTATGGGTTCATAATGGCAACTAGTGGCATGTAATGTTGAATGTTGAATTCACTGGGAGCATGTCTTCCTAAATACACGTGGCACTGACAGTAAAATCACGGAAGCTCATTTTTCACCCGTGCACCTATGTAAGTGTATGCTCAAATGGTCAAGAATAGATTGTGACTTAACGCAACTTAGACTCTCACTGAGCCTTTTATCCCACAACATGGCCGACAGACCTACTGAGACAAAAATGGAAGTAGGACAACTCAGTTGCCTAGGCAACACTACATATATGCTCCGTGGCTGCCGTAAAGGGCTCTTAGTAGAACTCGACGCGTGAAGCAGGAAACCAGATTGTTAAGGTAAGCGCTGAAGGGAAGCCCACCCAAATAGCCTCCCAATCACAAACAGGTCTGCAATTAAACAGGCGGGTTTACACATGCCGCTCTGTTTTTGTGGACGATACGATATGCATATGCACGGAACACTCTTTAAAAGTCCTAGGCCCTCATTAGGACCCTGGCGGTAAGGGGTTTGCGCCAGCGTTAGCTGCGCCGACCCCTTACCGCCAACTACGAGTTCCCATAGCGCCATGGTCATTTTTCCGCCCGCTTTTTGCGGGCGTAAAAATCCATGGCGCTATGGGACCTTGGTGTTAATTACGCCACCGTAATTTACGGTGGCGTAATTAACGCCTTCCCCACTCCCATTGAGCCCTATGGGGCCGAAATGGGAATGGGGAAGGGTAAATGGGTCAATGGGGACTTACCGCCCCGCCGACCTCGGAATGGGGCGGTAAGTCCGCCATCCGCCATGGCGTAAAGGGACTTTGCGCCATGGCGGAAAAGTCCGCCGACGGCGGAAAAAATCCGCCAGGGTCCTAATGAGGGCCCTAGTGTTTATTTACTTCACGAACGCTCATCCATCTGAATGAGCAATACAAGACACACATGCTTTACGAATATACGTCTCTTTTAAAGACCACGTTTAATCTTTATGCTGGAGTTTCTGCTCCTATTAGAAACCTGGAGAAAAACGTAACCGAGTTAAGATTTAAATGCAACATCTCCAGGTCGGGTACTTTAGTATGAATAATTAATTAATCATTTTATAATAAACAGGAGGATTGTCAGATACCCGAATCCTGATAGAAACAAAACTCTAACACAAAAATAAAACTTCGACATGGTATCAAGCAAGGGAAATTAACATATTCTCCCACTGTGCTCTTTTTTCTTGTTGAAGTGCTTGCAGCGCTTATGAGTCTGATGGGACTCTCTCTGACAACACGAGATCAGTGCACGCATTCCGACGATAGGTAAGCCCTATCTGGAGACAGATCTATTTTAAATCTAACTAGGAAGTGAAATATAAACTAATCTCTAGTTCTTTTCTGTTATTTTTTTCCTGTTCTACCAATGATGTTTCCCTCCCTCCCCTTCCTCTCCCACGGTGATCGCTCACGCTATGACTTATTCTTATGTCCCAGCACCTCATTTGGGCGCCATGATGGTATGTTTTATGTTTTTATGTTTTGATGGATTTACACATGTTTTCTCGGAATCATAATTTTGTGGAAACAAACTGGTGATATATTTTGTTTTGTGTTCTTAACAAAAATGCTGATCTGTTCGGGTCATATGCTGGATAATATGATTGATATGCATTTGGTTTTTTGGGAACCCCTGGGAATCTGTTTTATCTATACATCACAAAAATTGCCTTTTCACTTTAATTGTATTGAAATTCTGTTATCTTGTATATAATATATCAAGCCTTAATGCTCAGATTTGAAAAAGGCACACTTAGGGTGCCGACACACGTGTCATCTTTATGGGCTATCAATAAAGATAAGATGAATTAAGAAAAACTGGTTTTGGTTGATACCTGAACTTCACTGTGGCGCAGTAATAGATGGGCGCAGAAACCCTTTTTCACTTTTTGCAAACGGAGTGGGGGAACTCTATGTCTCGGTTCCCTGCTCCCACCGGTGCGACACTGTAACATTTTTATGCTGCATTAAGTCGCGGAGGTCCAAGAGTGACTGCACAAAAAGTTCCCCGAGCTTCATTATTTTGAATAAATCACTCACCACGCTGACTAAAGATCTGCGCCAAGTATAATTGCTGAATATCTAGAAAACCGAGAAGAGGAAGCAAGTAACCTGTTCACGCCTAAAGGAAGCAATGTCCATGCTTTTGCAACCAGCACACCGAAACGTGAAGACCTGAGATATAAGTTTATCAAGCTGGAAAGGATCTCCAGGAAGGAGATAGATAAATATTGGGAAATCATCTCACTGAATAATTACCTCAGCAAAAAACAAATACCCAGAGGTTTACGAATCTTGATATGTCCCGATTTTAATAAAGACGATGACCAAGACCTTGCGGAAGACTTGGAGAGAAATCTCAGAGCATGTTCCACGCGGATGTTAGAGATGTTGGTGGAACACGCAACTCGCGAGCAAAAGAGAGCCAGTGAACAAATAGAAATAATTAAAAAGAAAATTGCAGACGCCAAGGCACTAGAAGTAACGAAAGAGAAAAACTACCTCAAGATGTTCTCTGTACTAAAAGAATAACAAGATGACATCAAACTGCGCAAATTACAAAAATGTTTCAGAGACGAAAGAGACTATAATGATGACCGAGTGTACACATTTCAGGAAAAATATAACAAATTTCTTAAATCACAATCTAAGGAGAGTACACCAAATACATCACCTGCCAGCTCAGCACCGAGCTCAGATGCAGAAGAAACAGCAGAAGGTGAACCGAACACAGAAGAAGACGGAAGTAGAACTGGTAAAGGCTTCCTCAATCAGATACGGAGATATAAAAAAGGAAATAGGATCCAAACACCCAAACAAGTCCGCTTTCAAGTAACAAACCTACCTACCAAGAAACAACCTTTACTCGGAGAAGAGGAAGGAGGGGGTCGGGTAGACTTCGGCAACCCAGACACCTTAGAAGATTACCGAAGATTAACAAGAGCAGCAACAAGGGAAGTAGCCAAGAAGAGTGAATAACTAACCTAGTGATGAACCTATCAGACGTTGAACTAAATCAAGATGAAATTAGTCTGCTGAATAAAGGACTATCATTTGCTCCTACAGCATACATTGAATCCATGCAAGTGCATATTAATCTTTTTACATTTGTCCGCAAACTTAAACTTAAAAAGTTCTTTGCGACTCAAATAACCGCATATAAACAACCAAGGGATGTAGCCACAAGGAGAGAAGTCACAATAGAAGAACTAGGCAATATTCATCTCTTAAGATCATTACAAGAGACAGAAACCTTCCCAATTCACCAAACAATGCAAGAACTAACAATTGCACTGATCAGCTTAACCCAAAAAGAACTCAAACCAACTTCTAAATTCCTACCTCAATTTTCGCCGAATAACATGATTGATGCCTTCTATAAATCAGTGACGAAAGATCTACAAAAAATAGAGGACAATCAGAAGAGGATGGGCAGAAAAAACGAATGGGAAAATCTAACAGCTCAGGAGAAAACCGCTTTAAAGAAATTGGAGAAAGACCATACAATTGTTATCAAAGAAGCTGATAAAGGCGGAAATATAGTCATCATGAACCGCCTAGACTATATTAAGATGGCTCAAAACCATCTGGACACACCAAATTGCTATGAAATACTACCAGGCAATCCTAAGATTCAGATTGTTTAAGGTTTTGGTTGAAAACTTGCTCTGTTATTCTCCCCTTTGCGGATGTTCCGAATTATGGGTTCATAATGGCAACTAGTGGCATGTAATGTTAAATGTTGCATTCACTGGGAGCATGTCTTCTTAAATACACGTGGCACTGACAGTAAAATCACGGAAGCTCATTTTTCACCCGTGCACCTATGTAAGTGTATGCTCAAATGGTCAAGAATAGATTGTGACTTAACGTAACTTAGACTCTCACTGAGCCTTTTATCCCACAACATGGCCGACAGACCTACTGAGACAAAAATGGAAGTAGGACAACTCAGTTGCCTAGGCAACACTACATATATGCTCCGTGGCTGCCGTAAAGGGCTCTTAGTAGAACTCGACGCGTGAAGCAGGAAACCAGATTGTTAAGGTAAGCGCTGAAGGGAAGCCCACCCAAATAGCCTCCCAATCACAAACAGGTCTGCAATTAAACAGGCGGGTTTACACATGCCGCTCTGTTTTTGTGGACGATACGATATGAATATGCACGGAACACTCTTTAAAAGTCCTAGTGTTTATTTACTTCACAAACGCTCATCCATCTGAATGAGCAATACAAGACACGCATGCTTTACGAATATACGTCTCTTTTAAAGACCACGTTTAATCTTTATGCTGGAGTTTCTGCTCCTATTAGAAACCTGGAGAAAAACGTAACCGAGTTAAGATTTAAATGCAACATCTCCAGGTCGGGTACTTTAGTATGAATAATTAATTAATCATTTTATAATAAACAGGAGGATTGTCAGATACCCGAATCCTGATAGAAACAAAACTCTAACACAAAAATAAAACTTCGACATGGTATCAAGCAAGGGAAATTAACATATTCTCCCACTGTGCTCTTTTTTCTTGTTGAAGTGCTTGCAGCGCTTATGAGTCTGATGGGACTCTCTCTGACAACACGAGATCAGTGCACGCATACCGACGATAGGTAAGCCTTATCTGGAGACAGATCTATTTTAAATCTAACTAGGAAGTGAAATATAAACTAATCTCTAGTTCTTTTCTGTTATTTTTTTCCTGTTCTACCAATGATGTTTCCCTCCCTCCACTTCCTCTCCCACGGTGATCGCTCACGCTATGGCTTTTTCTCATGTCCCAGCACCACATTTGGGCGCCATGATGGTATGTTTTATGTTTTTATGTTTTGATGGATTTACACATGTTTTCTCGGAATCATAATGTTGTGGAAACAAACTGGTGATATATTTTGTTTTGTGTTCTTAACAAAAATGCTGATCTGTTCGGGTCATATGCTGATAATATGATTGATATGCATTTGGTTTTTTGGGAACCCCTGGGAATCTGTTTTATCTATACATCACAAAAATTGCCTTTTCACTTTAATTGTATTGAAATTCTGCTATCTTGTATATAGTATATCAAGCCTTAATGCTCAGATTTGAAAAAGGCACACTTAGGGTGCCGAAACACGTGTCATCTTATGGGCTATCAATAAAGATAAGATGAATTAAGAAAAACTGGTTTTGGTTGATACCTGAACTTCACTGTGGCGCAGTAATAGATGGGCGCAGAAACCCTTTTTCACTTTTTGCAAACGGAGTGGGGGAATTCTATGTCTCCATTCTCTGCTCCCACCGGTGCGACACTGTAACATTTTTATGCTGCATTAAGTCGCGGAGGTCCAAGAGTGACTGCACAAAAAGTTCCCTGAGCTTCATTATTTTGAATAAATCACTCACCACGCTGACTAAAGATCTGCGCCAAGCATAATTGCTGAATATCTAGAAAACCGAGAAGAGGAAGCAAGTAACCTGTTCACGCCTAAAGGAAGCAATGTCCATGCTTTTGCAACCAGCACACCGAAACGTGAAGACCTGAGATATAAGTTTATCAAGCTGGAAAGGATCTCCAGGAAGGAGATAGATAAATATTGGGAAATCATCTCACTGAATAATTACCTCAGCAAAAAACAAATACCCAGAGGTTTACGAATCTTGATATGTCCCGATTTTAATAAAGACGATGACCAAGACCTTGCGGAAGACTTGGAGAGAAATCTCAGAGCATGTTCCACGCGGATGTTAGAGATGTTGGTGGAACACGCAACTCGCGAGCAAAAGAGAGCCAGTGAACAAATAGAAATAATTAAAAAGAAAATTGCAGACGCCAAGGCACTAGAAGTAACGAAAGAGAAAAACTACCTCAAGATGTTCTCTGTACTAAAAGAATAACAAAATGACATCAAACTGCGCAAATTACAAAAATGTTTCAGAGACGAAAGAGACTATAATGATGACCGAGTGTACACATTTCAGGAAAAATATAACAAATTTCTTAAATCACAATCTAAGGAGAGTACACCAAATACATCACCTGCCAGCTCAGCACCGAGCTCAGATGCAGAAGAAACAGCAGAAGGTGAACCGAACACAGAAGAAGACGGAAGTAGAACTGGTAAAGGCTTCCTCAATCAGATACGGAGATATAAAAAAGGAAATAGGATCCAAACACCCAAACAAGTCCGCTTTCAAGTAACAAACCTACCTACCAAGAAACAACCTTTACTCGGAGAAGAGGAAGGAGGGGGTCGGGTAGACTTCGGCAACCCAGACACCTTAGAAGATTACCGAAGATTAACAAGAGCAGCAACAAGGGAAGTAGCCAAGAAGAGTGAATAACTAACCTAGTGATGAACCTATCAGACGTTGAACTAAATCAAGATGAAATTAGTCTGCTGAATAAAGGACTATCATTTGCTCCTACAGCATACATTGAATCCATGCAAGTGCATATTAATCTTTTTACATTTGTCCGCAAACTTAAACTTAAAAAGTTCTTTGCGACTCAAATAACCGCATATAAACAACCAAGAGATGTAGCCACAAGGAGAGAAGTCACAATAGAAGAACTAGGCAATATTCATCTCTTAAGATCATTACAAGAGACAGAAACCTTCCCAATTCACCAAACAATGCAAGAACTAACAATTGCACTGATCAGCTTAACCCAAAAAGAACTCAAACCAACTTCTAAATTCCTACCTCAATTTTCGCCGAATAACATGATTGATGCCTTCTATAAATCAGTGACGAAAGATCTACAAAAAATAGAGGACAATCAGAAGAGGATGGGCAGAAAAAACGAATGGGAAAATCTAACAGCTCAGGAGAAAACCGCTTTAAAGAAATTGGAGAAAGACCATACAATTGTTATCAAAGAAGCTGATAAAGGCGGAAATATAGTCATCATGAACCGCCTAGACTATATTAAGATGGCTCAAAACCATCTGGACACACCAAATTGCTATGAAATACTACCAGGCAATCCTAAGATTCAGATTGTTTAAGGTTTTGGTTGAAAACTTGCTCTGTTATTCTCCCCTTTGCGGATGTTCCGAATTATGGGTTCATAATGGCAACTAGTGGCATGTAATGTTAAATGTTGCATTCACTGGGAGCATGTCTTCTTAAATACACGTGGCACTGACAGTAAAATCACGGAAGCTCATTTTTCACCCGTGCACCTATGTAAGTGTATGCTCAAATGGTCAAGAATAGATTGTGACTTAACGTAACTTAGACTCTCACTGAGCCTTTTATCCCACAACATGGCCGACAGACCTACTGAGACAAAAATGGAAGTAGGACAACTCAGTTGCCTAGGCAACACTACATATATGCTCCGTGGCTGCCGTAAAGGGCTCTTAGTAGAACTCGACGCGTGAAGCAGGAAACCAGATTGTTAAGGTAAGCGCTGAAGGGAAGCCCACCCAAATAGCCTCCCAATCACAAACAGGTCTGCAATTAAACAGGCGGGTTTACACATGCCGCTCTGTTTTTGTGGACGATACGATATGAATATGCACGGAACACTCTTTAAAAGTCCTAGTGTTTATTTACTTCACAAACGCTCATCCATCTGAATGAGCAATACAAGACACGCATGCTTTACGAATATACGTCTCTTTTAAAGACCACGTTTAATCTTTATGCTGGAGTTTCTGCTCCTATTAGAAACCTGGAGAAAAACGTAACCGAGTTAAGATTTAAATGCAACATCTCCAGGTCGGGTACTTTAGTATGAATAATTAATTAATCATTTTATAATAAACAGGAGGATTGTCAGATACCCGAATCCTGATAGAAACAAAACTCTAACACAAAAATAAAACTTCGACATGGTATCAAGCAAGGGAAATTAACATATTCTCCCACTGTGCTCTTTTTTCTTGTTGAAGTGCTTGCAGCGCTTATGAGTCTGATGGGACTCTCTCTGACAACACGAGATCAGTGCACGCATACCGACGATAGGTAAGCCTTATCTGGAGACAGATCTATTTTAAATCTAACTAGGAAGTGAAATATAAACTAATCTCTAGTTCTTTTCTGTTATTTTTTTCCTGTTCTACCAATGATGTTTCCCTCCCTCCACTTCCTCTCCCACGGTGATCGCTCACGCTATGGCTTTTTCTCATGTCCCAGCACCACATTTGGGCGCCATGATGGTATGTTTTATGTTTTTATGTTTTGATGGATTTACACATGTTTTCTCGGAATCATAATGTTGTGGAAACAAACTGGTGATATATTTTGTTTTGTGTTCTTAACAAAAATGCTGATCTGTTCGGGTCATATGCTGGATAATATGATTGATATGCATTTGGTTTTTTGGGAACCCCTGGGAATCTGTTTTATCTATACATCACAAAAATTGCCTTTTCACTTTAATTGTATTGAAATTCTGCTATCTTGTATATAGTATATCAAGCCTTAATGCTCAGATTTGAAAAAGGCACACTTAGGGTGCCGAAACACGTGTCATCTTTATGGGCTATCAATAAAGATAAGATGAATTAAGAAAAACTGGTTTTGGTTGATACCTGAACTTCACTGTGGCGCAGTAATAGATGGGCGCAGAAACCCTTTTTCACTTTTTGCAAACGGAGTGGGGGAACTCTATGTCTCCATTCTCTGCTCCCACCGGTGCGACACTGTAACATTTTTATGCTGCATTAAGTCGCGGAGGTCCAAGTGTGACTGCACAAAAAGTTCCCTGAGCTTCATTATTTTGAATAAATCACTCACCACGCTGACTAAAGATCTGCGCCAAGTATAATTGCTGAATATCTAGAAAACCGAGAAGAGGAAGCAAGTAACCTGTTCACGCCTAAAGGAAGCAATGTCCATGCTTTTGCAACCAGCACACCGAAACGTGAAGACCTGAGATATAAGTTTATCAAGCTGGAAAGGATCTCCAGGAAGGAGATAGATAAATATTGGGAAATCATCTCACTGAATAATTACCTCAGCAAAAAACAAATACCCAGAGGTTTACGAATCTTGATATGTCCCGATTTTAATAAAGACGATGACCAAGACCTTGCGGAAGACTTGGAGAGAAATCTCAGAGCATGTTCCACGCGGATGTTAGAGATGTTGGTGGAACACGCAACTCGCGAGCAAAAGAGAGCCAGTGAACAAATAGAAATAATTAAAAAGAAAATTGCAGACGCCAAGGCACTAGAAGTAACGAAAGAGAAAAACTACCTCAAGATGTTCTCTGTACTAAAAGAATAACAAGATGACATCAAACTGCGCAAATTACAAAAATGTTTCAGAGACGAAAGAGACTATAATGATGACCGAGGAAAAATATAACAAATTTCTTAAATCACAATCTAAGGAGAGTACACCAAATACATCACCTGCCAGCTCAGCACCGAGCTCAGATGCAGAAGAAACAGCAGAAGGTGAACCGAACACAGAAGAAGACGGAAGTAGAACTGGTAAAGGCTTCCTCAATCAGATACGGAGATATAAAAAAGGAAATAGGATCCAAACACCCAAACAAGTCCGCTTTCAAGTAACAAACCTACCTACCAAGAAACAACCTTTACTCGGAGAAGAGGAAGGAGGGGGTCGGGTAGACTTCGGCAACCCAGACACCTTAGAAGATTACCGAAGATTAACAAGAGCAGCAACAAGGGAAGTAGCCAAGAAGAGTGAATAACTAACCTAGTAAAGAACCTATTAGACGTTGAACTAAATCAAGATGAAATTAGTCTGCTGAATAAAGGACTATCATTTGCTCCTACAGCATACATTGAATCCATGCAAGTGCATATTAATCTTTTTACATTTGTCCGCAAACTTAAACTTAAAAAGTTCTTTGCGACTCAAATAACCGCATATAAACAACCAAGAGATGTAGCCACAAGGAGAGAAGTCACAATAGAAGAACTAGGCAATATTCATCTCTTAAGATCATTACAAGAGACAGAAACCTTTCCAATTCACCAAACAATGCAAGAACTAACAATTGCACTGATCAGCTTAACCCAAAAAGAACTCAAACCAACTTCTAAATTCCTACCTCAATTTTCGCCGAATAACATGATTGATGCCTTCTATAAATCAGTGACGAAAGATCTACAAAAAATAGAGGACAATCAGAAGAGGATGGGCAGAAAAAACGAATGGGAAAATCTAACAGCTCAGGAGAAAACCGCTTTAAAGAAATTGGAGAAAGACCATACAATTGTTATCAAAGAAGCTGATAAAGGCGGAAATATAGTCATCATGAACCGCCTAGACTATATTAAGATGGCTCAAAACCATCTGGACACACCAAATTGCTATGAAATACTACCAGGCAATCCTAAGATTCAGATTGTTTAAGGTTTTGGTTGAAAACTTGCTCTGTTATTCTCCCCTTTGCGGATGTTCCGAATTATGGGTTCATAATGGCAACTAGTGGCATGTAATGTTAAATGTTGCATTCACTGGGAGCATGTCTTCTTAAATACACGTGGCACTGACAGTAAAATCACGGAAGCTCATTTTTCACCCGTGCACCTATGTAAGTGTATGCTCAAATGGTCAAGAATAGATTGTGACTTAACGTAACTTAGACTCTCACTGAGCCTTTTATCCCACAACATGGCCGACAGACCTACTGAGACAAAAATGGAAGTAGGACAACTCAGTTGCCTAGGCAACACTACATATATGCTCCGTGGCTGCCGTAAAGGGCTCTTAGTAGAACTCGACGCGTGAAGCAGGAAACCAGATTGTTAAGGTAAGCGCTGAAGGGAAGCCCACCCAAATAGCCTCCCAATCACAAACAGGTCTGCAATTAAACAGGCGGGTTTACACATGCCGCTCTGTTTTTGTGGACGATACGATATGAATATGCACGGAACACTCTTTAAAAGTCCTAGTGTTTATTTACTTCACAAACGCTCATCCATCTGAATGAGCAATACAAGACACGCATGCTTTACGAATATACGTCTCTTTTAAAGACCACGTTTAATCTTTATGCTGGAGTTTCTGCTCCTATTAGAAACCTGGAGAAAAACGTAACCGAGTTAAGATTTAAATGCAACATCTCCAGGTCGGGTACTTTAGTATGAATAATTAATTAATCATTTTATAATAAACAGGAGGATTGTCAGATACCCGAATCCTGATAGAAACAAAACTCTAACACAAAAATAAAACTTCGACATGGTATCAAGCAAGGGAAATTAACATATTCTCCCACTGTGCTCTTTTTTCTTGTTGAAGTGCTTGCAGCGCTTATGAGTCTGATGGGACTCTCTCTGACAACACGAGATCAGTGCATGCATACCGACGATAGGTAAGCCTTATCTGGAGACAGATCTATTTTAAATCTAACTAGGAAGTGAAATATAAACTAATCTCTAGTTCTTTTCTGTTATTTTTTTCCTGTTCTACCAATGATGTTTCCCTCCCTCCACTTCCTCTCCCACGGTGATCGCTCACGCTATGGCTTTTTCTCATGTCCCAGCACCACATTTGGGCGCCATGATGGTATGTTTTATGTTTTTATGTTTTGATGGATTTACACATGTTTTCTCAGAATCATAATGTTGTGGAAACAAACTGGTGATATATTTTGTTTTGTGTTCTTAACAAAAATGCTGATCTGTTCGGGTCATATGCTGGATAATATGATTGATATGCATTTGGTTTTTTGGGAACCCCTGGGAATCTGTTTTATCTATACATCACAAAAATTGCCTTTTCACTTTAATTGTATTGAAATTCTGCTATCTTGTATATAGTATATCAAGCCTTAATGCTCAGATTTGAAAAAGGCACACTTAGGGTGCCGAAACACGTGTCATCTTTATGGGCTATCAATAAAGATAAGATGAATTAAGAAAAACTGGTTTTGGTTGATACCTGAACTTCACTGTGGCGCAGTAATAGATAGGCGCAGAAACCCTTTTTCACTTTTTGCAAACAGAGTGGGGGAACTCTATGTCTCCATTCTCTGCTCCCACCGGTGCGACACTGTAACATTTTTATGCTGCATTAAGTCGCGGAGGTCCAAGAGTGACTGCACAAAAAGTTCCCTGAGCTTCATTATTTTGAATAAATCACTCACCACGCTGACTAAAGATCTGCGCCAAGCATAATTGCTGAATATCTAGAAAACCGAGAAGAGGAAGCAAGTAACCTGTTCACGCCTAAAGGAAGCAATGTCCATGCTTTTGCAACCAGCACACCGAAACGTGAAGACCTGAGATATAAGTTTATCAAGCTGGAAAGGATCTCCAGGAAGGAGATAGATAAATATTGGGAAATCATCTCACTGAATAATTACCTCAGCAAAAAACAAATACCCAGAGGTTTACGAATCTTGATATGTCCCGATTTTAATAAAGACGATGACCAAGACCTTGCGGAAGACTTGGAGAGAAATCTCAGAGCATGTTCCACGCGGATGTTAGAGATGTTGGTGGAACACGCAACTCGCGAGCAAAAGAGAGCCAGTGAACAAATAGAAATAATTAAAAAGAAAATTGCAGACGCCAAGGCACTAGAAGTAACGAAAGAGAAAAACTACCTCAAGATGTTCTCTGTACTAAAAGAATAACAAGATGACATCAAACTGCGCAAATTACAAAAATGTTTCAGAGACGAAAGAGACTATAATGATGACCGAGTGTACACATTTCAGGAAAAATATAACAAATTTCTTAAATCACAATCTAAGGAGAGTACACCAAATACATCACCTGCCAGCTCAGCACCGAGCTCAGATGCAGAAGAAACAGCAGAAGGTGAACCGAACACAGAAGAAGACGGAAGTAGAACTGGTAAAGGCTTCCTCAATCAGATACGGAGATATAAAAAAGGAAATAGGATCCAAACACCCAAACAAGTCCGCTTTCAAGTAACAAACCTACCTACCAAGAAACAACCTTTACTCGGAGAAGAGGAAGGAGGGGGTCGGGTAGACTTCGGCAACCCAGACACCTTAGAAGATTACCGAAGATTAACAAGAGCAGCAACAAGGGAAGTAGCCAAGAAGAGTGAATAACTAACCTAGTGATGAACCTATCAGACGTTGAACTAAATCAAGATGAAATTAGTCTGCTGAATAAAGGACTATCATTTGCTCCTACAGCATACATTGAATCCATGCAAGTGCATATTAATCTTTTTACATTTGTCCGCAAACTTAAACTTAAAAAGTTCTTTGCGACTCAAATAACCGCATATAAACAACCAAGAGATGTAGCCACAAGGAGAGAAGTCACAATAGAAGAACTAGGCAATATTCATCTCTTAAGATCATTACAAGAGACAGAAACCTTCCCAATTCACCAAACAATGCAAGAACTAACAATTGCACTGATCAGCTTAACCCAAAAAGAACTCAAACCAACTTCTAAATTCCTACCTCAATTTTCGCCGAATAACATGATTGATGCCTTCTATAAATCAGTGACGAAAGATCTACAAAAAATAGAGGACAATCAGAAGAGGATGGGCAGAAAAAACGAATGGGAAAATCTAACAGCTCAGGAGAAAACCGCTTTAAAGAAATTGGAGAAAGACCATACAATTGTTATCAAAGAAGCTGATAAAGGCGGAAATATAGTCATCATGAACCGCCTAGACTATATTAAGATGGCTCAAAACCATCTGGACACACCAAATTGCTATGAAATACTACCAGGCAATCCTAAGATTCAGATTGTTTAAGGTTTTGGTTGAAAACTTGCTCTGTTATTCTCCCCTTTGCGGATGTTCCGAATTATGGGTTCATAATGGCAACTAGTGGCATGTAATGTTAAATGTTGCATTCACTGGGAGCATGTCTTCTTAAATACACGTGGCACTGACAGTAAAATCACGGAAGCTCATTTTTCACCCGTGCACCTATGTAAGTGTATGCTCAAATGGTCAAGAATAGATTGTGACTTAACGTAACTTAGACTCTCACTGAGCCTTTTATCCCACAACATGGCCGACAGACCTACTGAGACAAAAATGGAAGTAGGACAACTCAGTTGCCTAGGCAACACTACATATATGCTCCGTGGCTGCCGTAAAGGGCTCTTAGTAGAACTCGACGCGTGAAGCAGGAAACCAGATTGTTAAGGTAAGCGCTGAAGGGAAGCCCACCCAAATAGCCTCCCAATCACAAACAGGTCTGCAATTAAACAGGCGGGTTTACACATGCCGCTCTGTTTTTGTGGACGATACGATATGAATATGCACGGAACACTCTTTAAAAGTCCTAGTGTTTATTTACTTCACAAACGCTCATCCATCTGAATGAGCAATACAAGACACGCATGCTTTACGAATATACGTCTCTTTTAAAGACCACGTTTAATCTTTATGCTGGAGTTTCTGCTCCTATTAGAAACCTGGAGAAAAACGTAACCGAGTTAAGATTTAAATGCAACATCTCCAGGTCGGGTACTTTAGTATGAATAATTAATTAATCATTTTATAATAAACAGGAGGATTGTCAGATACCCGAATCCTGATAGAAACAAAACTCTAACACAAAAATAAAACTTCGACATGGTATCAAGCAAGGGAAATTAACATATTCTCCCACTGTGCTCTTTTTTCTTGTTGAAGTGCTTGCAGCGCTTATGAGTCTGATGGGACTCTCTCTGACAACACGAGATCAGTGCACGCATACCGACGATAGGTAAGCCTTATCTGGAGACAGATCTATTTTAAATCTAACTAGGAAGTGAAATATAAACTAATCTCTAGTTCTTTTCTGTTATTTTTTTCCTGTTCTACCAATGATGTTTCCCTCCCTCCACTTCCTCTCCCACGGTGATCGCTCACGCTATGACTTTTTCTCATGTCCCAGCACCACATTTGGGCGCCATGATGGTATGTTTTATGTTTTTATGTTTTGATGGATTTACACATGTTTTCTCGGAATCATAATGTTGTGGAAACAAACTGGTGATATATTTTGTTTTGTGTTCTTAACAAAAATGCTGATCTGTTCGGGTCATATGCTGGATAATATGATTGATATGCATTTGGTTTTTTGGGAACCCCTGGGAATCTGTTTTATCTATACATCACAAAAATTGCCTTTTCACTTTAATTGTATTGAAATTCTGCTATCTTGTATATAGTATATCAAGCCTTAATGCTCAGATTTGAAAAAGGCACACTTAGGGTGCCGAAACACGTGTCATCTTTATGGGCTATCAATAAAGATAAGATGAATTAAGAAAAACTGGTTTTGGTTGATACCTGAACTTCACTGTGGCGCAGTAATAGATGGGCGCAGAAACCCTTTTTCACTTTTTGCAAACGGAGTGGGGGAACTCTATGTCTCCATTCTCTGCTCCCACCGGTGCGACACTGTAACATTTTTATGCTGCATTAAGTCGCGGAGGTCCAAGAGTGACTGCACAAAAAGTTCCCTGAGCTTCATTATTTTGAATAAATCACTCACCACGCTGACTAAAGATCTGCGCCAAGCATAATTGCTGAATATCTAGAAAACCGAGAAGAGGAAGCAAGTAACCTGTTCACGCCTAAAGGAAGCAATGTCCATGCTTTTGCAACCAGCACACCGAAACGTGAAGACCTGAGATATAAGTTTATCAAGCTGGAAAGGATCTCCAGGAAGGAGATAGATAAATATTGGGAAATCATCTCACTGAATAATTACCTCAGCAAAAAACAAATACCCAGAGGTTTAAGAATCTTGATATGTCCCAATTTTAATAAAGACGATGACCAAGACCTTGCGGAAGACTTGGAGAGAAATCTCAGAGCATGTTCCACGCGGATGTTAGAGATGTTGGTGGAACACGCAACTCGCGAGCAAAAGAGAGCCAGTGAACAAATAGAAATAATTAAAAAGAAAATTGCAGACGCCAAGGCACTAGAAGTAACGAAAGAGAAAAACTACCTCAAGATGTTCTCTGTACTAAAAGAATAACAAGATGACATCAAACTGCGCAAATTACAAAAATGTTTCAGAGACGAAAGAGACTATAATGATGACCGAGTGTACACATTTCAGGAAAAATATAACAAATTTCTTAAATCACAATCTAAGGAGAGTACACCAAATACATCACCTGCCAGCTCAGCACCGAGCTCAGATGCAGAAGAAACAGCAGAAGGTGAACCGAACACAGAAGAAGACGGAAGTAGAACTGGTAAAGGCTTCCTCAATCAGATACGGAGATATAAAAAAGGAAATAGGATCCAAACACCCAAACAAGTCCGCTTTCAAGTAACAAACCTACCTACCAAGAAACAACCTTTACTCTGAGAAGAGGAAAGAGGGGGTCGGGTAGACTTCGGCAACCCAGACACCTTAGAAGATTACCGAAGATTAACAAGAGCAGCAACAAGGGAAGTAGCCAAGAAGAGTGAATAACTAACCTAGTGATGAACCTATCAGACGTTGAACTAAATCAAGATGAAATTAGTCTGCTGAAAAAAGGACTATCATTTGCTCCTACAGCATACATTGAATCCATGCAAGTGCATATTAATCTTTTTACATTTGTCCGCAAACTTAAACTTAAAAAGTTCTTTGCGACTCAAATAACCGCATATAAACAACCAAGAGATGTAGCCACAAGGAGAGAAGTCACAATAGAAGAACTAGGCAATATTCATCTCTTAAGATCATTACAAGAGACAGAAACCTTTCCAATTCACCAAACAATGCAAGAACTAACAATTGCACTGATCAGCTTAACCCAAAAAGAACTCAAACCAACTTCTAAATTCCTACCTCAATTTTCGCCGAATAACATGATTGATGCCTTCTATAAATCAGTGACGAAAGATCTACAAAAAATAGAGGACAATCAGAAGAGGATGGGCAGAAAAAACAAATGGGAAAATCTAACAGCTCAGGAGAAAACCGCTTTAAAGAAATTGGAGAAAGACCATACAATTGTTATCAAAGAAGCTGATAAAGACGGAAATATAGTCATCATGAACCGCCTAGACTATATTAAGATAGCTCAAAACCATCTGGACACACCAAATTGCTATGAAATACTACCAGGCAATCCTAAGATTCAGATTGTTTAAGGTTTTGGTTGAAAACTTGCTCTGTTATTCTCCCCTTTGCGGATATTCCGAATTATGGGTTCATAATGGCAACTAGTGGCATGTAATGTTGAATGTTGAATTCACTGGGAGCATGTCTTCCTAAATACACGTGGCACTGACAGTAAAATCACGGAAGCTCATTTTTCACCCGTGCACCTATGTAAGTGTATGCTCAAATGGTCAAGAATAGATTGTGACTTAACGTAACTTAGACTCTCACTGAGCCTTTTATCCCACAACATGGCCGACAGACCTACTGAGACAAAAATGGAAGTAGGACAACTCAGTTGCCTAGGCAACACTACATATATGCTCCGTGGCTGCCGTAAAGGGCTCTTAGTAGAACTCGACGCGTGAAGCAGGAAACCAGATTGTTAAGGTAAGCGCTGAAGGGAAGCCCACCCAAATAGCCTCCCAATCACAAACAGGTCTGCAATTAAACAGGCGGGTTTACACATGCCGCTCTGTTTTTGTGGACGATACGATATGCATATGCACGGAACACTCTTTAAAAGTCCTAGTGTTTATTTACTTCACGAACGCTCATCCATCTGAATGAGCAATACAAGACATGCATGCTTTACGAATATAAGTCTCTTTTAAAGACCACGTTTAATCTTTATGCTGGAGTTTCTGCTCCTATTAGAAACCTGGAGAAAAACGTAACCGAGTTAAGATTTAAATGCACCATCTCCAGGTCGGGTACTTTAGTATGAATAATTAATCAATCATTTTATAATAAACAGGAGGATTGTCAGATACCCGAATCCTGATAGAAACAAAACTCTAAC
The DNA here is from genome assembly GCF_040938575.1 of Ambystoma mexicanum. Lineage (NCBI taxonomy): Eukaryota > Metazoa > Chordata > Amphibia > Caudata > Ambystomatidae > Ambystoma > Ambystoma mexicanum. Next base: position 723,285,242 of record NC_090926.1, read on the forward strand.
ACAAAAATAAAACTTCGACATGGTATCAAGCAAGGGAAATTAACATATTCTCCCACTGTGCTCTTTTTTCTTGTTGAAGTGCTTGCAGCGCTTATGAGTCTGATGGGACTCTCTCTGACAACACGAGATCAGTGCACGCATTCCGACGATAGGTAAGCCCTATCTGGAGACAGATCTATTTTAAATCTAACTAGGAAGTGAAATATAAACTAATCTCTAGTTCTTTTCTGTTATTTTTTTCCTGTTCTACCAATGATGTTTCCCTCCCTCCCCTTCCTCTCCCACGGTGATTGCTCACGCTATGACTTTTTCTCATGTCCCAGCACCACATTTGGGCGCCATGATGGTATGTTTTATGTTTTTATGTTTTGATGGATTTACACATGTTTTCTCGGAATCATAATGTTGTGGAAACAAACTGGTGATATATTTTGTTTTGTGTTCTTAACAAAAATGCTGATCTGTTCGGGTCATATGCTGGATAATATGATTGATATGCATTTGGTTTTTTGGGAACCCCTGGGAATCTGTTTTATCTATACATCACAAAAATTGCCTTTTCACTTTAATTGTATTGAAATTCTGCTATCTTGTATATAGTATATCAAGCCTTAATGCTCAGATTTGAAAAAGGCACACTTAGGGTGCCGAAACACGTGTCATCTTTATGGGCTATCAATAAAGATAAGATGAATTAAGAAAAACTGGTTTTGGTTGATACCCGAACTTCACTGTGGCGCAGTAATAGATGGGCGCAGAAACCCTTTTTCACTTTTTGCAAACGGAGTGGGGGAACTCTATGTCTCCATTCTCTGCTCCCACCGGTGCGACACCGTAACATTTTTATGCTGCATTAAGTCGCGGAGGTCCAAGAGTGACTGCACAAAAAGTTCCCTGAGCTTCATTATTTTGAATAAATCACTCACCACGCTGACTAAAGATCTGCGCCAAGCATAATTGCTGAATATCTAGAAAACCGAGAAGAGGAAGCAAGTAACCTGTTCACGCCTAAAGGAAGCAATGTCCATGCTTTTGCAACCAGCACACCGAAACGTGAAGACCTGAGATATAAGTTTATCTAGCTGGAAAGGATCTCCAGGAAGGAGATAGATAAATATTGGGAAATCATCTCACTGAATAATTACCTCAGCAAAAAACAAATACCCAGAGGTTTACGAATCTTGATCTTTCCCGATTTTAATAAAGACGATGACCAAGACCTTGCGGAAGACTGGGAGAGAAATCTCGGAGCATGTTCCACACGGATGTTAGAGATGTTGGTGGAACACGCAACTCGCGAGCAAAAGAGAGCCAGTGAACAAATAGAAATAATTAAAAAGAAAATTGCAGACGCCAAGGCACTAGAAGTAACGAAAGAGAAAAACTACCTCAAGATGTTCTCAGTAATAAAAGAATACCAAGATGACATCAAACTGCGCAAATTACGAAAATGTTTCAGAGACGAAAGAGACTATAATGATGACCGAGTGTACACATTTCAGGAAAAATATAACAAATTTCCTAAATCACAATCTAAGGAGAGTACACCAAATACATCACCTGCCAGCTCAGCACCGAGCTCAGATGCAGAAGAAACAGCAGAAGGTGAACCGAACACAGAAGAAGACGGAAGTAGAACTGGTAAAGGCTTCCTCAATCAGATACGGAGATATAAAAAAGGAAATAGGATCCAAACACCCAAACAAGTCCGCTTTCAAGTAACAAACCTACCTACCAAGAAACAACCTTTACTCGGAGAAGAGGAAGGAGGGGGTCGGGTAGACTTCGGCAACCCAGACACCTTAGAAGATTACCGAAGATTAACAAGAGCAGCAACAAGGGAAGTAGCCAAGAAGAGTGAATAACTAACCTAGTGATTAACCTATCAGACGTTGAACTAAATCAAGATGAAATTAGTCTGCTGAATAAAGGACTATCATTTGCTCCTACAGCATACATTGAATCCATGCAAGTGCATATTAATCTTTTTACATTTGTCGGCAAACTTAAACTTAAAAAGTTCTTTGCGACTCAAATAACCACATATAAACAACCAAGAGATGTAGCCACAAGGAGAGAAGTCACAATAGAAGAACTAGGCAATATTCATCTCTTAAGATCATTACAAGAGACAGAAACCTTTCCAATTCACCAAACAATGCAAGAACTAACAATTGCACTGATCAGCTTAACCCAAAAAGAACTCAAACCAACTTCTAAATTCCTACCTCAATTTTCGCCGAATAACATGATTGATGCCTTCTATAAATCAGTGACGAAAGATCTACAAAAAATAGAGGACAATCAGAAGAGGATGGGCAGAAAAAACGAATGGGAAAATCTAACAGCTCAGGAGAAAACCGCTCTAAAGAATTTGGAGAAAGACCATACAATTGTTATCAAAGAAGCTGATAAAGGCAGAAATATAGTCATCATGAACCGCCTAGACTATATTAAGATGGCTCAAAACCATCTGGACACACCAAATTGCTATGAAATACTACCAGGCAATCCTAAGATTCAGATTGTTTAAGGTTTTGGTTGAAAACTTGCTCTGTTATTCTCCCCTTTGCGGATGTTCCGAATTATGGGTTCATAATGGCAACTAGTGGCATGTAATGTTGAATGTTGAATTCACTGGGAGCATGTCTTCCTAAATACACGTGGCACTGACAGTAAAATCACGGAAGCTCATTTTTCACCCGTGCACCTATGTAAGTGTATGCTCAAATGGTCAAGAATAGATTGTGACTTAACGTAACTTAGACTCTCACTGAGCCTTTTATCCCACAACATGGCCGACAGACCTACTGAGACAAAAATGGAAGTAGGACAACTCAGTTGCCTAGGCAACACTACATATATGCTCCGTGGCTGCCGTAAAGGGCTCTTAGTAGAACTCGACGCGTGAAGCAGGAAACCAGATTGTTAAGGTAAGCGCTGAAGGGAAGCCCACCCAAATAGCCTCCCAATCACAAACAGGTCTGCAATTAAACAGGCGGGTTTACACATGCCGCTCTGTTTTTGTGGACGATACGATATGCATATGCACGGAACACTCTTTAAAAGTCCTAGTGTTTATTTACTTCACGAACGCTCATCCATCTGAATGAGCAATACAAGACACGCATGCTTTACGAATATACGTCTCTTTTAAAGACCACGTTTAATCTTTATGCTGGAGTTTCTGCTCCTATTAGAAACCTGGAGAAAAACGTAACCGAGTTAAGATTTAAATGCAACATCTCCAGGTCGGGTACTTTAGTATGAATAATTAATTAATCATTTTATAATAAACAGGAGGATTGTCAGATACCCGAATCCTGATAGAAACAAAACTCTAACACAAAAATAAAACTTCAACATGGTATCAAGCAAGGGAAATTAACATATTCTCCCACTGTGCTCTTTTTTCTTGTTGAAGTGCTTGCAGCGCTTATGAGTCTGATGGGACTCTCTCTGACAACACGAGATCAGTGCACGCATTCCGACGATAGGTAAGCCCTATCTGGAGACAGATCTATTTTAAATCTAACTAGGAAGTGAAATATAAACTAATCTCTAGTTCTTTTCTGTTATTTTTTTCCTGTTCTACCAATGATGTTTCCCTCCCTCCCCTTCCTCTCCCACGGTGATTGCTCACGCTATGACTTTTTCTCATGTCCCAGCACCACATTTGGGCGCCATGATGGTATGTTTTATGTTTTTATGTTTTGATGGATTTACACATGTTTTCTCGGAATCATAATGTTGTGGAAACAAACTGGTGATATATTTTGTTTTGTGTTCTTAACAAAAATGCTGATCTGTTCGGGTCATATGCTGGATAATATGATTGATATGCATTTGGTTTTTTGGGAACCCCTGGGAATCTGTTTTATCTATACATCACAAAAATTGCCTTTTCACTTTAATTGTATTGAAATTCTGCTATCTTGTATATAGTATATCAAGCCTTAATGCTCAGATTTGAAAAAGGCACACTTAGGGTGCCGAAACACGTGTCATCTTTATGGGCTATCAATAAAGATAAGATGAATTAAGAAAAACTGGTTTTGGTTGATACCTGAACTTCACTGTGGCGCAGTAATAGATGGGCGCAGAAACCCTTTTTCACTTTTTGCAAACGGAGTGGGGGAACTCTATGTCTCCGTTCTCTGCTCCCACCGGTGCGACACTGTAACATTTTTATGCTGCATTAAGTCGCGGAGGTCCAAGAGTGACTGCACAAAAAGTTCCCTGAGCTTCATTATTTTGAATAAATCACTCACCACGCTGACTAAAGATCTGCGCCAAGTATAATTGCTGAATATCTAGAAAACCGAGAAGAGGAAGCAAGTAACCTGTTCACGCCTAAAGGAAGCAATGTCCATGCTTTTGCAACCAGCACACCGAAACGTGAAGACCTGAGATATAAGTTTATCTAGCTGGAAAGGATCTCCAGGAAGGAGATAGATAATTATTGGGAAATCATCTCACTGAATAATTACCTCAGCAAAAAACAAATACCCAGAGGTTTACGAATCTTGATCTTTCCCGATTTTAATAAAGACGATGACCAAGACCTTGCGGAAGACTGGGAGAGAAATCTCGGAGCATGTTCCACACGGATGTTAGAGATGTTGGTGGAACACGCAACTCGCGAGCAAAAGAGAGCCAGTGAACAAATAGAAATAATTAAAAAGAAAATTGCAGACGCCAAGGCACTAGAAGTAATGAAAGAGAAAAACTACCTCAAGATGTTCTCAGTACTAAAAGAATACCAAGATGACATCAAACTGCGCAAATTACGAAAATGTTTCAGAGACGAAAGAGACTATAATGATGACCGAGTGTACACATTTCAGGAAAAATATAACAAATTTCCTAAATCACAATCTAAGGAGAGTACACCAAATACATCACCTGCCAGCTCAGCACCGAGCTCAGATGCAGAAGAAACAGCAGAAGGTGAACCGAACACAGAAGAAGACGGAAGTAGAACTGGTAAAGGCTTCCTCAATCAGATACGGAGATATAAAAAAGGAAATAGGATCCAAACACCCAAACAAGTCCGCTTTCAAGTAACAAACCTACCTACCAAGAAACAACCTTTACTCGGAGAAGAGGAAGGAGGGGGTCGGGTAGACTTCGGCAACCCAGACACCTTAGAAGATTACCGAAGATTAACAAGAGCAGCAACAAGGGAAGTAGCCAAGAAGAGTGAATAACTAACCTAGTGATGAACCTATCAGACGTTGAACTAAATCAAGATGAAATTAGTCTGCTGAATAAAGGACTATCATTTGCTCCTACAGCATACATTGAATCCATGCAAGTGCATATTAATCTTTTTACATTTGTCCGCAAACTTAAACTTAAAAAGTTCTTTGCGACTCAAATAACCGCATATAAACAACCAAGAGATGTAGCCACAAGGAGAGAAGTCACAATAGAAGAACTAGGCAATATTCATCTCTTAAGATCATTACAAGAGACAGAAACCTTTCCAATTCACCAAACAATGCAAGAACTAACAATTGCACTGATCAGCTTAACCCAAAAAGAACTCAAACCAACTTCTAAATTCCTACCTCAATTTTCGCCGAATAACATGATTGATGCCTTCTATAAATCAGTGACGAAAGATCTACAAAAAATAGAGGACAATCAGAAGAGGATGGGCAGAAAAAACAAATGGGAAAATCTAACAGCTCAGGAGAAAACCGCTTTAAAGAAATTGGAGAAAGACCATACAATTGTTATCAAAGAAGCTGATAAAGGCAGAAATATAGTCATCATGAACTGCCTAGACTATATTAAGATGGCTCAAAACCATCTGGACACACCAAATTGCTATGAAATACTACCAGGCAATCCTAAGATTCAGATTGTTTAAGGTTTTGGTTGAAAACTTGCTCTGTTATTCTCCCCTTTGCGGATGTTCCGAATTATGGGTTCATAATGGCAACTAGTGGCATGTAATGTTGAATGTTGAATTCACTGGGAGCATGTCTTCCTAAATACACGTGGCACTGACAGTAAAATCACGGAAGCTCATTTTTCACCCGTGCACCTATGTAAGTGTATGCTCAAATGGTCAAGAATAGATTGTGACTTAACGTAACTTAGACTCTCACTGAGCCTTTTATCCCACAACATGGCCGACAGACCTACTGAGACAAAAATGGAAGTAGGACAACTCAGTTGCCTAGGCAACACTACATATATGCTCCGTGGCTGCCGTAAAGGGCTCTTAGTAGAACTCGACGCGTGAAGCAGGAAACCAGATTGTTAAGGTAAGCGCTGAAGGGAAGCCCACCCAAATAGCCTCCCAATCACAAACAGGTCTGCAATTAAACAGGCGGGTTTACACATGCCGCTCTGTTTTTGTGGACGATACGATATGCATATGCACGGAACACTCTTTAAAAGTCCTAGTGTTTACTTACTTCACGAACGCTCATCCATCTGAATGAGCAATACAAGACACGCATGCTTTACGAATATACGTCTCTTTTAAAGACCACGTTTAATCTTTATGCTGGAGTTTCTGCTCCTATTAGAAACCTGGAGAAAAATGTAACCGAGTTAAGATTTAAATGCAACATCTCCAGGTCGGGTACTTTAGTATGAATAATTAATTAATCATTTTATAATAAACAGGAGGATTGTCAGATACCAGAATCCTGATAGAAACAAAACTCTAACACAAAAATAAAACTTCGACATGGTATCAAGCAAGGGAAATTAACATAATCTCCCACTGTGCTCTTTTTTCTTGTTGAAGTGCTTGCAGCGCTTATGAGTCTGATGGGACTCTCTCTGACAACACAAGATCAGTGCACGCATTCCGACGATAGGTAAGCCCTATCTGGAGACAGATCTATTTTAAATCTAACTAAGAAGTGAAATATAAACTAATCTCTAGTTCTTTTCTGTTATTTTTTTCCTGTTCTACCAATGATGTTTCCCTCCCTCCCCTTCCTCTCCCACGGTGATCGCTCACGCTATGACTTTTTCTCATGTCCCAGCACCACATTTGGGCGCCATGATGGTATGTTTTATGTTTTTATGTTTTGATGGATTTACACATGTTTTCTCGGAATCATAATGTTGTGGAAACAAACTGGTGATATATTTTGTTTTGTGTTCTTAACAAAAATGCTGATCTGTTCGGGTCATATGCTGGATAATATGATTGATATGCATTTGGTTTTTTGGGAACCCCTGGGAATCTGTTTTATCTATACATCACAAAAATTGCCTTTTCACTTTAATTGTATTGAAATTATGCTATCTTGTATATAGTATATCAAGCCTTAATGCTCAGATTTGAAAAAGGCACACTTAGGGTGCTGAAACACGTGTCATCTTTATGGGCTATCAATAAAGATAAGATGAATTAAGAAAAACTGGTTTTGGTTGATACCTGAACTTCACTGTGGCACAGTAATAGATGGGCGCAGAAAACCTTTTTCACTTTTTGCAAACGGAGTGGGGGAACTCTATGTCTCCGTTCTCTGCTCCCAGCGGTGCGAAACTGTAACATTTTTATGCTGCATTAAGTCGCGGAGGTTCCAAGTGTGACTGCACAAAAAGTTCCCTGAGCTTCATTATTTTGAATAAATCACTCACCAAGCTGACTAAAGATCTGCGCCAAGTATAATTGCTGAATATCTAGAAAACCGAGAAGAGGAAGCAAGTAACCTGTTCACGCCTAAAGGAAGCAATGTCCATGCTTTTGCAACCAGCACACCGAAACGTGAAGACCTGAGATATAAGTTTATCAAGCTGGAAAGGATCTCCAGGAAGGAGATAGATAAATATTGGGAAATCATCTCACTGAATAATTACCTCAGCAAAAAACAAATACCTAGAGGTTTACGAATCTTGATATTTCCCGATTTTAATAAAGACGATGACCAAGACCTTGCGGAAGACTGGGAGAGAAATCTCGGAGCATGTTCCACACGGATGTTAGAGATGTTGGTGGAACACGCAACTCGCGAGCAAAAGAGAGCCAGTGAACAAATAGAAATAATTAAAAAGAAAATTGCAGACGCCAAGGCACTAGAAGTAACGAAAGAGAAAAACTACCTCAAGATGTTCTCGGTACTAAAAGAATACCAAGATGACATCAAACTGCGCAAATTACGAAAATGTTTCAGAGACGAAAGAGACTATAATGATGACCGAGTGTACACATTTCAGGAAAAATATAACAAATTTCCTAAATCACAATCTAAGGAGAGTACACCAAATACATCACCTGCCAGCTCAGTACCGAGCTCAGATGCAGAAGAAACAGCAGAAGGTGAACCGAACACAGAAGAAGACGGAAGTAGAACTGGTAAAGGCTTCCTCAATCAGATACGGAGATATAAAAAAGGAAATAGGATCCAAACACCCAAACAAGTCTGCTTTCAAGTAACAAACCTACCTACCAAGAAACAACCTTTACTCGGAGAAGAGGAAGGAGGGGGTCGGGTAGACTTCGGCAACCCAGACACCTTAGAAGATTACCGAAGATTAACAAGAGCAGCAACAAGGGAAGTAGCCAAGAAGTTTGAATAACTAACCTAGTGATGAACCTATCAGACGTTGAACTAAATCAAGATGAAATTAGTCTGCTGAATAAAGGACTATCATTTGCTCCTACAGCATACATTGAATCCATGCAAGTGCATATTAATCTTTTTACATTTGTCCGCAAACTTAAACTTAAAAAGTTATTTGCGACTCAAATAACTGCATATAAACAACCAAGACATGTAGCCACAAGGAGAGAAGTCACAATAGAAGAACTAGGCAATATTCATCCCGTAAGATCATTACAAGAGACAGAAACCTTTCCAATTCACCAAACAATGCAAGAACTAACAATTGCACTAATCAGCTTAACCCAAAAAGAACTCAAACCAACTTCTAAATTCCTACCTCAATTTTCGCCGAATAACATGATTGATGCCTTCTATAAATCAGTGACGAAAGATCTACAAAAAATAGAGGACAATCAGAAGAGGATGGGCAGAAAAAACGAATGGGAAAATCTAACAGCTCAGGAGAAAACCGCTTTAAAGAAATTGGAGAAAGGCCATACAATTGTTATCAAAGAAGCTGATAAAGGCGGAAATATAGTCATCATGAACCGCCTAGACTATATTAAGATGGCTCAAAACCATCTGGACACACCAAATTGCTATGAAATACTACTAGGCAATCCTAAGATTCAGATTGTTTAAGGTTTTGGTTGAAAACTTGCTCTGTTATTCTCCCCTTTGCGGATGTTCCGAATTATGGGTTCATAATGGCAACTAGTGGCATGTAATGTTGAATGTTGAATTCACTGGGAGCATGTCTTCCTAAATACACGTGGCACTGACAGTAAAATCACGGAAGCTCATTTTTCACCCGTGCACCTATGTAAGTGTATGCTCAAATGGTCAAGAATAGATTGTGACTTAACGTAACTTAGACTCTCACTGAGCCTTTTATCCCACAACATGGCCGACAGACCTACTGAGACAAAAATGGAAGTAGGACAACTCAGTTGCCTAGGCAACACTACATATATGCTCCGTGGCTGCCGTAAAGGGCTCTTAGTAGAACTCGACGCGTGAAGCAGGAAACCAGATTGTTAAGGTAAGCGCTGAAGGGAAGCCCACCCAAATAGCCTCCCAATCACAAACAGGTCTGCAATTAAACAGGCGGGTTTACACATGCCGCTCTGTTTTTGTGGACGATACGATATGCATATGCATGGAACACTCTTTAAAAGTCCTAGTGTTTATTTACTTCACGAACGCTCATCCATCTGAATGAGCAATACAAGACACGCATGCTTTACGAATATACGTCTCTTTTAAAGACCACGTTTAATCCTTATGCTGGAGTTTCTGCTCCTATTAGAAACCTGGAGAAAAATGTAACCGAGTTAAGATTTAAATGCAACATCTCCAGGTCGGTACTTTAGTATGAATAATTAATTAATCATTTTATAATAAACAGGAGGATTGTCAGATACCCGAATCCTGATAGAAACAAAACTCTAACACAAAAATAAAACTTCGACATGGTATCAAGCAAGGGAAATTAACATATTCTCCCACTGTGCTCTTTTTTCTTGTTGAAGTGCTTGCAGCGCTTATGAGTCTGATGGAACTCTCTCTGACAACACGAGATCAGTGCACGCATTCCGACGATAGGTAAGCCCTATCTGGAGACAGATCTATTTTAAATCTAACTAGGAAGTGAAATATAAACTAATCTCTAGTTCTTTTCTGTTATTTTTTTCCTGTTCTACCAATAATGTTTCCCTCCCTCCCCTTCCTCTCCCACGGTGATCGCTCACGCTATGACTTTTTCTCATGTCCCAGCACCACATTTGGGCGCCATGATGGTATGTTTTATGTTTTTATGTTTTGATGGATTTAGACATGTTTTCTCGGAATCATAATGTTGTGGAAACAAACTGGTGATATATTTTGTTTTGTGTTCTTAACAAAAATGCTGATCTGTTCGGGTCATATGCTGGATAATATGATTGATATGCATTTGGTTTTTTGGGAACCCCTGGGAATCTGTTTTATCTATACATCACAAAAATTGCCTTTTCACTTTAATTGTATTGAAATTCTGCTATCTTGTATATAGTATATCAAGCCTTAATGCTCAGATTTGAAAAAGGCACACTTAGGGTGCCGAAACACGTGTCATCTTTATGGGCTATCAATAAAGATAAGATGAATTAAGAAAAACTGGTTTTGGTTGATACCTGAACTTCACTGTGGCGCAGTAATAGATGGGCGCAGAAACCCTTTTTCACTTTTTGCAAACGGAGTGGGGGAACTCTATGTCTCCGTTCTCTGCTCCCACCGGTGCGACACTGTAACATTTTTATGCTGCATTAAGTCGCGGAGGTCCAAGAGTGACTGCACAAAAAGTTCCCTGAGCTTCATTATTTTGAATAAATCACTCACCACGCTGACTAAAGATCTGCGCCAAGTATAATTGCTGAATATCTAGAAAACCGAGAAGAGGAAGCAAGTAACCTGTTCACGCCTAAAGGAAGCAATGTCCATGCTTTTGCAACCAGCACACCGAAACGTGAAGACCTGAGATATAAGTTTATCTAGCTGGAAAGGATCTCCAGGAAGGAGATAGATAAATATTGGGAAATCATCTCACTGAATAATTACCTCAGCAAAAAACAAATACCCAGAGGTTTACGAATCTTGATCTTTCCCGATTTTAATAAAGACGATGACCAAGACCTTGCGGAAGACTGGGAGAGAAATCTCGGAGCATGTTCCACACGGATGTTAGAGATGTTGGTGGAACACGCAACTCGCGAGCAAAAGAGAGCCAGTGAACAAATGGAAATAATTAAAAAGAAAATTGCAGACGCCAAGGCACTAGAAGTAATGAAAGAGAAAAACTACCTCAAGATGTTCTCAGTACTAAAAGAATACCAAGATGACATCAAACTGCGCAAATTACGAAAATGTTTCAGAGACGAAAGAGACTATAATGATGACCGAGTGTACACATTTCAGGAAAAAAATAACAAATTTCCTAAATCACAATCTAAGGAGAGTACACCAAATACATCACCTGCCAGCTCAGCACCGAGCTCAGATGCAGAAGAAACAGCAGAAGGTGAACCGAACACAGAAGAAGACGGAAGTAGAACTGGTAAAGGCTTCCTCAATCAGATACGGAGATATAAAAAAGGAAATAGGATCCAAACACCCAAACAAGTCCGCTTTCAAGTAACAAACCTACCTACCAAGAAACAACCTTTACTCGGAGAAGAGGAAGGAGGGGGTCGGGTAGACTTCGGCAACCCAGACACCTTAGAAGATTACCGAAGATTAACAAGAGCAGCAACAAGGGAAGTAGCCAAGAAGAGTGAATAACTAACCTAGTGATGAACCTATCAGACGTTGAACTAAATCAAGATGAAATTAGTCTGCTGAATAAAGGACTATCATTTGCTCCTACAGCATACATTGAATCCATGCAAGTGCATATTAATCTTTTTACATTTGTCCGCAAACTTAAACTTAAAAAGTTCTTTGCGACTCAAATAACCGCATATAAACAACCAAGAGATGTAGCCACAAGGAGAGAAGTCACAATAGAAGAACTAGGCAATATTCATCTCTTAAGATCATTACAAGAGACAGAAACCTTTCCAATTCACCAAACAATGCAAGAACTAACAATTGCACTGATCAGCTTAACCCAAAAAGAACTCAAACCAACTTCTAAATTCCTACCTCAATTTTCGCCGAATAACATGATTGATGCCTTCTATAAATCAGTGACGAAAGATCTACAAAAAATAGAGGACAATCAGAAGAGGATGGGCAGAAAAAACAAATGGGAAAATCTAACAGCTCAGGAGAAAACCGCTTTAAAGAAATTGGAGAAAGACCATACAATTGTTATCAAAGAAGCTGATAAAGGCAGAAATATAGTCATCATGAACCGCCTAGACTATATTAAGATGGCTCAAAACCATCTGGACACACCAAATTGCTATGAAATACTACCAGGCAATCCTAAGATTCAGATTGTTTAAGGTTTTGGTTGAAAACTTGCTCTGTTATTCTCCCCTTTGCGGATGTTCCGAATTATGGGTTCATAATGGCAACTAGTGGCATGTAATGTTGAATGTTGAATTCACTGGGAGCATGTCTTCCTAAATACACGTGGCACTGACAGTAAAATCACGGAAGCTCATTTTTCACCCGTGCACCTATGTAAGTGTATGCTCAAATGGTCAAGAATAGATTGTGACTTAACGTAACTTAGACTCTCACTGAGCCTTTTATCCCACAACATGGCCGACAGACCTACTGAGACAAAAATGGAAGTAGGACAACTCAGTTGCCTAGGCAACACTACATATATGCTCCGTGGCTGCCGTAAAGGGCTCTTAGTAGAACTCGACGCGTGAAGCAGGAAACCAGATTGTTAAGGTAAGCGCTGAAGGGAAGCCCACCCAAATAGCCTCCCAATCACAAACAGGTCTGCAATTAAACAGGCGGGTTTACACATGCCGCTCTGTTTTTGTGGACGATACGATATGCATATGCACGGAACACTCTTTAAAAGTCCTAGTGTTTACTTACTTCACGAACGCTCATCCATCTGAATGAGCAATACAAGACACGCATGCTTTACGAATATACGTCTCTTTTAAAGACCACGTTTAATCTTTATGCTGGAGTTTCTGCTCCTATTAGAAACCTGGAGAAAAATGTAACCGAGTTAAGATTTAAATGCAACATCTCCAGGTCGGGTACTTTAGTAAGAATAAATAATTAATCATTTTATAATAAACAGGAGGATTGTCAGATACCCGAATCCTGATAGAAACAAAACTCTAACACAAAAATAAAACTTCGACATGGTATCAAGCAAGGGAAATTAACATAATCTCCCACTGTGCTCTTTTTTCTTGTTGAAGTGCTTGCAGCGCTTATGAGTCTGATGGGACTCTCTCTGACAACACAAGATCAGTGCAAGCATTCCAACGATAGGTAAGCCCTATCTGGAGACAGATCTATTTTAAATCTAACTAAGAAGTGAAATATAAACTAATCTCTAGTTCTTTTCTGTTATTTTTTTCCTGTTCTACCAATGATGTTTCCCTCCCTCCCCTTCCTCTCCCACGGTGATCGCTCACGCTATGACTTTTTCTCATGTCCCAGCACCACATTTGGGCGCCATGATGGTATGTTTTATGTTTTTATGTTTTGATGGATTTACACATGTTTTCTCGGAATCATAATGTTGTGGAAACAAACTGGTGATATATTTTGTTTTGTGTTCTTAACAAAAATGCTGATCTGTTCGGGTCATATGCTGGATAATATGATTGATATGCATTTGGTTTTTTGGGAACCCCTGGGAATCTGTTTTATCTATACATCACAAAAATTGCCTTTTCACTTTAATTGTATTGAAATTATGCTATCTTGTATATAGTATATCAAGCCTTAATGCTCAGATTTGAAAAAGGCACACTTAGGGTGCTGAAACACGTGTCATCTTTATGGGCTATCAATAAAGATAAGATGAATTAAGAAAAACTGGTTTTGGTTGATACCTGAACTTCACTGTGGCACAGTAATAGATGGGCGCAGAAAACCTTTTTCACTTTTTGCAAACGGAGTGGGGGAACTCTATGTCTCCGTTCTCTGCTCCCAGCGGTGCGAAACTGTAACATTTTTATGCTGCATTAAGTCGCGGAGGTTCCAAGTGTGACTGCACAAAAAGTTCCCTGAGCTTCATTATTTTGAATAAATCACTCACCAAGCTGACTAAAGATCTGCGCCAAGTATAATTGCTGAATATCTAGAAAACCGAGAAGAGGAAGCAAGTAACCTGTTCACGCCTAAAGGAAGCAATGTCCGTGCTTTTGCAACCAGCACACCGAAACGTGAAGACCTGAGATATAAGTTTATCAAGCTGGAAAGGATCTCCAGGAAGGAGATAGATAAATATTGGGAAATCATCTCACTGAATAATTACCTCAGCAAAAAACAAATACCTAGAGGTTTACGAATCTTGATATTTCCCGATTTTAATAAAGACGATGACCAAGACCTTGCGGAAGACTGGGAGAGAAATCTCGGAGCATGTTCCACACGGATGTTAGAGATGTTGGTGGAACACGCAACTCGCGAGCAAAAGAGAGCCAGTGAACAAATAGAAATAATTAAAAAGAAAATTGCAGACGCCAAGGCACTAGAAGTAACGAAAGAGAAAAACTACCTCAAGATGTTCTCGGTACTAAAAGAATACCAAGATGACATCAAACTGCGCAAATTACGAAAATGTTTCAGAGACGAAAGAGACTATAATGATGACCGAGTGTACACATTTCAGGAAAAATATAACAAATTTCCTAAATCACAATCTAAGGAGAGTACACCAAATACATCACCTGCCAGCTCAGTACCGAGCTCAGATGCAGAAGAAACAGCAGAAGGTGAACCGAACACAGAAGAAGACGGAAGTAGAACTGGTAAAGGCTTCCTCAATCAGATACGGAGATATAAAAAAGGAAATAGGATCCAAACACCCAAACAAGTCCGCTTTCAAGTAACAAACCTACCTACCAAGAAACAACCTTTACTCGGAGAAGAGGAAGGAGCGGGTCGGGTAGACTTCGGCAACCCAGACACCTTAGAAGATTACCGAAGATTAACAAGAGCAGCAACAAGGGAAGTAGCCAAGAAGTTTGAATAACTAACCTAGTGATGAACCTATCAGACGTTGAACTAAATCAAGATGAAATTAGTCTGCTGAATAAAGGACTATCATTTGCTCCTACAGCATACATTGAATCCATGCAAGTGCATATTAATCTTTTTACATTTGTCCGCAAACTTAAACTTAAAAATTTATTTGCGACTCAAATAACTGCATATAAACAACCAAGAGATGTAGCCACAAGGAGAGAAGTCACAATAGAAGAACTAGGCAATATTCATCCCGTAAGATCATTACAAGAGACAGAAACCTTTCCAATTCACCAAACAATGCAAGAACTAACAATTGCACTAATCAGCTTAACCCAAAAAGAACTCAAACCAACTTCTAAATTCCTACCTCAATTTTCGCCGAATAACATGATTGATGCCTTCTATAAATCAGTGACGAAAGATCTACAAAAAATAGAGGACAATCAGAAGAGGATGGGCAGAAAAAACGAATGGGAAAATCTAACAGCTTAGGAGAAAACCCCTTTAAAGAAATTGGAGAAAGACCATACAATTGTTATCAAAGAAGCTGATAAAGGCGGAAATATAGTCATCATGAACCGCCTAGACTATATTATGATGGCTCAACACCATCTGGACACACCAAATTGCTATGAAATACTACCAGGCAATCCTAAGATTCAGATTGTTTAAGGTTTTGGTTGAAAACTTGCTCTGATATTCTCCCCTTTGCGGATGTTCCGAATTATGGGTTCATAATGGCAACTAGTGGCATGTAATGTTGAATGTTGAATTCACTGGGAGCATGTCTTCCTAAATACACGTGGCACTGACAGTAAAATCACGGAAGCTCATTTTTCACCCGTGCACCTATGTAAGTGTATGCTCAAATGATCAAGAATAGATTGTGACTTAACGTAACTTAGACTCTCACTGAGCCTTTTATCCCACAACATGGCCGACAGACCTACTGAGACAAAAATGGAAGTAGGACAACTCAGTTGCCTAGGCAACACTACATATATGCTCTGTGGCTGCCGTAAAGGGCTCTTAGTAGAACTCGACTCGTGAAGCAGGAAACCAGATTGTTAAGGTAAGCGCTGAAGGGAAGCCCACCCAAATAGCCTCCCAATCACAAACAGGTCTGCAATTAAACAGGCGGGTTTACACATGCGGCTCTGTGTTTGTGGACGATACGATATGCATATGCACGGAACACTCTTTAAAAGTCCTAGTGTTTATTTACTTCACGAACGCTCATCCATCTGAATGAGCAATACAAGACACGCATGCTTTACGAATATACGTCTCTTTTAATGACCATGTTTAATCTTTATGCTGGAGTTTCTGCTCCTATTAGAAACCTGGAGAAAAACGTAACCGAATTAAGATTTAAATGCAACATCTCCGGGTCGGGTACTTTAGTATGAATAATTAATTAATCATTTTATAATAAACAGGAGGATTGTCAGATACCCGAATCCTGATAGAAACAAAACTCTAACACAAAAATAAAACTTCGACATGGTATCAAGCAAGGGAAATTAACATATTCTCCCACTGTGCTCTTTTTTCTTGTTGAAGTGTTTGCAGCGCTTATGAGTCTGATGGGACTCTCTCTGACAACACGAGATCAGTGCACGCATTCCGACGATAGGTAAGCCCTATCTGGAGACAGATCTATTTTAAATCTAACTAGGAAGTGAAATATAAACTAATCTCTAATTATTTTCTGTTATTTTTTTCCTGTTCTACCAATGATGTTTCCCTCCCTCCCCATCCTCTCCCACGGTGATCGCTCACGCTATGACTTTTTCTCATGTCCCAGCACCACATTTGGGCGCCATGATGGTATGTTTTATGTTTTTATGTTTTGATGGATTTACACATGTTTTCTCGGAATCATAATGTTGTGGAAACAAACTGGTGATATATTTTGTTTTGTGTTCTTAACAAAAATGCTGATCTGTTCGGGTCATATGCTGGATAATATCATTGATATGCATTTGTTTTTTTGGGAACCCCTGGGAATCTGTTTTATCTATACATCACAAAAATTGCCTTTTCACTTTAATTGTATTGAAATTCTTCTATCTTGTATATAGTATATCAAGCCTTAATGCCCAGATTTGAAAAAGGCACACTTAGGGTGCCGAAACACGTGTCATCTTTATGGACTATCAATAAAGATAAGATGAATTAAGAAAAACTGGTTTTGGTTGATACCTGAACTTCACTGTGGCGCAGTAATAGATGGGCGCAGAAACCCTTTTTCACAAGATGCAAAGAGGTTAAAGAAAATCTAGTGGGGAACTTCTCATTTTAATAAGATCCTTTTTCTGAAATGAATACAAATAACCAAAGGAACTGTAGTTTGTAACGCTACTTTTGCTATCCTCAAGAAACTGTTCTTTGAAAGTGATACTTTTGCCATCCTCAAGAAACTGCTGTTTGAAAGAAATACGTTTACCATCCACAAGAATCCGTTGTTTAAAAGATCTACTTTTGCCATCTTCAAAAAACTGTTGTCTGTTGTCTGAAAGAGATACTTTCCATCCTACCCCAATATCTAGGGCAAGGGAACCACCCTCTGGACCCAAGGATTTCTCTCCTTGAAAAAGAGTGTTTCCTTTGGATGGATCTATTTGCTTTAATTATAAACTCTTTTTGCTAAACATAAGTCAGAGACATTTCCTTGCGCCCTTAGTTGTTCATTTCTAATGTGAGGGTCAGATTAGTATGTTTTGGACACAAGGACAGTTTATAAATTTGACGACTTGACACAGACTGATCTTTAGATTTAGTTTGCTCTTTAGGGAACCTCTCTTTAGGATAGGGACAGAAAGGCCTTCATCCAACCATTGTTATTTTAATAAAGATGTCTGATAATGAAAATATTACAACTTTGTGTTCACCTCTTATTTCTGACCAATCACACCTGTGAGCATCTGATGCTGTTTGTGTAGGTGTGAGAGGTATGTGCATTCTTCTCCCCATCACTATCTCATGCAGGGACAAGTGGTGATCTTTACTGGGCTGAGTTGTCCGGCTAAACAAAGCCAAAGGGAGAAACCTTCCGGTGCACTGCTTCCAGATATCAAACAGCTGGCAAAAGGCAGTCCTTGCTATGCATGAGTTTGTGTCCCTGTGTGCATACGACCTGCACACCGCCACTTGCAAAGGCAGTTTTGAATACACGGTTCCTCGCTGTGGAGCGTATATAATCAACACGCTGTGGCACGAAATAAAGAACAAAATGCAAGGGACATAATTTGAAGTGACTAAGTTGGTATAAAGTGCCATCTGACGATCCACTGGTATTATC
Organism: Ambystoma mexicanum; assembly: GCF_040938575.1. Classification (NCBI taxonomy): domain Eukaryota; kingdom Metazoa; phylum Chordata; class Amphibia; order Caudata; family Ambystomatidae; genus Ambystoma; species Ambystoma mexicanum. The sequence continues at coordinate 723,303,788 of NC_090926.1, forward strand.
GTCCTTAAAGATGATTCCTCATACGCCTAAAAAGAAATTAAAGACCTGTGACATTTGAAGATTCCTGGACAATGCGTGGCCTCTGACTAATCTGTGCTACTATACAGTGTCCTGAAGACGGGCTCATCAGATCATGTGAATGAGATTGGATCAATTATGTGCTTTCTAGATTTGAGACCCAGAAACACAGCTCAGTGTCGATGAATCAGAAGGAGAATAACACAGAGGGTTGATAGATGTTTGCAAATACATCCCTCATTTCTCTACTAACCTCACTTTTGTGATGAAAAAATTTGACTCAGACATTTATTTATGTTTATTGCCCTAGTCACTCAGGGCCTTTGTGATTGTCAGATCATGCATTGCTGTTTTAAGTATTTTACAATGCCTATATTATTTATGTTTTGTAGATAATGATTGAAATATGTTAAACTTATGCATCTCTCTCTAAATAAAACATGACAGCTCTCTAGTGGTTTCAAGTGTGGATTATCACACCTTGTGCGTGTTAAGGTGGGTAGGTTTTTTGTGGAACCTCTTTTGTGCATTGCTTAAAGGCAACCATAGGCAATTCTCGGGACATTACTAATTTACCTCTAATGATTTGTCTCCATATCAAATCAGTCAGTGACTGTGAGCACCCCCTCTTGACCCATAGCGCATTCTCTTCATGAGGTCCCTGACCCTGTAGCTCAATTATTTGCATGAGTGGTACTGATTTGTATGGAATTGCTAGCTACAACTGTTGGATTGACACCTCAGGATATGTAGTGATATCTTGGTCCCTTAAGTACGCTGCTTCTTTGGTGGCCTTATCTGGTGCATCATTGACAAGGAAAATGGGGTCTGTATTTTGAGTGTGGGTGGAGCATCATACTGCTGCTACTAATGTTGGGTGAGACAAGGCATACATCAATCTCTCTAACAAGGCTATATGCTCTACTGGTATGCCATCTGACCTCCAAAATCCCCTCCTTTTCCATCTGGACAACCCTGAATGTACTGTGGGATGCATCTAATGCTTCAATTAATGCAATCAGTTCTGCTGCCTGGCCGAATAATGTGTTGGCGATCTCTTTTGAACTACAGCCTCAAATTCATCATCTACAAGGCACACCACTGCTGCACCTGTTAACATGAAAACAAACCTAATTTAAGAAGCTTTTCCTAGCTCATGCAGCCTGTAGCCAGACAAAAAATGACAAATATAGATGACAGCTATTTTCATATTTCATGCAGCCTGCAGCCATTGATCGCCAATAAATGTTCATTAACATAATGTTTGTCAATCATATGTTTTCATAGGAGGCTAGTATGCACACTTGCTGGACGAATAGTTCTTGGCCTCACCAAGGTCCAGGAAGTGGTGTTTTCCTATTCAGGCCGGTGAGCAATCTACAAATGGCAGATAGCTGCATGTTTTAACTGCACATCAGTAGATGTGAGCATTGACTTCTTTTAGGAAAGTTTTCCATTTATGTGTAATTTTCCCTCCAGTTGTGTACCCCCCAACGTGTTGCTGTTGTCTAACAAGCCTAGCTGACTATTGCCAGTGGAGCACAGCCTTCTGCTGCACTCCACTGGGCTTTTTGCTCACTTTGTTATGGGGAAACTGACATGCCCTTAAAGGCAGTCAGTACTGGGAGTCTGTGTTTCCCATAGTCCTTTCCAATGTTGCAACTTTTCTGCAACATGTTACCAGTGCACAATGTACCTTACAGTACAGTGTGCTGTGGTCTTCCTTTTTATTTCCAAAGGCCCTAGACTCACTCAAAGGATTTTTTGGTGGAAGTACATTTGTGCCTTGGACAGGGCTGGTGGCAGTTTATCTTTTGGCATATTTGTATCCCTTTCTTGCCATGCAAACAACAATTACTGCAGTTGGCACAGGAAGGTGGCCTGGCTCCAAAATGGCCATGCCATGAAGTTCTTTGTCCTGTCCTTTGGCAATCCTGTCCCTGTGCCTTCCCCAGGTTGAGCAGACCCGGGTCAATCCTTATTTGGTCATGCTTTCTCCCACTAAAAACGCCAAGCTTTTGTGGTCTTCTGCATGAATTGTGAGTGTGCCTCCAGGATGTGGGCTGGACTGTCTAGTTCCAATACACATCATGGGTGCCAGAGAGTCTGGTGTGCTGGGAATGACTGGGACCACCATGGTCCATGATTGGTCCACGTCTGGGGTACCAGTATGTGAGCAGATCTTCCATTGGGTCCTCTTTGTTTTGGCGTGAAGGAGATTCTGGATAAGAGAAGGCTCCAAGTACCCATACCAGGCCGATCTCTTGAGTTCTCACTGAACCTAGGATAGGATCCAAGCATCCTGAAACTAAGAAGCCTAGTCGAGGAACCGCTGGTGACCTGCTGGAAGGTTTGGCACCCTGACCCTGCTGTTGTCTCACAGGACCCCTCTGCATCTGATCGAACAAGAAGGTCTGCAAGCATGCTTTGACCCATTTGAATAGTGGGAACAACTATTCACGAGACCTTCATCTTAACCTGCAAGCAAGCCGTTTCGGAAGTGTTCCTTGGCCAACCAGGGAACTGACCAGCTTGCACAGGACCTTTGCTCTGAAACCGCTACTGTTTTGAGTTGACTGTTGAAGCTTGGTAGATCATAAACACTGGGTCCAATGCACTCTCCTGCCAAGTTACGTAGACTTAAGCATCCTAGGTCTGGAATTAGGAGAGTACGCCTGAACCCGAGTGCACACGTTCACTGTGCCACCCAGCTCTGGTGACAAACTTCACATGTGCCTTGCTGCTGTGCCCCTCTGTGCCCTGAATCCTGCTGCAGTGAAACTGGCCTGATCCCTTCATCAGGAGCAGATAAATTGCCACTGTCCTGCCACAGAGTCATCACTGTAACTCAGCCGCTGAAAGCCACAGAGCCGCACAATTGCCGCATTTGAACCTGCAACCAAAGTGGACTTGACTGCCGAAGTTTGGTCCGGAGTGCGCTTGGGATCAGTGAGTACTTGCAACCCTTATGGCTGGCCCCTAGCGCATCCATCCATTATTACACACGAGTGTCCCCTAAGGGCCACTCATCTTTCCACAGGTAGCCTGTGCTACCGTTTGTTCCAAACTCTTTGAACTTGTTCTGCCCTCTTGTGGAGACGCTACTCGAAAAGTGAGAACTTATTCTTCACTGTTTTACCTGCCTTGCTGAGCTGCTACAGCCCCTGCACCAGATACGATCGCGTGCATCTGCATCCGGAAGTACATTTGAGCATAAGGCTCCACTCTGTTTAGGGATTGGACTGCCTCTCAGATATGGTTGATAAAGTGAAGGACTGCCTAAAGGCTATTTGCACAATTTGCTCCTTTTCCCTTACAGGTTGTGGACCCTTACTGTGCGCCATTCCTTAGGTCAACTGTAACTGTATATATGTGTTAAAATAGTGTTGTGTGGGTTTAAGTATTGCTACTGATCATTGCTTGCGTTTGATTTTAAAGGCCTTTAATAAATGTATATGTATTTTTGATAAACACCTGACTGAGAGTAATTTGTAGTGTCCTTGCTGTGTGTGCTCATTGTGGGCTTTTGAACACCCTGACCTCTCCTGAGCCCTCATCTTGACCTCCTCCAATGCTACCTTGATTGATCTGGCTTGCCCAGAAGGTTACCCTGTTCCAAGAAACTAGGCTGGACTTCTGAACCTCTGCCTATCAGGTCAGAGTTCCAAAATCCATCTTAGCATCTTTGCATCGTTAAGTATTGTATCTGATAAGGATGCAAAAACAGGAAATTGGCAGACACGAACAGAAGCATTGTGCACGTCCGCAAAGTAAAAGAAGTAACAAGTGCGAGAAATGTCTCTTCATATAGCCAAGGGCCATAGAGTACAGTGGAGGCATTCACTGAACGGGTACAAAGCTCTCACCTGCGAAATCCACCTAATGGAGTTTTATATAGGAGCCCCAAACTCAGCGAACACAATGACATGATCAGCTCTAGGCTTTACCTTTCCAGAGATCAGATATGACGCACCCACATGGGCAGGGAAACCATGTTCCTTCATACATATAAGGCTCAAGCAAAAGGGGAAGGATACCAGCAGCAGCGGACTTGCCTGTGCATCCAGGCCGGAGGGGTTGGGGAGGATTGCAGAGCAGAGGGGTCCTGAGCAGAGCAGCAGCAGGAAAGAGACAGCCAGGTCCAGATAAGCAGACCTTGTCAACCCTAGAACGAGCTGTTTCATTTGAAACACATTCTGCTCTAAACGTGAGTGAAGGTTGGGCACTTGCTGAGTGCATTTAGACTGATGGCGTGTAGTGTAGTGTAGTGTAGCATAGCTCCATGAGACATAAAGGTTACACATGCTGTTAAATTAAAACCACCACTTGTTCTATTATTTGTCAATTCAAACATGCTTTTTGTCCACATAGCAATCTTGTTAATAGGTGTGATTTTATGTTATATTATATCTGCTATTGTTTTATCATGTTTAATGAAAATAAGAGCCCTCAGAAGATTGGGGGTCATATTAAATACATTAACATGATAACTCCTGTGTCAAGTGTATAATTTAGAGTAATGTGTCAGAGTGGTATCTCTTAGAGTCTAAGAACTTTACAATGCCTGGCTGTATGTGTTTAATCATGTTTGTAAGCACACAAACCTAGGCAGGCCTGTCTTTTAGCGCTGAGACACAGCCTACAGTGAATGTCGAAATGAAATGACTGATGATCAAGGGTCTATTTTCACAATCTCAAACGAGGTGGAGGTAAGAGGCTCATGGTCATGCCTAACTCGTAGACAATCAAGTCAGGTGGCACCTCGCACAGATGGGATGTCTTAGAGATGACCGTAGCATTGCTGATAGTAAAATAACGTCATGCCCCAGATACAATAGACGGACCGAGCAAAAATATGTTTTCTAAAAAGCTTTTTAATCAAAAGAGGTTAGGTGGGCACAGAAGATTGTCCATCAGGAAATCAATATTCTCCGCCATAGTAGGACAGAGCTGTTCCAGTGGTTTAGAGCATCTCACTGTCAGGCAGTTAATACCAACTTTACAGTGGCGATACAGCAACTAGGGAGGCTACCCACCGAATCGCTCTTGACTTAATTAATAACCCCAGCTAACAAGGTAAATAACGTGTATGCAACTCTCCTTATAAGGGGAGACTTAAACACCATCCAATATTGCCCATAACAAATTCCCGAATTTGCTTTAACACATACAAATCATGTCAACTGATTTGGAGGTAATCTAGTTTATCCGCAAACAAATGCTAGACATGGACCGTTAGCCACACCCAACCTGTCACCAGAATTTTTAGCCTGGTTTCATCTAAACCGCAGAGGCCCCTTTCTACAAACCGACTATCAACTACTGGCTACACATCTTAACACTGTGCATAACCTTAGCTTCGCACCTGCCCAGCAGACACAAGGTCAGATAGACGCAAGAGGAGTGCAGCTACAGACATTGAGAATTATATTAGGGTCTTGCCCTTCCAGAAATGAGGACATACCCAGGTGGTATTCAGAATAAAATAGGACAGCTGCAAGCCACCTATCCCCAGGGTTCACCACAGCATAAGCATAGGGCACTAGCCATGTTCCTTCCCTCTGGCTGCACACCACCTTTAGCAAGCTGTGACAGCTGGATCTCAATTTATAGCTGGTTTTCTTAACAGCTGCCCGCCATCTATTACATCGCTAGTATTAATATTGGCAGACATTATGGGAACACAGGGCGCTTCTGACGCCATGAACTTAGGCTTGTCCATAGCATCCAATAATTATGAAATGGTTGAGAGCATAATTCTACCATTATTGAAAGGAGAGCCTGCTAGGTTAGAAGTTAATACAAAATTGTCCCAATTAAATGAGCAAGAAAAAGGTAGCAATTTGGGGACATAGTGACATCCACTTATCAATCACTAGACAGAGATCACCTAGGAAGGAGACCTTCAGAGACACAGACAAGGCTAACAAGGATAGCAAGTCAGACTAGGAGACACACCAGGAAGGGAAACACTCAAAAATAAGGTGATTGTTTCAAGGTAAAAAGGGTGGTAGAACACTTTCACCTACAGAAGAAAAAAATTGCCCAGAGCATGAACCAAGGAATGAGAAAACTACAGGAGATTGGGATGCCCGCAGTGGCAAGGCACTCACAGGTGTAGACAATCTAGGGGTTAACCTAGGGGGCAGTCCCAGTTTAGACCAACTGACTATGATTTCAGAGACAGAAAACACATGAAAAGTCCAAAAGAGTATGTCACTGAGGAGGGCTCATCTCGTTCCTTACAGCAAAGATGCCAGACCGTTCTAAAACTGAAGGGAAGGGTGAGAAAGTTGAGAAAAAAGGTGTCTAGTCAAATGGTCGACAGACAAATGGTCGACACAATTTGGTCGACAGATCAAATGGTTGAATTTTTTTTAATTTATATAAATATTTTTTAGGTTTTCGTTTAGGGAAAAAAAGGTTTTTTTTGCAAAAAAAGTGGGTTGGGGGGACCCTCCCACCCCCCCAAAAAAACAAAAATGTGAAAAAATAAAAAATAAATTCGACCATTTGACCTGTCGACCTTTTGGTGTCGACCATTTGTCCTGTCGACCATTTATATTCGACCAAATGACCTAGAACCGAGAAAAAACACACTGCAGCCTTATGAGTTTTACTGAATGCTGAGCCCACACACTCAGCGAGTCACTCACGAGAATAGTTCATCGTGAGGTTACATTCTTAGGCTTCATTCTTACAGATGAGGGCAGAGACTTGTCAGCAGATTGTCTAATTTTGCTGAGCTAGTGAAACCATTTTATGCTTTAATCAAACCACATTTCAAAGCTGCTCACTGGTAGCCAGAACACACTCACATTCTGCACCATGTGTACTAATTAATAACTCAAACTGGTCCTTTGTAAGACAGAAATACAGAAACATACTTAGAAATAGACCTGTTGATGGGAGCTGATGCTTTCACATGCAGTTTGTAATCTAGGGGAGACTAAACCATCTCAACATGCCCCAGATGTAAATTATATTATGAAGCAGAATTGCAAAGAATGAGTGGATTGACTTGGGCAATGGATGCAGAGCTAGACACCTCACTGCTTGACATGCCATTGTTTGATTTTTTTCCAAATAATTTACTGTGATGGCTCCTCCATACCAGCTGTGGGAATACTTCCAAATATGCTGCTGCATGTGCAACAATGGTAGGACATTTTACACATAAAGGGCCTCATCACGACCCAGGCGGTAAGTTACCGCCTGGGCCGTGACTTTACCACCATGGCGTAAACTACGTTTACGCCATGGTGGTTGGCGGACTTACCGCCCCATTCGGACCTTGGCGGGGCGGTAAATCCCCAATCCCCATTTACCCTTCCCCATTCCCATTTTTGCCCCATAGGGCATAATGGGAGTGGGGAAGGCGTTAATTACGCCACCGTAAATTACGGTGGCGTAATTAACTCCATGGTCCCTTAGCGCCATGGATTTTAACACCTGCTAAAAGCAGGTGTTAAATTCGCCATGGCGCTAAGGGACCTCGTACTCAGGCGGTAAGGGTCGGCGCTGTTTACGGCGCCGTAAACCCCTTACCGCCTGGGTCGTAATGAGGCCCAAAGAAGTATTTATACACACTGATATTGCAACAAAGCATCTGGGAGACATGTCTGCTCAGACTGCTGAATTGCATGGATTGCTGCTTGCATTGTGCCAAGCTGACTCAGGGAAGCCCACACTAGCAGTCTCAGATTCCGATTACATTTGAGGGCTTATAACACTGATTTGTATTGGTGGGTCAAAATGACTTTAGAGACATTAGGCATAAAACTATTGCTTCCAGGCAACTCTGAAAACAAGTTTGGGACTTTAAACAGACTTACCCCTTGCTATCGGGGATGCATACAGGAGCACATACGAAAGGGCACATTCATAGCATTGGCAATGCATTAGCAGATACAAATGCAAAAGAGCACACAGTGAAAAAAACGATGCAATGGATGAGGAAATAAAAGGAGCTTGTTTAGGTATTATACCTAAGCCGAATGGTTTACCAAGTAATTACATTTATGACATTGACATTGCGAATAATAAAGCAGTAGTCACAATTCCTATGAAAAAACAGAATCCCATTCCAAGATGAATCCCTAATAGAGCAGATAGGGGAAAACTAATTGCAGTAATACATGCTGGACTTGCATCTATCCATTTTGGGGTCACTGCAACTACACAGCTACTTCTTGACCGGTTTTGGTGGCCAGGATTAAGGCAACAGGTTAAAGTATACATAGCGAACTGTTACACATGTTTGAAAACAACTGTGTATCACAGCAAAAAAACCTAAAGAGACTCCTTTAAGAAAGAGATTCAATATCAGGATCCTCTAGGCCCACTACCAGCAATAAATAAGTACACATATATTCTAGTTATAGGGGATTCTTGCACTGGGTTCAAGTGGATGATTCCTCAAAAGAGAGCAGGCTGCAAATCAGTCATACAGGCACTCCAGGGTGTAGTAGCCATGACAGCAACTCTAACGCTCCATGCTGATAATGTTACAGCTTTCGAAGGGTGGGCATTGAGAAAGGTATTAGAGGCTTCGGTATCAGAGATGCATTTTTCTAAACCTGTCTCATCCAGAGATTGAATGGGCTCATAGAAGGGCAAACCACTCAATAATGTTGGGCCTGACTAAATGGATCCTTTCAGTGGGGGGTAACTGGGTAGACCATGTGCATCTAGTTAGCATAAGTTTAAAAAATGTACCTTGCCAGTCTCTATGCAATGGTAATACTCCAAATATGCTGCTGCATGTGCAACAATGGTAGGACATTTTACACATAAAGGGCCTCATCACGACCCAGGCGGTAAGTTACCGCCTGGGCCGTGACTTTACCACCATGGCGTAAACGGGCGGTTGGCGGACTTACCGCCCCATTCGGACCTTGGCGGGGCGGTAAATCCCCAATCCCCATTTACCCTTCCCCATTCCCATTTTTGCCCCATAGGGCATAATGGGAGTGGGGAAGGCGTTAATTACGCCACCGTAAATTACGGTGGCGTAATTAACTCCATGGTCCCTTAGCGCCATGGATTTTAACACCTGCTAAAAGCAGGTGTTAAATTCGCCATGGCGCTAAGGGACCTCGTACTCAGGCGGTAAGGGTCGGCGCTGTTTACGGCGCCGTAAACCCCTTACCGCCTGGGTCGTAATGAGGCCCAAAGAAGTATTTATACACACTGATATTGCAACAAAGCATCTGGGAGACATGTCTGCTCAGACTGCTGAATTGCATGGATTGCTGCTTGCATTGTGCCAAGCTGACTCAGGGAAGCCCACACTAGCAGTCTCAGATTCCGATTACATTTGAGGGCTTATAACACTGATTTGTATTGGTGGGTCAAAATGACTTTAGAGACATTAGGCATAAAACTATTGCTTCCAGGCAACTCTGAAAACAAGTTTGGGACTTTAAACAGACTTACCCCTTGCTATCGGGGATGCATACAGGAGCACATACGAAAGGGCACATTCATAGCATTGGCAATGCATTAGCAGATACAAATGCAAAAGAGCACACAGTGAAAAAAACGATGCAATGGATGAGGAAATAAAAGGAGCTTGTTTAGGTATTATACCTAAGCCGAATGGTTTACCAAGTAATTACATTTATGACATTGACATTGCGAATAATAAAGCAGTAGTCACAATTCCTATGAAAAAACAGAATCCCATTCCAAGATGAATCCCTAATAGAGCAGATAGGGGAAAACTAATTGCAGTAATACATGCTGGACTTGCATCTATCCATTTTGGGGTCACTGCAACTACACAGCTACTTCTTGACCGGTTTTGGTGGCCAGGATTAAGGCAACAGGTTAAAGCATACATAGCGAACTGTTACACATGTTTGAAAACAACTGTGTATCACAGCAAAAAAACCTAAAGAGACTCCTTTAAGAAAGAGATTCAATATCAGGATCCTCTAGGCCCACTACCAGCAATAAATAAGTACACATATATTCTAGTTATAGGGGATTCTTGCACTGGGTTCAAGTGGATGATTCCTCAAAAGAGAGCAGGCTGCAAATCAGTCATACAGGCACTCCAGGGTGTAGTAGCCATGACAGCAACTCAAACGCTCCATGCTGATAATGTTACAGCTTTCGAAGGGTGGGCATTGAGAAAGGTATTAGAGGCTTCGGTATCAGAGATGCATTTTTCTAAACCTGTCTCATCCAGAGATTGAATGGGCTCATAGAAGGGCAAACCACTCAATAATGTTGGGCCTGACTAAATGTATCCTTTCAGTGGGGGGTAACTGGGTAGACCATGTGCATCTAGTTAGCATAAGTTTAAAAAATGTACCTTGCCAGTCTCTATGCAATGGTAACACTCCACTTGAACTCTTATTTGGGAGAAAACATGTTATGCCTGCTCTGCACACTCTCCCCAGCCCCCACTCTAGGTAAGAGCAACTACTGGTGACAACGCTTCTGAGTGAATTCCCACAGGGGAAAGGCTTCTGAAGCCAGTCCTGATAATACTCTCAAAGCAGGAGATTGTGTCCTGGAGAAGATCCATGATAAGACTCTGTTTGGCCCATCCTACTGGCCAGCAGTGCAAGTAATCAGAGTGAAAGGTTCCAGAACTGCTTCTCTGCCTGCAATACCACCCAAGAGAGGTACCAGACAAGTTTCTGTGGATCACCTGAATCCCGCTCCAGATGGTTACCGCAATGTTTCTATGCACTCTTCCTCTTCCAGGTGAGGAGCCCACAGAAGAAGAGATGGAGATCCGGCAAATGATGATGATTGGTGTTCAAGATGAGAAAGAATATGCCACTCTTGACTACAACTCCCCAATTCAGGTAAGTACTGTAGGTCTGCCCTGGACTCCTCTGCTCTGCACTCCTCCCTAGCCCCTCCAGCCTCGTTGTACAGGCAAGTCTGCTGCTGTTGGTTTCCTTCCCCTTTTGCTTGGGTCTTAATATGACCCCCAATCTTCTGAGGGCTCTTAATTTCATCAAACAAGTAAAACAAAAGCAGGTATAATATAACATAAAATCACACCTATACAGAGCAGCAGCAGGAAAGAGACATCCGGGCCCAGCTAAGCAGAACTTGTCAACCCCAGAAAGAGGTGTTTCATTTGAAGCACATTCTGCTCTAAATGTGAGTGGTGGGTGGGGGCTTGCTGAGTGGTTTTAGACTGATGGTGTGTAGTATAGTGTAGCATAGCGCCATGAGATATAACGGTTACACATGCTGTTAAACTAAAACCACCACTTCTTCTAATGTATTTTAATGTATTAAATGCATTAACATGATAACTCCTGTGTCAAGTGTATGATTCAGATTAATGTGTCAGAGTGGTATCTCTTTGAGTCAAAGAACGTTACAATTCCTGGCTGTATATGTTTAATCACGTTGCTAAGCACACAAACCTAGGCTGTCCTGTCTTTTAGGGCTGAGACACAGCCTACAGTGAATGTCGAAATGAAATGACTGATGATCAAGGGTCTATTTTCACAACCTCAAACGAGGTGGAGGTAAGAGGCTCATGGTCAGGCCTAACTCGTAGACAATCAAGTCAGGTGGCACCTCGCACAGATGGGATGTCTTAGAGATGACCGTAGCATTGCTGATAGTAAAATAACGTCATGCCCCAGATACAATAAACGGACCGAGCAAAAATATGTTTTCTAAAAAGCTTTTTAATCGAAAGAGGTTAGGTGGGTACAGAAGATTGTCCATCAGGAAATCAATATTCTCCTCCATAGTAGGACAGTGCTGTTCCAGTGGTTTAGAGCATCTCACTGTCAGGCAGTTAATACCAACTGTACAGTAGCGATACAGCAACTAGGGAGGCTACCCACCGAATCGCTCTTGACTTAATTAATAACCCCAGCTAACAAGGTAAATAATGTGTATGCAACTCTCCTTATAAGGGGAGACTTAAACACCATCCAATATTGCCCATAACCAATTCCCGAATTTGCTTTAACACATACAAATCATGTCAACTGATTTGGAGGTAATCTAGTTTATCCGCAAACAAATGCTAGACATGGACCGTTAGCCACACCCAACCTGTCACCAGAATTTTTAGCCCGGTTTCATCTAAACCGCAGAGGCCCCTTTCTACAAACAGACTATCAACTACTGGCTACACATCTTAACACTGTGCATAACCTTAGCTTAGCACCTGCCCAGCAGACACAAGGACAGATAGACGCAAGAGGAGTGCAGCTACAGACATTGAGAATTATATTAGGGTCTTGTCCTTCCAGAAATGAGGACATACCCAGGTGGTATTCAGAAAAAACTAGGACAGCTGCAAGCCACCTATCCGCAGGGTTCACCACAGCATAGGCATAGGGCACTAGCCATGTTCCTTCCCTCTGGCTGCACACCACCTTTAGCGAGCTGTGACAGCTGGATCTCAATTTATAGCTGGCTTTCTTAACAGCTGCCCGCCATCTATTACATCGCTAGCATTAATATTGGCAGACATTATGGGAACACAGGGCGCTTCTGCTGCCATGAACTTAGGCTTGTCCATAGCATCCAATAATTATGGAATGGTTGAGAGCATAATTCTACCCTTATTGAAAGGAGAGCGTGCTAGGTTAGAAGTTAATACAAAATTGTCCCAATTAAATGAGCAAGAAAAAGGTAGCAATTTGGGGGCATAGTGACATCCACTTATCAATCACTAGACAGAGATCACCTAGGAAGGAGACCTTCAGAGACACAGACAAGGCTAACAAGGATAGCAAGTCAGACTAGGCGACACACCAGGAAGGGAAACACTCAAAAATAAGGTGATTGTTTCAAGGTAAAAAGGGTGGTAGAACACTTTCACCTACAGAAGAAATAAAATGCCCAGAGCATGAACCAAGGAATGAGAAAACTACAGGAGATTGGGATGCCCGCAGTGGCAAGGCACTCACAGGTGTAGACAATCTAGGGGTTAACCTAGGGGGCAGTCCCAGTTTAGACCAACTGACTATGATTTCAGGGACAGAAAACACATGGAAAGTCCAAAAGAGTATGTCACTGAGGAGGGCTCATCTCGTTCCTTACAGCAAAGATGCCAGACCGTTCTAAAATTGAAGGGAAGGGTGAGAAAGTTGAGAAAAAAGGTGTCTAGTCAAATGGTCGACAGACAAATGGTCGACAGCAAATGGTCGACACAATTTGGTCGACAGATCAAATGGTTGAATTTTTTTTAATTTATATATATATTTTTTAGGTTTTCGTTTAGCGAAAAAAAGGGTTTTTTAGCAAATAAAAGGGGGTTGGGGGGACCCACCCACCCCACAAAAAAACAAAAATGTGAAACAATAAAAAATAAATTCGACCATTTGACCTGTCGACCTTTTGGTGTCGACCATTTGTCCTGTCGACCATTTATATTCGACCAAATGACCTAGAACCGAGAAAAAAAACACTGCAGCCTTATGAGTTTTACCGAATGCTGAGCCCACACACTCAGCGAGTCACTCACAAGAATAGTTCATCGTGAGGTTACATTCTTAGGGTTCATTCTTACAGATGAGGGCAGAGACTTGTCAGCAGATTGTCTAATTTTGCTGAGCTAGTGAAACCATTTTATGCTTTAATCAAACCTCATTTCAAAGCTGCTCACTGGTAGCCAGAACACACTCACATTCTGCACCATGTGTACTAATTAATAACTCAAACTGGTCCTTTGTAAGACAGAAATACAGACACATACTTAGAAATAAACCTGTTGATGGGAGATGATGCTTTCACATGCAGTTTGTAATCTAGGGGAGACTAAACCATCTCAACATGCCCCAGATGTAAATTATTATTATGAAGCAGAATTGCAAAGAATGAGTGGATTGACTTGGGCAATGGATACAGAGCTAGACACCTCACTGCTTGACATGCCATTGTTTGATTTTTTTCCAAATAATTTACTGTGATGGCTCCTCCATACCAGCTGTGGGAATACTTCCAAATATGCTGCTGCATGTGCAACAATGGTAGGACATTTTACAGAGCCAAGAACTGGGTTGGGATGTAGAGAGAATATATATTTATTTAAAGTATATGTTCAATAAATCATTTAATGGTTAGACATGCCACCTTCTCTGTGGCACAAAACAAAGGTTCCACACGACATGCACTTTCATTTTTGTAAAAAAACTGACAATATTACTTGATAAAATGTAGATAAAATGTAGACTGAAAATAAAGCACAGTTACACATTACACGTACAGTGCTTGAAACATGAGGGTTCTCTGCATACTTGTAAATGCTTGCAGTTTTGAAAACACACAGACTTTGAAGATACATTTTTATTTATAGAACCTTTCTTTCTGCACCCCGAAGGCAATAACAAAATCGTTCTGCTATCAGGGTCACTTACTCACTCTCAAAGAAGAGCATTTTACAGTGGAGAGTTACCATGGGTCTCACCTTTTCAAAGCACTTCCCTCCCCAAAAACCAAAACCCAGGCATCAGTTATATGCAGCATACCTCAGACCATGTCTAGGAAATGAGGACAGTTTAGGAGTTCATTTCGGCCAAGGGCACCCCTTTGTATAGGTACATTGTTTAGTTTAAGGAGTGGTGACAATTGGGAATTTCATTTTGTGGCAAAAACACCGTTTGTTGAAAGGCAGGGTTTTGGGAAGTGGTATCAGATGGGAATTTTGTTTTGTGACACGGACAATCTGGTGTGAACAGGAAAAATAAAGGCAGCCAATTACTTTTATTTCCGCTAGGAAAGAGGGCGGAAGCTAGGAACTCTTTCAAGCTCCCCCTGTGTCAATCTATTTGGGAGTTTATTAAATGAATAAACTGTCAAATATGCAAAGTGTCTACACAATCTCCCCACATACTTGGTTTCATATGGATCAATTCTACTTATCTTCAAAGTCTGTTTTGGAGCACTCGGGGAAGACAGTCACACTCCTCTGGGAGAAAAGCTTGGGTCTGGTCACAGACTGCTGTCAAGATTATCCCAGCTTTCATCCCTCAGTTCCTTAAGAATTAGAGCTGAGTCAGCTCTTGGCTTTCCCGGTTTCTCTCTCCCATGCAAAGTTAAGGCTCCATTAATTGTAGGCATCTACACCCAAGTAAGGTCATGCAGCTGTCTCAGGATACCCCCATGTCGATTAAGGGCAATTTCTCTGTCAAGATATTTAGGAACTCTCCCTTCCAAGATGATTTTAGGCAGGTGTTTCTGTCTCCTTCTCTCCTCTACTTTCCTTTTGTCTATCCTCCTTTACAAGCATAGAGCAAGTCTGTTTTAATGTACACCCTACACCTTTAATTATTACAATTAGAAGGTGCCAGTTTATTGGTGCTAGCTTTTTAATTGGAGGATTATGCTCTCTTCTTCCTCCCATGAGCCAGCCCCTCTCTGCCAATAGGCCATTAGAATCCCCTGATTGAAGAGAGGTACATACCTTCGATCATTTACAATTTTGGTTGCATGACAACTTTTTCACTCAAAGGGTTCATACATGGCAAATGTTAGTAATTTGCCACTAACTAACATAATATATAGATTTTAATGTTCCCTTATTCATGATGAATCGGTGTAACTTATTTTCATTTTAGCACATTATTGCACGGACGCACTATGGTTAATCGCCATTTGTGTAAAAATTAACATAGTTGGGAATATGAAACTTCATAATTACACAACTAATTTAACAAGCTATTAGCTCCCCAACTTTCAGATTGTGAACCTTTTTGGAGCAGCTAGAAACACCTTTTGTGGCATAACTAAAACTCCCCAAATTGCATTAGAATGAAAGTCACATTAATACCATCACCTGAAAAGAACATCTGCAGTCTTTAGGCTGAATGTTGATTTAAGGCTGGGCTAACAGCATTAGCCTTTTGTTCTTTGAGAGCTGATAAACTGAAGAGATTTGTATCCTGCAAAGGGTGGCTCTGATGGATCTGCCCTCTGACATCATGAGGCCAAAATGGCATTTGCCATTTTTTCTTGTACTCTTGATTTGAGCAAAATACAGATTGGTGTTGATATTGATATTTTATTTCTATCGCGCTCATACACAAGTGTTTCAGAGCGTGACAAGGCAAGGGAGGGGAACAGGGGGAGAACAAAACAGAGATCTTACTACGCCCAGTGATATTGAGAACACGCAAGTGCATGGGAGAGGGGGAAGGGAAAAGTGCATGGAAGAGGGGAGAATTGGAAAGTGCGAAGCAGAGGAGAAACAGATCAATGATAATAAATACATAAATAATAAAGGCAACAAACAGTGGTAGTGCAGCCAGAAATTTGCAAGTGCTAGGTTTAGGGCAGCAGACATGGTAGGTCTGATAAGTGCAGGAAGAAAAAGTGGGAGCTCAATGGGTACAGATACAGACCCCAGTGCAAGGGGTGGCCCGAAGGCAGTGCGGGAGGGTGGCAGGGTCAGCAGGAACCTGATCCCGGAGGACAGAGGGTGGCCAGGTGCACGGTGCTAAGAGAGAACAGATCAGCAGGGGAGAGGGATAGCGAAGGCAAAAGAAAGGAGGATGGTCTTGAGGTGCTTCCGGAACCAGAGATGGTTCTCCTCAAGTTTTATAGTGGCAGGGAGGCTGTTCCAGAGGGAGGCCCAATGCCGAAGACAGAGATCTGCCCCCAGCTTGTTTCTTTGAAAAATGACTGACCCTGAGGGAGTTAGAGGTAGAGGAGCAAAGATCTCAAGAGGAGAGGTATTTGCGGAGGGATAGCTGAAGGTATTTTGGACCCAGGCCCCAGAAAGCCTGTGGACAATGCAGAAGGTTTTGAATGTAATCCTTGCATCCACTGGGAGCCAATGGAGAGATTTCAGAGCTGTAGAGATACGATCCCAGGGCTTGTGGCCAAGGACAAGTTTCGCAGTCCTGTTCTGGTTTAGTTGCAGAGGGCGGAGAGTAGAGGCAGGTAGATTTCGAAAAAGGCTGTTAAAATAGTCCAACCTAGAGAGAACCAGAGCTTGGGATACCATGATCTTCTGGGGGAAGGAGAGGAAAGGCAGAATACCTCTGAGGAGGTGCAGTAGGAACTTTGACTTTTTAGAGACCTCAGAGATGTGTGCAGAGAAGGAAAGGGTGGAGTCAAAGATGACCCAGAGGTTCTTAGCCTCGCAGGTGTGGGTAGGAGGAGGGCCAAGGGAAGCCGGGCCGAGAGTGAGGGGAAGGGATGGTGAAGGTGTGCCGATGAGGAGGATTGCAGTCTTTCTGACATTCCGACAAAGATGATTGGCGGCACACCAATCTTGAATGGCAGCTAGGCAATCAGAGATGAGAGAGGAGGTGGCCGAGGGCAGCCTGAAAATGAGTTGAGTGTTGTCAGCGTAGCACTGGAAATTTGAGCAGAAAATGGCAATGCAGTGGGCAGGAGTTACCAGGTAATGTTTGGAAAGCCGGGGCGAGAGTTTAGTCCTCTTGGGAACACCACAGGTAGAGAGGAAGATAGATGATAGGAAGGACCCAAGTTGGACCTGGGAGGGTCGATCAGAGAGGAAAGAGGTCAGCCAGGCCAGAGCCTGATCAGTGATACCCAGATTTTCACAGAGACAGTTGAGCAGGATGGTATGGTTGACCGTGTCAAAGGCAGAAGAAAGATCAAGGAGGATGAGGACAAAGGGAATGTTAGAGACAAGGTTGGAGAGCAGATCTTCATGGATGTTTGGGAGAGCAGTTTCCATGCTTCTGGCAGCTCTGAAGCCAGACTGGTGGTCATGGAGACAACCAACAGAATTGGAATGAAGGTTAAGCTGAGAGATGGCCAACTTTTCCAGGAGTTTGCCCAGAAAGGGAGTAATGGAAATTGGGTGATAGTTAGCTGGACAAGAAGGATCAGCTGTGGGTTTATTGAGAAGAAGATGCACAAGGCAGTGCTCCAGAGGGGAGGGGAAGGATCCTGAGGCAAAGGAGTGGTTGCAAAAATCAGCAAGGGCCGGAGCGAGGGTGTCAATATGGTCCTTGATGGTTTTAGAGGAACAGGGATGAACCTGCTTTGACAAGGCTTTCATAGATCGGGCTTGTTTAGTGGCCACGTCAGTGGAGAAAAGAGGAAAGGACGAGAAGGCTATAATAGTTTATATTTTCAAGCACTGCACCCAACCATGGCTGGGTCTGTATTAATCTGGCCATCTAGCAACCTCCCCATAAACCTCATCTGCTATAGCCTCAAAGAGGTTTACCTCCAAGATAAGGAGTCAAACAGGCCCGCAGTGGGGGAAGGCACTTTAAAATTCTGCCTAACAACTCGAGGCCTGTGTCTTTCTTGGGCTCATAAGAAATTTACATGTGGCATCTGAGAACAAAATACCCTTCGCAAATATTGCATTATTTTCCCAGTGCAACATTTTACTTATTTAAACAACTTTTATCTTTCTGTTATTATTCCAGGCGCTTTTGCATCTGGGTATTTTCTTTCTTGCTTTACACAGCTAGTATTTTTCTTAATATGGTAACAATAAAATAGAAGGGCTGCTGTTCACATTGGTCATTAACAGTGGGAATTTTTATTTTAAGTTTCTGTGTTGAAAAGTGGCCCTGAGGCATATGTCATGAAGAATACAAGCATGGCTTTCATTTCGACTGCGAGGCCCTGTGTGTGCTCTTAGGCCCTGTGTGTGCTCTTAACACTTCATGGTGCACAGCCTTTTGATGTGTGGTATTTCGAATGAAAAATGCTGCTTTTTGTCTCTCTGCAGACAATGTGCCTTTTCCATATTCACATAATCCTTGTGTCATCTTTCAGCAAGACACATCATTTCCATGATACTGTGATGTCCTGGAATAAGGTAGGCGCACAACCAGATATTCTTTTATTTAGGTTCATCTGAATGTCCCTCTCCAAAACAGGCTGCATAAACGGCCTGCGCTTCAACAAGGGGCTCTATATGCATTTTTGGAATTCTATTAGGTCACAATGCACCGGCTCGGGCAGGAGGCCCGGCCTGAATACAGACAAACAACTTAAAATAAATACATGTGTACATGTGGTTTGGTTACCTGAGTGGCTGATGCGAAGTACAAGTTTGACTTTCAACATTACATGCTATGCAGATCTACACAATACAGCACACCACCACCCTTTTTATCAACAGAACAGAAGGGGATTCATTTTCTGCACACAATCCTACCTTTGTTGAATATCCTTCCATCCTCAAGAGCAACAGCCCCACACAAATCTTTCTTGACTTCTACAGGGCCTTCATACCATATTTCCCTCTTTTGCATGAAAACAGGCTTGCAATTCTAGACCTTATCCCAAATCAGAAACGCTTTCCAGTTTGATCCTCATTTTGGGCATCATATCTACTTTTCATGAGCTTCATATTGCTTTCAACCCTTTCACTCAAAAATGCTTCTTGGTCTCATTCTATGAATCTGGACCTCCCTAGCCATGGTGGACATAGCGCAGTAGATGCTTTTCTCCTCCTTAGTACTTCGAATAGTACCATACCTGTAGTTGTGTAAGGAGACAACCTATAGGCATATATCCTTTTGTTAACTTCATCTTCCTAGATCTTCCCTTAATTCACTTCCATGCGGGTTCCCTGTGTTATAGTACCATTAAACCTCTCAACCAATTCTATTGGTCTCAGTATGGAAGAGAGGTGATTTGATATGCATCTCACCAATGTTTGTCAAAAATTGCTTCATCATACAGGACATGAATTGTACTGCATTGTCTGACAACATCCTGCTAGGAAAGCCCTCTCTCTGGAATACACGGTCCAGAAATGATACAACAGCATGCATATCAGCCTCTTTTGCAATACAAGTCTCCACCCATTTGGAGAATAAGTCCCTCAGAACTATGATATATTTTCTCACACCTCTCGATCCCATTCTGGTCCCAATATATCAATGGCTACATACTCCCATGGCATTTCAGGAAATTCAATCAGTCTCAATGGTTGGGTAGAACACTTAAGTGGGCCCTTGGTCTTGGACATCCCTGAGTATCCCTCATGACCGATTTGTACTAGCTTGTGTCTGATGCCTTTTGTAGGGATCACACTACTAGATCTGAAAAGAAAACCACCTTCCACACTCAATTCATCCCTCACTTTATGAAAGGCACACAAACCATCTTCAAATGTCCAATTAGTCCAATTATTTTGTACAAATTCTATTACTTTACTCAATTGTGTATTTGCTTGCTCAGCTTCTGAAATAGCGGGTCTACATGTCCAAAACACCTCTCCATTCAATTCCTCATCATTACGGTTCTCTTCATCAATTTGGCAACTATTATATCTAGATACGAAATCAGCTAACACATTGGGCCTCATTATGACATCAGCAGTAGCCGTGCCTGTAATACAGACACGGCTGCCGCCGGTGTTATTTTTTTTCTGGCGCTCGCAAATGGGCATTTACCGGGTCATTGCGGCCCTGCCGGACCCGGTAATTGCCCATTTGCGGATGTCGGAAAAAAGATGCTCCCCATTCCCATTCGGCCCCATAGGGCCGAATGGGAATGGGAAAGTCGGATGCACCGGCACTGTTTATAATGGTGCCAGTGCATCCGACATGACGTACTCGCGGGTACTGCTCTGCCCGCTAGGTCCGACATGGTGGGCAGAAAGGCACCCGCGAGCACAACTTGTAGTTTGCCGGTCTGAGAACTATGGTACCAGCAAGCTTACCGGTACCGTAGTTCCCAGACTGGCAAACTTATAATGAGGCCAATAGTCTTTCCCAGAGATTTGTAGTACTTCAAATAGTTGTCCCTGCAAAGCAGTAACCCACCTTAGTATTCTCCTAGAAACACTGTCCAAGCCTTTGGAGTTGAAGATTTTTTCTAGGGGCTTGTGATCTGTATATACTGTAAACATCCTACCCCATAAAAATGTCTTACATTTCTTGATAGACCATTAAACACATAAGGCCTCTTTCTCAATAACAGAGCATTTGAGTTATGCACCCTTCAAACATCTGGATGCATAAGCTCTTTCTTTGTCCACCTGTATTTGCACCAGAACAGCCCCTGGTCCATTATTACTGGAATCAGTATGCGCTAGGGTTCCGCACATGATGTCAAAATTGCCAAGACCTGGGGCTTTTACTGTGCATTGTGTAATGTTCTAAAATTCCCTTTAACATTCCTCATACTATTCAAAAGGCCTTGTCGCAAGTCTGGCTATAACCCTTAAAAGTGTCGGTAACAGAATTTACGGCGCCAATACTGCTCCGCCGGATCATATGTCGGGACAAGTACTGCAGACTGTAAAATCAGCTGGCGCTATTACAGCTGGTGCTATTATAGCCAGCGTTACTACAGAAAGCCACACAAGGCACCAACAAAACCACATCACAAGTGCATGGTCAGTAGTATTAGTGTCAAAAACCGGCACTAATATCACCGAAAGCACAGCACAGTTACGTCGAGCTACCAGCGTGAGGTAAATGAACACATGTGCCGGAAATGAAGCCACAAGTGATCTCAATCCACCCCAGAGTTCTATATAAGGCACACCCCTACCCCAAACACTATTTCCAACACCATGCTGCCACTAGCAACTCTGAGCTGGGACAGGCAGCTGCTCATGCTGAGGCTGTAAGTAGAGAGGCAGGACAACCATGCAGGGCATAGGGAGAACAAAGGGGGTTTGAGGAGAGGTGGAAGAGGAGGAGGAGAGCCCAGGCAAGGCGTGCACCGATCCCCAAGGTTAGGCCCTCAGCCTGGACCCTCAGCGACAGCAAGTTGACACCCTGTACAGAGTCAATAGGGAGACCATAACACCATAACAGAGCTGCTCACCACAATACTGTTGAAGCTAGTCTCCGTACTACAATTCCTCTGAACTGGCACCTTCCAGCACTCTGTGGCCATGATACATGACATGGTACATCCCACATTCTGGGCAGTGTTGGGCCGGGTGCTAGAAGCATTCTTGCGGCAAGTGCAGCGCTACACCTTGCTGCCTACCACCCCAGCCCAGCTCAATGCCATGAAGGCACCGTTCTATGCCATTCCCAAATGCCAAATGTGATAGCAGCCCTGGACTGTACCCATATTGTGCGGTGTCCCCCCCAGACCCACGAAGCAGTGTACCGAAACCACAAGCGCTACCACTCCCTAAATGTGTAGGTGACCTCTGACCCCAACCTGTACATCACCCACTGCTGTGCCCGCTACCCTGATTCCACCCACAATTCCATGATGCTACGGAACAGCACACTGCCAGGATACATGGAGAGGCACAGAGGACAACAGACCTGGATAGTGGGTGAGTAGAGAAGCCAGCACACGAGCACTGCCAAGCACATGTTCAAATGGGGTGGGTGGATGCAAATGACTGCACAAAGGTTGGCATGACAAGTGAATGGGTAATCTGTACTACACCTCCCTCACCATCGTCACAGTACAGGCCAGGGAGCATGCACATGTCAGACTCACCTGCATGGTGAAGCAGCAGTCTACATACAGTAGCGACCATATACAGCAACATGACTACAAGTACCACAATGAAACATGCATCTACCAAATCAATGCTGACAAATGGCCACATAGCCCCACACAACAACAACTCTGCCAGTACCACAACCATGCACCCATGTGTGCCCAAACCACAATGGCCACCTTATTGGCACCAGATGCCATATGTACAGTGGAAATACACTGCACATGTCACTTACAGACACCTTTACGTAACATATGCTGCAAGGGAACAGGGTGCATGTGAAGCACCAACACTGCATGACACAAGTGACACTGAATGCACAGAAATGGAATAGACACATGCCATGAAATTAAGGTCCATGTGCATGCACAAGTAGTACATTGAACTGATATTGTGTAAGTCCACCCCAAACCTTTTAGCGGCATGGCTACCCCCATACCGGGTCCGGGTTCCAAGAATGAGGAATTATTGGGCCATTCCGACCTTGGAGGGCCCAGTAATTCACTTTCTTGGGACCCGGACCTGGTACATCCCCCATTCCCATTGAGCCCCCAAGGGGCTCAATGGGAATGGGGAGGATGCTAACAACGGGCACTTTAATGACGGGTCCGTTGTTAGCATCCTGGTCTGCTAGCGGGTCCCGCTAAGGACACCTGGTTTTACCAGACGTCCTTAGCGAGACCCGCAAGCAGACCTCGTAATTAGGTGGTAGAGGGTTAACGGCGCCAGTAGCTCTACCAACGCCGTAAACCCTCTACCGCCTTCCTCATAATGAGGCCAAATGTGTCTAATACCTGTGCCTCCCCCCATGCAGGTGACTCTGGATACCCACAGCTGCCCTGGCTAATGACCCATGGGCGTGATCCACAAACACTGCAGGATACTGCCTACAGTCACACACACAGCAGGACCTGTGCGTGCATTGAGCATACCTTTGGCCTCCTGAAGGCACTTTTCCGCTGCCTCAACCGTACTGTTGGATCCCTGATGTACGCATCAGAGGAATTGGGTAAAATTGTACTTCTGTGTGCTATGTTGCACAATATCTGCCTAGGGAGAAATGTCCCACTGCCCCCTGACGTGGACATGCCACCCCAGAGGATGAGGAAGCAGTGCCTGTGGCTGAGGCAAATGCATGCATTCCGAGAGATGACCTGAGGGATGGGAGAATGGCATGCCAGGGACTGATAGACAATTTCTTTTGACACTATGATATGGAACAAGTCATGCACCACTTTGTGACACCACCCAAACAATAAACATGACAATGACACGATCAGGAATGTCCTCGTTTTGATGAAGTTTAACGGTTTGTATGTCACAAACTGCCTCAACTATCCCCCTCTCCCCTCACACCACCAACTCCCCATCACACAATCCCCCCACACCTTCTGACCAACAACTCCCCATCACACAATACCCCCTCCCCCTCCCACCACCAGCTCCTTATCACACAATCCTGCTTCCCCCTCCCACCAACAACTCTCAGCATGGCCTCTCATGGAAATCAGTGTCCCAGAGTCCTTCACAGCCATGGTTCCCCCGCCCCCCGCTGGCCTCTGGCAATTTTAGGTGCAGAAGGCACAGTGATTGTCTCTGTGATGTGCCCTGCTCTGACCCCTCTGTGGGTGTGTTGGGGGGGACGGAGCCTGTACACAGGTTCTGCTGTCATTGCACTTCTGTGCTCTACCAGTTCAGAGATGCCTTCGGTCATTTCCCTGGCATATTGTGCTTCCAATGTCAGGGTGGACGTGTTGGCTGTTTTCTCGGCCCTGTTCCATGGCATGGCAAGCTCAACCATGCGGATAGCCCCATTTGGACTGTCCTGAATGGCCTGCAGGTGTGTGGAGTGAGTGTGGCCAATCTCCTCCATCTTCCACTGTCTGCGCTCCATGTCCTGGAGCCTCCACAACAGCATGCTGCGTGTTGGACTGCACTGTGGGGGCGAGGGGCTCTTCACTGGCTCAAGACTGAATGCTGGGTGCCACATGGTGGAGTGTCAACATCTGGCTCTGTTGTATGTGTATGCTGGTAGCGTGGAGGGCACTCTTGGGAGTGTGGCCCTTTGGCAGTTGGTGACACCAGGTTGGTGTCAACCTGTGGCTCCTCAGTCGCACTGACAGCAGGTGTGGCCTCAGTGTCCGTCTGTACGGCTGCATGTGTGAGTGCAGTGTACCCATCACGACTCCTGGTGGCCTTTGGCGTGGGCGTTCCCTTGACCCTACCTAGCTGTGGTCGGGACATCCGCCTTGGTGTAGCATGTGTAAGCCTTAGCGGGGAGGTGGCAGACCTTGAGGACCTGGATGTGCCACTTCCTGATGGACCTGCACCCTACTCCTCTGAAGCCTCTGGTGATGTGTGAGTGCTTGTAGGGGTCATAGGAAATGTCAGGTATGGTTCCCCCACGTGTGTTGGCATGCAAGACACAATTGCTATGTTACAGAGTGTGGCCAACCACATATGGGCAAATGGGCAAATGGGCATGGTTGGTCATGGGAGGATGCATGTGGGCTCAGCTTCATGGGGTTGCTTGTAGCGATGGGTGTGTGACCCATGGCCTGTTACTCATTGGCCTGTGTCTGGGTAGGGTAGGATGTCCATGGTGGGGCACCTTATGTCATGCATCCTTCACGGCCCCGCATCCCCTGCCCGGGTGTCACTCACATGGTGTGGGGGTGGGTTGTTCCATGGCACTGTCATGCCACTATGGGAATCTGCTGTTCAGCCAGCAGGGCTGTACTGTAGTGCACAGTGATTGGCAGGCTGGGTCCATGTTACTGCATGGGATGGGTACTTCCCTATGGCTTGTCTACCATCCCATCATGAGGCAGGCCCACTGGGCCTGCAACATGTTGGTGTGATTGCTGCACAGGGTTGTGGTCGCTCACACACCTCAATCCCACTGGCATAGGGTGCGCCGTTTGGGGTGTTGAGCGCATGGCATTTGTTTGGTTCATTTGAGTTCTGCCGCTGCTGTGATGCTCCGGGGCTGCATCTCTCCTCCCAGGAGAGGAGGACCAGTGGCTGAACAATGCCTCCTCCTGTCGCCAGGGAATCCTGGCAGTTTTGGGACAGCAGTCCCTGCACGCTGAGCCTCAGGTCATTCCACTGCTTGCAGCAATCCTCTCCATCATGGGATACACTTGAGACTGTTGTCACCTTCTGGGAGAAGAAGTTCCAGATGGCTGTCCAGCGATGGCCACTTGTCCTCCGTTGGCAGCTTCCATAGAGTTCCTCACAGTGGGCAATTACCTCATCTGTGAGGATCACCAGCTCCACCTTGCTAAATGTTTGTTTTTACAGGTGATGTTCGGCCCCCTTGCCTCTTGTCCTCTCAAGGGACATTTATGCTGCTTTCCAGTACCAAATGGCTGCAGGAAGTGGAGTTATTTAATGGATTGTGTTTTTCAAAATGACCGCTGCAATGCTTTCCCGTTACGGTGGTGACGCAATTTCCACTGGCATTAATTGCGCCAGATTTGCTGGTGGTAGTGCTATTAGCGCTGCTTTCTCAGCAGTAGCCCTTATTCCAGTGCTGATATTGCTGGGCACTAATAGCGTTTCTGCCGGAGTCTGGGGCGTCTTCACGCTAGGTTGTGATGCAGCGCTGATTCAGTCATACAATCCGCGGGAGCGCTATTAGCGCTCTGCAGTAATTGCGCCAGTTTACTGCCAGACTTATGATGAGGTCCAAAGTGTGTATCTTTTTTACACAACCCACTTATAACTCTTAACTTGTCGGTAAAACCACTAACGAATTGTGTGTAGTACTAAACGAAGAAATGATAATACACCATGTTTATCACTAGGAGCTTCCATATTCACTATAGCCTTTACTAAACTCTCTTTAGGAGAAACGCCTTGTCCATTGGGTTTGTGTCCTAAATAGTCAATCTCTTTTACTCAAATGTAAATTTTTTTTTTAAGGTCAGGCCCACTCTATCTAGCATACCTAGGACTTGCATTAACCTGTGGTCATGTTCTCTCAGAGAACTTCCTGCGATCGGAATATCATCTTGGAAGTACCACATTCCTTGAACCTCACTAAATAACTTGTGCGTTAACATTTGGAAATATGCTGCAGCTGACACTAGGCCAAAGGGCATTCTCTTATACCTAAAAGTTCCCTCCTGTGTAACAAATGTGGTAAAGTTGCAGAATGTTGGATGTGCTGAATTATTTGGCACCTGCATCCTACGTACCGTTTCTCCTATATTAGGTAGTGGAAATATATCAACAATGCCACATTTCTTCAATAGTCTAACGTCGACACACAGTATGACATTTACATTTCCCTTTCGTACTACTCCTGCCGGGGAAACCAATTCTGAGGCACCTACCTCTTCAATTATTCCTTGTTTAAGTCGTTTTTAATTTCTTTGGACACTTCTTCCCTAAATTCTATGGGAACACACCTAGCTTTGTTTATGACCGGTACTGAGTTCTGCCTAAGGACAATTTTATGAGAAAATCCATTCAAGCACCCTATTTTTTCTTCATACACACTGGCAAACGTATCTTCTGGTCTGGTGACTTACATGGAAACAGTAGCTATATTCCATGATACTCTTGGGTTAATGATAATCCCAATTGTGCCTGCTCAAACTAACCTAACAGATGTCCCCCTTTGCTCGAGACATGCACACCAGCATTTATTCTTTGGTCATGCCACTGTAACTCAGTTTTGAAATAACCCACAAACCCAATGGGTACACCACCATAAACACTGGCTTTGACTTGTGGGCTTAGTAGCAACTTTCCCTCGAATAACTCTTTCCATATTTTGTGATCAGTAATGGAATAATCAGACCTAGAGTCCACCAGCATTTCGACTGAGTTATTACCTACTAACATAGTAGCATTGTGTTTTCAAGCTTTCTTGTGTTTTGCACCAACCTCACTCTCTGACCACGTAATGTGATCAGTAATGGAATAATCAGACCTAGAGTCCACCAGCATTTCGACTGAGTTATTACCTACTAACATAGTAGCATTGTGTTTTCAAGCTTTCTTGTGTTTTGCACCAACCTCACTCTCTGACCACGTAACAACCTCTTCATGCATGTCATCACACTCATCATTATTTTCACCTTCTTGACAAGCAAAATGTATTTAACGCTACTTCTATTGAGGTTTCTACAGCATCTGGCAAAGTAGTTACTTCTTGTTGCATTTTGAACATACTACTGACAGGGCTGGGCCATCTGCAGAATTGGCATAGTGTGTAAAACGTCCACACCTAAAGGATTGCCTCCCTCTAGGCAAGGTGTGTGTACTCTCCTTGGGCTTGTCAGGTTCTCCACCCCTGTTGGTATTACTTTTAACTATTCTGGTTTTTCCTTCCCAGCAGTATTCCGCCAACCTGGTGATACAGCATTAATATCATTGGCATGTGACTTCATTTCAAATTCTTTCACACACGCAGTAGTGTGTTCTAGGCGCTTGGCAATACCAAGGGCTTCCTCCAGTGTGGAGTCACCTTTGGTCCATATCTCCTCTCTAGTCCTATTCTCTTTGACTTTAAGCATGAATTGATCTTTCACCATAAATCATGCCAAACATACTACTACACAGTGATGAAACATTCTATAGACACACCCTCTAATTTGCCCATTGTAAAAAATTGTATCTTTGTAACACAATGCTAACCTTTTTTTTGTAATCTTTGTCAATTATTTTGATGATGGCATCAAAAGGCATTTTGAACAACATCTGCTGATTCTCCATCGCCACCAACTGCTGTACTCATATGTGGTAAGTTCTTTAAGATGCGCCTGCCTTCAAATCCCAAACTATACATGAGCAGTGCTCTGCGTCTTTCATTGCTGAAGTTGGGACCATGTACGTCCATGACATAGTCTAGAAAAACCTCTTTCAAGACATCCCACTGGACAGTGAGATCACTCATTTCTACTGATCTGCACAACAAGGCCACTAACTTACTAGTCTAATGTTAAAATGCAAACAGCGTTTAGAAAGATGCTGCACCCCTTACATATGTTATGCAATAATAAAAAAGGAAGTTTGTCAGTGCTAAATCTCTTAGTGCTTGTGGTATTTATGCAGACAATAAGTACAATATATTGAATACAGAACCAGACAGCATGCAGGAAAGTAATACACAATATGAAATGAAGTAGTCAGAAAGGATTGTGCCGAGAGCAAATGAATGTACAGTACCAGCTAGGAAATCGTGAATTGCCAGCAAACTCTGCTTAGCTTGAAGCTGGGTGAATTCCTTAATCCTAAAGGACAGAACAATGCAAAACACCCAGTGCACTGCTGCGGGTCAACTGTTCCTCCACATCAAGATCCTCAAGTATTGCTGGTAGAAATGGGAGAGCAGGAAAGACTTCCACAAGGAGTGGTGAGGAGAATGGATCCCTCCAGTGAAGCAGGGCTCAACTGACAGCCCAGAAAGGAGTGGCAGCACGAGTGCAGGGTAAAGAAGATCCAGAAGGTGCACACAGAGGCACCAGCAGTATTTCTTCTCTGGGGCAGGCAAAACCTGTGAGCCAGGGCACAATCCACAGGAGTAGGGCAACCACAAGCACCTACATTTGCAGGGCAGCCAATGAAGAAAATGGACAGCAGCAGTTTTCCAGAGGAGAAATTGAAGATGGGATAGAGGGGCAAACTCCAGCATGTCGCCAATTGTGATGTCCTGGAATAAGGTCGGCCAACAACCAGTTATTTCTGATCTTCTTTTATTAAGGTTCCTCTGAATGCCCCTCTCTACAATCAGGCTGCATAAACTGTCTGTGCTTCACCAAGGAGCTCTATATACATTCTATTAGGTCACAATGTAGCAGCTTGGGCAGGAGGCCCAGCCTGAATACAAACAAACATCTTTAAATACATACATTTGCACATCTGATTTGGTTACTGCAGTGGCTGATGTTAAATACAAGTTTGAATGTCAACATTAAACACTATGAAGATGTACACAATATAAGAGATACACTGTTCATTGTGTCATTTTCAGAAAGACCCATATTTTCCATGAAATACTGTTCATTGGATCATTTTCAGCAAGACATGAATTTTGCACTCATCAGGCCCATTTGCTGTGTTAAGGTTTTAGGCCTGTCATTTCTTACTAGTGTGCCTTGCCAAAAGAACAATGTATTTCAAATTAGAGGCCTACCCTGGCCTTTCCCTATTGTGTGTGGGGGCTGTCATTAAACCCTACGCAACCCCCAGCCCCCAGCTCTATTATGGATCATTCATGGGAAAGAGCAGGGGTGAGGCGGGTTTTCATCTGAAGTCTTTTTTCGTTAGAAAACCCGTCTGGCTCATTTTCCTTCTTAATTAGTGAGTTGACGCTCTGGCTTCCCCTTCTGAATTTTTGGTTGTGGGGTATGGAATGGTACCTCCTCCTTTTCCTTAGTCCCTAGGGTCCTCTCCAGATTCCCCTCCTCCGGTTACCCAGGCTGGAATGGGAGGAGGTTACTTGTCTATAAATAGGAAGAAAAAGAGAGGTTCAGTATTTTTAACTAACATATTTGCCCGGAAGACAGGACATAGCATTCGAAAAAACAACATTACATAGAAAGAGAAATGACATTTCAGGTATCAGACATCACACTTTTTTATTTCTTTTTTACAACTTCCTTCTTAACATTTCTGATAAATATCAAGGAAACTACTCACCTGTTATAAGTCCCCATCCAGGGTTTTCATCCCCACCTCTCATTCCTCAGATGGATCCTCAGCTCGACTTTCATTGGGCTCCTCAATCAGTCATAAAGCTTGTCTGGGATGACAGTTTTTCAACTGATTGATGTGGGCAAATCTCCCTTCTGTCTGTCCTCCTTTTGGGATGTGGATCTTGTAAGCACCAGCTAATATTTGAACTACAATTCCAAAGCTGCACGCCAAGACGGAAGGAATTTCCAATCCTTGGCCTGATTTCTTTGAAAAGTGTACAGGTAAACCTTGTCACCTACCTCGTACTCCTTCTTTGTGGTCTTTAGATCATAATATGTTTTCATTCCTTGAGCTGACTTTTCTAAAGTGTGCTGATCATATTCAAAAGCATGCTAGAGGTGCTTCCTTACATTATAAATGCACTCATGAGAGGTAACACAATTTTTCACCCGGTTTTAAGCTCCAATGGAGACATTTCTGTTGCAGAAGATGGTGTAGATCTAATCACCATCAAGACAAGCAGTAATCAAATGTCCCAACTGGGTCAAAAAAACGTCTTTAACAGGCTCACAATTGTCTTGCAGTAGCTCTCTTCCCCCACTTGAGGCTTGGTGTTAGGCAATGTGGAGTTTTCCTTTTACCCCTAGAATCACCCACATCTTTGCCATCACCTCACTGGTAAAATGTCTTCCTCAATCCAACTCAATCCTTTACAGATGGCTAAAATGAGAGAAGATGTGTTTGATCATTAGTGTGACAATATGGGGTAAGAAGATGTTCTACCCACTTTTTGAACAAGCATCTTACAGTCAACATAGACTTGTTTCCTCTAGAGAACCAAATCACTGGCATGTTGAAATCGACTTGCAAATCTGGCCAGGTGTGGCCAGTAAGAAACCTCATGCAAGATTTCCAATGTCATATGAAACCGCCTATGACCAACAGTCGCCATGTCATAGGCGTGGCTCAACATAAGGCTTTGGAATGAGGCAGATACCACCCACTGGTCAGATCCAGATAGTGCTCTCCATACTAACAAACCATCAAATTCTGGAACATCTTGGCAAACTTCATCAACTCCCAGAGATCCTCTTTACTGGTATAATACAATTGTGTTAGAGGAAAACTCATGGGGTCTTCAATATGTCGATAGAATTTTCCAATAATAGGGCCTTCGTTCCGTGCAGTGATAAAATATGCATCTGGGGTATCTTTACTCTACTCGGCGGGCAAGCGTTCACTGTTGGCACATTTTTGTGACCTGGTTACTGCAGTGACTTGGATTTCACCCAGCAGGGTTCCGTTTCTATGTAATCACCCTGCAAAGCTCCCATTTTAGCCAATTGGTCAGCCAGGTCACTTCCAGTCTCATCAGGCTCCAATATTTTGGAAAAACCTCTTATTTTCTTCCAATAGATGGTCATCTTGTTAGAGGTCACTAGATTATCAAATGGCTGGATCAGTTTGCCATGCTTTTATGGTTTGTGGCTGGCACAAAGCATGGCTCGATTATTTCAGTTAATCAGGTGCTCCACTAAGCCATTACTGAAATCATTAGAGTCAGTGATTATGACCAGTTCTGTCAGTTGGTGGTACAAAACAGCGGGGATGGCTTGATAAACAGCCATCAACTCTGCCACCTGACTACTTCGGGGTCGGATTTTGTAACCAGTACGGTATTATTCACCCAGGCATTCCCAATGCCAGTCCCTAGTTATTATTCCCCATTTATTATCAACATGATATAGGAGCACACATCCACATAAACTGTGGGTATCCTCTGACACGTGTCTTCTTCATAGACCTTGTGCAGGGGAAGTTAAGTACACCTCCATGTTGTTGTAGGCCATTAGACTTTCATTCCAAAGATAGTTTTCTTGAGCACAATCATGCAAGTCCGCCAACCCTTGCGCTTGGGGACTCTTCTTGTTTTGGCCATGTCTGACCTCCAAAGGAAAGCCTTTCATGGACAGAATTCAGGTAGTAATTCTGGAATTACTGATGTTCCACGCCTGGATTCTGTCACTTTATAAATATTGCAAGGGTTGGTGAGGAGTCTCAACAACTATGTGCTCCACCTGGATGAATGGGAGGTTGTTTTTCAATACCCACACTGTTGCCAGGATTGCCTTTTCACAGTCATTGAATTTTTCCTCCACAGAGGACAAAGCTTTACTTGCATACAAGATGACTTTGGTGACCTTGTCTTGCTTTTGGTACAACACCGCTGTTATGCAGGTATCTGAGAGCCCCGTCACCAAGAAAAACTCCTTGTTCTTCATAGTATAAGCCAAACAAGGAGCTTGGGAAAGGCTTCTTTTCAGTTGTTTAACTTCTTCAGATTGTTCTGGATCCCACTTGACTCCAGCCTTTGATAAATGGATAAAAGGTCGAGTGACCTCTGCATAGTCTTCACTGACCTTACGACTATAATTATTGAGTTAAAGAAGGCTTCTTAATTCTCACAGAGTAGTAGGGTCTTTTTTTTTTTAAACATATTTCATTGTTTTCATAGAAAGTACAAAAGTGAATATTTCCCAACTTTCCCAACCCACACCCCCCCCCACCCATCCCGTTCGGAAGAGAAGTCCA
This sequence comes from Ambystoma mexicanum, assembly GCF_040938575.1. Classification (NCBI taxonomy): domain Eukaryota; kingdom Metazoa; phylum Chordata; class Amphibia; order Caudata; family Ambystomatidae; genus Ambystoma; species Ambystoma mexicanum. The sequence continues at coordinate 723,336,414 of NC_090926.1, forward strand.
TGATCAAATGTCCTCGGTGTCGATTAAGAAGTGAAGAAGTCTGTTATTTTTATATAGTGCGGGCACCACTGTGCCATATAATCTGATTGAAGATATTCTAGTACTCCTCCCCATTCTTTTGTGAAGGTGCCTTGTGTTCCTTGGATATTGTGAGTTATCTTTTCCATGGTCATTACGGACCAGACCTTATATAGCCATGTGTATAGCAATGGTGGATCTTTCTTCTTCCA